>NC_045482.1:17952586-18257050 GCF_009650955.1 Corvus moneduloides
ATTAAATGCTGCAGAGAAACTAATGGGATTTTGGTTTCATTGGAGAAGAGAGACTGTGGAAACCTAGAAGAGTGAAAATCCAGGGAGAGAAACAGCATTTCAGTTATCATGTTTCAGTTGAAGTCACAGCTTCAGGTGTGTGCTGACTGTGAGTTTTTTCAACAAAGCAATTATTTGTGGAAACTCAAGAAATAAATGTATGCCTCTTCCCCTCAAATTTTGGAAAAAAAATTATGCACAACAAATTCCAGATACTGTATGTATATACATTTTAGAAGCAAGAAAGTAACTGGTTGCATTAATCCATTCACAACTGCTGTACTGGATAAAGAGGTCAGGTAAAGAAACTCCTCCTGTTTAAGTAACTGGTTTGGACTGAAATTTGAAACAATGAATTTGAAACTAAGTTTGTGAAAAAACTAAGTTAGTGAAAAAAAAGCTTCACCCCCTGCACAATATGTAACCCTATGGATGCATAAGCCTCTTACTCCTGAAGTGCCCTAACCACCAGACTGCAAAACTGTACTTTGTCTGGCCCAGTGAGTCTTGTGCTCTTTACTGCATGGCTGCTCATACAGTGAAGGTAGCACACTAACACAAACGCAGTGCTGCTGTTTTTCAAAGTGGGGTAAAAAACCCCTGCCCAAGGATTATACCTGTGGTTAAAATATAGAGATACTTCTGGACTTGGTGTTCTGTTTCATATTATAAATCCTTGTGACGTGCTTTATGGTAGCTTGGTGTTGCACTGATTTGTACAAATGATCAGTTGATGCCACCTGTTCCTGATGATCGTTTGAGGCTCAGTGACATTATGCTAATGCTGACTAATGAATCCTAGGAAATGGAAATTAATTTGTTTAGAGGAGGAGAAAAAAGAAAAGCAAAATGCAGTTAAGTCTTCAATAAACCATATTCAAGATATACGGTGCTTTCCCCCCATTCTGTGCAGTGTTCTGTTTATTTCGTTTCATGTTTACTCTTTGTCCTTCAGAGTACAGGCAAGTGTGACTAGCTTGTGCCTTTTTCTGCTTTTCTGTGTATTCATCTTTCTATGATGAAACAAATTTAGACCTGGGAAGGTGTCTGCCAGTGGGGATTCTTTTAATTTGCTTGGAACGTGAGCTTTGTGATACCCGAAGTGAAGGTGAGAAAGCACCCTGGAAGCCCACATACTTCAAAGGACTCTTGCTTGTATTACTCAACTGTGAAAGAAATGTGCGGGGGTTTTCTTTCCATTGTGTAGCAAATGAGGTTGATTCTGGTGATAGAGTGACCATTTGCATATGAAGGTATCTGTCTTGCTCTAATGTGGCATCTTTGTAGTGAAAGTGTGAATTGTTCTGATGGCTGGCCAGGAAGTTAATCCTACCAGAAAGGTGAGAAGGGAGCATAGAACCTTCCTTACACCACCTTTGTTTTCCTTAAAACACAGTTTAAAATTACAATGGAGAAGGGCTTTACAGAGTGCCATTTTTCTGTCTTGCTTTTGAGTGAGCGTCAAAAACCAAAGACTGGGAAGTTGCCGAGGTTTCTTTTGAAGTATGTTGGTTCTCTTTGTGACAGGCAAAAGGATTAATGCACTAATAGGTACTCGCTTCTGTCTTCAGACTGCGAGTTACTATTGCTAGTGCCTTAAATAAGGATTTGCTGTTTCTGAGTTTGTGTAAAAAAAAAAAAAAAAAAAAAAAATAGTGGGACAGTCATGTTCTTTTGACTGCATTCCACGGCATTAACTTGCAGCACACAGTATCTGTCTTCCCAAGGATGAGCCCTTCTTTTCATGGGCCTAGTGAAGTTTAAAGTCAACATAACTGTGTACCTGAGTTAAAGTAACTTATTGTATCATGTTACATAATTGCTTCTTTCTAAGTACGTCACAAAGATATTAATTATATGAAACATGTCATTAAGTTCCTAATTTATTACACCTGACAGGTTTAGTGACACTTTGAACTTCACCTTGGTGAACAAAAAGATTTTGTCCAGATCTTGTATTGTGAAATTATTTTACTTGAAAGAAATAATTTTTCTTTGGAAATGTTAGAGCAAGATTGAAAACAAAACCTTTAGGTCAACCACTTTTCCAGAAATAATTGATGTTCCATACTCAGACAGATTCTAGTGAATCATCTCTTCCCAAATTAGGGAGTTGATTTGAAGTGAGGAAGGACATCTGCTGATATGTGTTACTTACAGTCAAAGGGAAGTGGGGTAGCACCAAAGAAAAAAAGTTGAAATTGTGTTTTGTTCTACCTAAGTCAGTTGCTCTGAGCAGAGACAATGATCCGTAGATTTCTGTAACTACTTTTTTTTCTGTCTGGACTATAGCTGCCATACCAGGCACTGGGATAAGGAGAGAAGGGTGATTTTTCTGCTGGTGGAGTTTCCTGCTGTTACAGATTTGACAGCAGTCTTGTCATATATTTCAGTATTTGAAAAAACGTATTTATCAGCATGTTGTGACACTGATAAAAATAAAGCTCATTTTGGGCTGTGGACAGTAAAGATTTCAGAAGTGTAATAGTGCTCAGAGAGGGTTTCTGTAAGGGCTGGCTGGGTCATTCCTAGCCCTCATTCCCACCTTTGTGGTTGTTTCTGTCTGTGAGCAGCACTGCAATGGTAGGTCTTTGGAAAAGGCATCTTAAGGTAGACCACAGAATTTATATCTTTGGATTTGAATCTGGTGTTGAAGAACACTCACCGCAGAACAGAACACTCCGCTTTCCAGCTCAGCTCTATCCGCTCATGCCGGCTCTAGGGTGTGTCTCACCCCTCTCGCTGGGGCTGTGCAAGCCGTGGGTTTGGGTGTTTGCCGCTATACTTACTGCCAGCGAAACAAACAGTGAGCTGTTGTGGTAGTCCTAGCACAGTGCTAATGAAATGTGATGGTGATAAAGTGTTTGATGGGAATGAACTGCTGTTCCAGCTACTTATTTTGAAGCCATCAAGCTGGAGATCGTGAGGCTGTGGTGTGTGGTTTCTGGTCTTCCACAAGTGAGGGATTTGCAGCATTTCAGTGTGGTTCTCTCTGCCACTGTTCATGATGATGATGTCATTTGCATAGAACATATGAAGGTGCTTTTAGTCAATGCCATATCACAAGGTTTTAGTGGTTTCTTGGGTTTTTTTCCAACTCACCTGGATTTTGAGAAGTAATTTCGTTTAGGGTGTACATGTAAAGTTTAATGCCACTAAGTTATTTGTTCATTTAAAAACAAGCTGAGGATTTGTGGAGGATAGAAGGTTTGAAGTTTATATATTTTTTTTCTGTTTTTTTCTGGTTTTTTTCTGTTTTTCTCAGCTAATTTGAACTTAATGTCTATTCTGTTGCTATGTAAAATGTCATATGAACATGTCTGCTTAACCATTTGCTGTTCAGTCTGGTGGAAAACATCACAGCTGTTTACATTATAATACCACCTTAACTTATCTGCCTTTTTTCCAAATTGTTTGCATAACCCTGATCACTGCTAGTTTAATCACCAGTGTATTAAAAAAAACCCTGCTCTTGTCTTCTGAGAAAGTTGCATAACTTGCTGAACTAAATGGTAACCTTAGAGGTGTGCAATAGCAGAGCACAATGGCCTTTTGTGTTTTACCCTTTGGTCCTGGGAAAGCTGTGCACTACACATGATATATCTATGCCTCAGTCTTCCAGGCCTGCTCGATTATTGTATAGTTGTCTGTATAATTCCACATTTCAAAACTAGTTTACTTAATTTTGCATAAATATTTACAGAGAACTTAGAGAATGGGTGTTTTACATACAATGGGAGGAATTTTGTCTTACACATTCCATACTGTGATGTTTAACTTGTTCTAAAAAAAAGAAGTGTTGGATTTTCATGTTCTGAATTTATTTCTGTGCCCAAAATTTTGGCTAATATGCTTTAGTAAGGAAACATTTGACTTTTATATTTCAGCAAAATTCCAGCATTTCTGAATGTGGTGGATATTGCTGGCCTTGTGAAAGGAGCCCACACTGGACAAGGCTTAGGAAATTCCTTCTTGTCTCACATAAACGCCTGTGATGGGATCTTTCATCTGATGCGTATGTAAACTTATTTATCTGTTTTTTCTAGCTTAAGGACAGCATTGTTGTACTGTAATTAATAACTGTGGAGCAAATATCCGTTACAGTTTTAACCTTTACCATTCAATTCAAAGCCATCAGGTCTGTCTTAGGTTTTCCAGCCAAGCCTCATCCTCTGCTATCTAACAGGTACACCTTTCTTCATTAGCATTGTGCTGAAGACTTAAACTGGGAAATCTGCAGTAATGATGTGTTGTTTTCTTTTGCCAGCAGTGCATGGCAGTTTATTTAATTTCATGAAGAAAGAGGAATGGAATATGTTAGTAAAAGACAGAAATGGAAGTAGAAATCTGCTGCTTTTGTGAATCCTTAAACTTTCCAGTTCCTGAGAGAATGAAGTTTGTTGCTTTTACCAGGGTTTGGTCCAAGTTCCTGATGGACTGTGTATCTTTGGGAACCAGTGCCCTGAAACCAGCTGTCAGTTTTCAGCCTGGTGGGTGGGCACTGAACACTGAATCTCTGCAGTCACAGTAGAAAGTGGCTTAAAAAGAACTCAGGCTAGCTGCTGCTATTCAAGGGCAAGAGGTAGGGTGTGGATACAAAAATGCTGCTAGCAAGGATTTTCTTGCTATTTTCTAAGTCCGTGAGAGACTTTTCTCTCACGCAGAAGAGGTAGCAGGGAATGTAAACAACCAAACACCTGCAGCCTTGAAAAGTCTTGTTTATGGTATAGTAGAAAAATATTTTGACAATGGATGTTTTAGGATTTTAGCCAATCACCCCCAAGGGGTGGCTGGTCCTTTGTCCAATTAGACTATGAAGAAAAAAGTCTATAAAAGAGTTTGTAAAATAATTAAATAAATCAATCTTGCTGCACAATTCCTGCCTGCTGGATCTTTTCTCCTCCTCCCTATGGCTGCAGGACACGGCAAAATACCTTAGGGTATTTTTTTTTAGTAATAGTAGGGGACTGGAGGGTGAGACTTGTATGCCAGCAAGCTGGAAAGAAGGTGTTGCTGAAGATGAAGAGAAGATAATGATAAAATCTTGGTAAGAAGAGCTGTGGCAGGAACTGATCTGGGTGTGGTGATGCGATACCTTTACTGTATTTTTATATAAGTTTTCTGTACTCCAATGGTTCATCCCTACCTTCCCCACTCCTATTCCCAGTTGGTTTCCCCCAGACCCAAGCCGCTCCCCGGTGCTCCCTACATGGTTGTTCTCCTCCCCTTGTTCTAGCTCTTTCCCTATCAATCACCCAAACCCCTCCTGTTGTTCCCGAAGGTCCAGCGTCCATCATCTGAAACCTCCCAATTTACCCTTATATGGTCCCCACCAATCCCCCGAGACCCTACCCCTGTAGATACCTCCCCCTTTGGAAATCCCCTAAACCTCGAAGCCCCATTGGGGCATGTGATCCCTTTCCCTCCTCCGCTTGGGGCTATTGGCCCAAGGAAATGTCTATCCTCGTCCATATCCCTCCCTGAGAGATTTCTATTGGTCCCCAGTTAAGCCATCCCCATTGTAACACCTCCCTTTAAAAGAGGTTCCCTGGAGCTGTTGGAGGCTTGTCCCCTGTGAGTTGCCTCCAAAAAAGTTGGATTATCCCGTGTGGCAAGCCTCCTTGCTACTTTTTATCCTCTCCCTCGTCGGGACTGCTGACAGCCACTGTGCCTGGAGCTTCAGCTCCCCTGGGCAGAGCTGAGCTCCTGAGGAGCAGCTTTAAAGCCAAGAGCCTCCAGCTGCTCCCCGCTCCTGTCGCACACCGCAGGAGCTGGCCTGGGCAGTGGTCTGTGGCGGTCATTGTGACAGATGGGGACTGTGCATTTTCAAAGCATGAAAAATTTAATGTCTGTTTTCATTTTGATTTGATCTGGAATAAATTTTCACCTTTGGAACAAATCTCTGCAACAAATTTTCAACACTTTCACTGAAAGTGTTGCTCCCCATCTTTATGCTGTCATGATATGCACTGCTACTGCCTGTGGTAATGGCCAGCATGGGAAGCAGAGTCCTTCAGAGAATTGGTCTTTTTCTTATTTATGGATGCCAGGCAGGAAGTCAGAAGCAGCTCGTTGTGCATTTGTGCTCTAAACTTCAAGCTCTGCATGCCTGAGTATATTGAAGAAAAGCTTGTTAGACTTTGACTTAGCTTGGCTCAGTTGGTAATTTTGCAGTAAGCAGTTTGAGAATTAACCAAGTCGTATTAATTAAGGTAACAATAGGCAAGGAAGTGGCTTGACAAGAAAGGAGAGCTTTTGTTGAGTATGATGAGACAAACTTTGGGTAGCTCACCAAAGGTATTTTATAATTCTAGGCTAAAGGTTTTGATCCCATTTTCTTTATTTGCTGAGGATGTGTTAAACTGTGTTTTCTTTAGGACAGAAGGTTTATTTGTGGGTTTTTTTAGCTTCCATAACAGAATACACTGTTGTTACCTCTTTGTGTTCTGAGATGTTTTTTGGAGAAGGATGTTGCCTATCAGTTGATCCACCACAAGGCACACAGGTGAGCTCTTACATGGCATAAAGATGAGGACAAATGCGGTCTGTTTCCACCTGGCTAATTCTCTACTTTCCTTACTTCATTTAAAAGAGACAGTCCCCCCATCTTGAAATGGCTGTGAATTTTCAGCCTTCAAGTTTCCATATCCTTGTTAATACTGTTCCTTCTCCTGAGAGAAGTGGTTTTCATTAAATCAATAAAAACATTGTTTATATGTCTAAAGTATATTTTAATATGTGTGAAGAAACAGGCGACACGTGGCAACCACACATGGTAGGGTAATAGGACAAGTAAAAGGAGAGGTAGGTTTGTGTTGAGCACCACTGTATTTTTATACATGATTAGTGACAGTATGAAGTAGACTCTCTTAGCTCAGCAAACAAGGCAATTATGTCTTCCTCTTGCAGAATGGAGCAATCCATTCTTGGGTTTTGATACTTTATTTGGGTTTTTTTCTGTAAAAGTGCGCAAACTGAAAATGATTTAGTGGTATTTAAACTAAACCAGTTGGTCTCCATACACTTAAAAAGAAAAATTAAAAAGAATTAAAGAAAAATTAAAAAGAAACTGGTTATACCAGTTTCTTAGCGGTAAGGGTGTCATTTACTTCTGGCCACATCCAGTTATGAAAACCTGAGACAGGTATACTTCCTTGCTTACTGACTGAGTGAATGGGGGATGAAATTTTGAAATGGTTGTCTGTCCTGGATAATGGTGTTTGCAGTCCCATAGTAACCTGGCATGTGCTTAAGGTACTTACAGCTTTGTTAATCTTCCAAGTTTCACGGTTTAATTAGAAACATTTCTGACAGTTCTATTCTCCATGTTTCAGGTGTACTGCAGTTTTAACTGAGGCAGCAATGTTTTTTGTAGTGACAGAAGGCAGGCTGTTTGAAGGTTATGGTAGTGTTTCTTCCACAGTTTCATGGCTTTAACCACCTTTCAACTTTTATGGCAGACCTGTTGCAAGTACTTGTAGAAAATTACTTTCTTTGTATGGTGAACTATAAATGGAAACTTTGTTACAAGTGTAAATTTACAAATTACGCTTAAACAGTGCTTCAGTGAGGAAAATGGTAGATATCAGTATTTAATCCCTGCTATAGTAGCTCTGTCAAGTTTTTGAACGTACTGGATGTTAAACATCCAGAGCCCTTCGTGTTTTTGAATTTCTCTTCCCACTGATATTCTGCAGTCCTAGTTTTCTAGAAAATATGTTTCACATTTTTCTCTTATTTTTAGTTTCTTTAATGAAATCCAGTCGTTCTCTTCAAAGGTACAGAGATTGGGAGGAAGCTTGTCTGTAAAAGTACTTTGCTATCAAACTCTCCTTTTCAATTAATAAAAACCATTAGGGTGGGATGCCAAATGTTTGAAGTACGGCAGGCAACACTGGGTTTTGTGGAAGAACCTGAGAGCTCACCTGTGCCATCCCCTGGTGTGCCAGTCCTGCAGAGGATGGTGTGAGCTGCCTGTGGTGCTGGGGGAGTGTGGGCAAGGAGGGCTGGGAAGCTCCTGCTTTGCTCCTCTGGAAGTGCTCTGACTTCACAGCAGAGGAGCTCCAGCTGCCTTTTAGCAGCAGGCTTGGGAGTTTGGTAACTGATAATCCGTGAAATCTTGTTCTTTGTGATAAGAGTGAAAGAACTATGAAGCTAGGTAAACATCCCCTGCAGTCTTACAGAAGTGACTGGTGTGACCAATGTGAATGGGTTCCTAGAAAGCTTTAATTGCTTTTACTCCAGTTTTATGTTTGTTAAAACTGGAAATGTTTAGTACACCCCCTGGTTCTGCTTCCTTCAGGGTTTTAGGTAACTTCTAAAGCTGTTTTGTCATTATTTAAAGCTTTGATAGCTATGAATCATGTCAGATGAGTAGTTTATTCCTACTTGAAAAAAGCACCAATCAAAACTGAGTTTGACAATATTTTTGCAGATTTTTGCTCAGAATTTGAAATCAAGTTGACTTAATTTTATTTTTTACCATCATGAGTGTTAATGGCAACTTGCAGTAATACTGCCAGTGTTTTGATTTGCCTGCAAAAATCAAAGTGATGATAAAGTTATTTAACTAAGATACGTCATCCTTTTTCACTTTTTTTGACTTTCTATAAAAATGTTCTATTTTCTATATAAAGATGCTAATCATCTGTAGCTTTTATATACTTGAGGCATGATGCATTTTCCCCCCATATTCTCTAACAAGAAATCATACCTGCTGATTGCTGCTCCTGAAATCCAACTGCTACTGAGAGGAGGGATGTGAGGATATCACTTAGCCACACTCCACTGCACTAGCATTTCAGTGAACAAAGTATGAGTTACATCTCATCCTTTTCAGCATGTGTGTTCTGTGCTTTGGGAATCACAGTGGCTCAGTTTAGCTTGGCTGTGTCACTTCTAATATCTGAAGCTGTTTTTTCATCTTTATAATGGGTCAAAATTCACCTTGAACTGATGTAAACATATCTGTCTTTAAAAAAATGATTGTCTTTGACATATTTTTGTTCAATTTTTTGAAGATGCTTTGGTTTTGTTTTATATTTATATTTATTACTAAGTGTAATTGACACCTGTTAAAAAAGGGTTGCCTCTTTACAGATACAAACCTTTCACTCCTAAGCCACTGAAGTTTAAAAATAGTTCACACATATTAAACTTGTTAGTGTTACACAATCAAAATGTATCATGCATTCTATTTGAGTAGATGATAGTTCCTATTGAAATTTTCTCTTCTTATTTATTGTTAGAGTAACTGAATTAAAGTGTAATAAAATATTTGGTGTGGCTCACAGTTCAGCTAAACTTTCAGTTGGCTTTCAGTAACTTCTCCATATTAAATCCAGAAATTGTGAAAGCTTTCAAATTAAACAGGCAGTTGTGTCTGTGTATTAACCTAATGCTTAGGGTTTTTTTGTTTGTAGTTTTGTTTGTTCAGGATTTTTTTTGGTTAAATATTATACAGTGTTTTGATTTTGAGAAAAGGCTTTGCATAGGAGATTTTTCTGTTCACAGAGTTAGGAAAATGGCATTCCTCTACTCCTTTTAGCAAAATCATCACCAAAAGTGAAATAATTTATATTTGCATGACTGTTCTTGCATTGCATGTTGCAATTTCAGGGTATCAGGTCACAGAAATAAATGAACTAGTGGTGATTGTCCTAGGCCATGTGTAACCTGTCTTTGAATTTTACCTTTCCATATTCAGATACTAAGCCCACTGTTTTGAAAAGGAAGGGAGGCTGTTAACAAGTTTATGGAGATGGATACAAATTTGCTTATCATTAGCTTTTCCTCATTTAAAGAAATGTTTTTGTTGCAGGAGAGGAGGGTTTTTCAGAGGTCGCTTAGCTGTGTTTTACTTCGGAGCTTTTATTCATGTAGATCTCCTCCCTACAGCAGCAGTTTTGTACCTGCAGGCAGAAGCAGAATGCACATGTAGTGTGAATGATCCCTGGCTGCATCTCATCAGGCCTTTGCAACCCTCTTGGTACTGTACCACATTCTGTGGTGATGAGCAAGGCTGGGTACAGTCCCTTCTCAAAGCAGGTGAAGTTAAGCTCTGTGGCAAGCAATGTTCTAGAGGGGAATTCCATAAGCATACGAGTCTTCATTCCCCTTTTAGATAACTGAAGCAAAAGGAAGTGTGTTGGAATAAACTTTTTTTTTTTTTTTTTGTTTGAACACCGTATTCAGTTTGAGGCAAAAAGACCCCACAAAACACTTGATAAAAAAGGGATTTGAAGAGACAATGAGTCATTGAAGACTTATTCTCTAGACGTACTGCATTGACACAAGATTTCTTGCAGGGAAACACATGGAGTTGTCATTGGTGTTGTGTACTAGATTTAAGCCATCTTGGAGAGCTAATGCTGTCTAGTGCTGCAAGATTTTTCTCACTGGATCCAAGGATGGAAGCACAGCAGACTTTTTTTCTCAGAAATAATGTTGGTGGAGAGAAAAAACATTTGTACAGACGTCTGCTCAAAGAAGCTTCTTGAGAAATGACCACGTAGGATTGGAGTGTTTGTGCAGCACCCAGCAGCAGAGGCAGTGGATGTAAATGAAATGGAAGTAGATTGTGTGTCAGAGCAGGCATCACAGTGGCCGTTGTCTTTCTTATGTGCCTACTCTTCGATGCACAGGCTTAGGATGAAGGCTGATGCTTAAAAGCAGTTGTTTGTGGATGATGCTCAAAAGCAGTTGTTTGTAGAAGCATCTGAAGAGCAGAAAAGGACCTTGTGTGTGCTTTGGATACTAGTACATTATTGTCCAAAATGTTGCTAGTGGAATTAAAGGACCGGGATGGGATTCTAGTGAATCTTCTCTCATGCAGTTTCAGTTACTACTACCTTTAAACCTATACCTGCAAGAGGGAGGGAGGCATTTTGTACACCAGCATCCTGTTCAATAGATCAGTGCCAGTGCAGGATCAACTAGCTTAATTTGGCCAGCTGTGGAAAACTTTTAACTAATCAGATTTTTCACTTAGGCGAGAAGATAATTATGGGGAGGGCAATAATCTCGTATGCTGAACAATTGCAGAAGAACTTTGCAAGATCTGTTATTGTCCTTGAACATAGTGTATTTGAGATACAGGAAATCACATTGTAAAACCACTCTCATCTCCTGTTTTATTGCTGGTGTTTCTTTCCTTTTGGTGTGCATACATGAAAAAAAATTGTGGGTTTGTACCCCACAACAGTTTGCAGTATGTTGTTTGGAGCTTTGTCTCCAGCAGAGGAGTGAATTTGTTTTCCTGGGCACGTGGTTGTAGATTGTGGAACAGGTACTGGAAAATGTGAGTTAGCCTTTGTCTTTATTGAACAGTGAATTACATTGCCAGACTAAGTGAAAGTGATACCTGAGCTTTAATCCATATTCCTCTAAGGCCAGGTAGTTACAGTTTAAAGCACAAATAAACTCAGGTAAGGTTTTAAATAGGTTTCATTCTCCAATTTCTCAAAAGTAATTGTTCTGAGAGCTGAATAAGCCTCCCCAAATATATGGATATTAGGAGCAAAAGTTTATATGTATCATTTTAGTCCGTAAAAATTAAACAAATGTCTCTCAAGGATATACTTTACTTCTTCAGAAAGGATGAGAGCTATGAATGTTCAAATACTATGTTACTAATCAAACAGTCCAAAATTTGTTTTATGTTGAGGTTGCCTTTTGATGTCACAAATTGAATTTTGATTGTATAGTACCTAGGAGGTTTCTCTTCAGTCTCAAATATTGTAAAGTCTGTAATTTTATTTAATTACTTATTGAGAAGGAAAACTACTGTTCGTGCATTCTTCCCTGGCCTCTATCATAGTTTGATAATGCTAGATTTGTTAGTATCGCTAATTGAAGTGACAGTGGATTTTGGAATCCACATTGTCATTCATCTTTAGCATAACATCCTATGTCTTTTTATGTCCAGTTTCTTTTTTGTATCAGAACAGATGAAAACATAAAATTTCCTGTCTATAAGGCCACCACCCTTGCTAGAGTAGCAGCATCTAATGCAGTTCTATTTATAGATGGAACTTGTTAAGTTTCCTCAGCAGGGACTTAA
Organism: Corvus moneduloides; assembly: GCF_009650955.1. NCBI lineage: Eukaryota > Metazoa > Chordata > Aves > Passeriformes > Corvidae > Corvus > Corvus moneduloides. The sequence goes on from NC_045482.1 coordinate 17,964,687, forward strand.
AGCTATGACCTCGTAGGCCAGAAACAGGAGAGCTACCTACTGAGCTACAAGGGCAATCTCTCAATTCTAAAGAATACATAGAAAATTTCTAATATACTGTACTGTGAGTCATAAAGTACTTGACCAGTAAATCCTCCCTCCCCTGAGAATAAAGACCAGGCAGGCTATCTTTATTGAGTCATTGCTATTATTTGACCTACAACTACTTTTATTATAGTTCTGTGTACGTGATTTGGCAGTGTGTAATTGCTATTTAGGCAATGCAGATGAGTTTTTCCTCTGTAATACTTTAAAGAAATCATCAATGTGTGATAGAGTTGGGGTGTTCAGGTGACTGTTCCTGAAATACATGTTTACCTGTTTGAGTGGGTGTCTTTGCTGATGGTGTAGGGTGTCCTGACTTTTTAAAAACAGTGATAGTTTGATAATTTATTAGTAATTTTTTATTTGCTGTTCCATGGACTTTCTTGAAAGTTTGAAGGGAAAAGTACTGCAGATGGATTTGATTTGTTTTTCTAATGTGAAATGTGAAAGCCTGTTTTCCTTTGGTCAGAGGAAGGTTACCTCAGAAAAGGTAAAGTAACAGTTCTTTGTGAGACTGTAAGAACAGGAAAAGATAAGTGGCTGAGTATTTTCACTTTAATTAGCTGCATGATCAGAAAGGTGAGCGGTCTGTAAACTGAGAATATTATAGCATCCCTTTCATAAAGTTGCTTTTGAGAAAGTGCTTTCATTTTTTTAATGCAGAGTTTTAAGGAAAACTTTAAGTTAGATAGGTTCCTAGAAGCACTTCTGTTTCTTAGTTGAATCATAGATGGCTATGCTTCCTAACACATCTGAGGGCACGGTGTGCCCTGGGTTTGCAAACGACAGTAGGAGTTCACTGTTGCTGCTCAGGGGCTCTTTATTGCTGTCCCTCATTGCTCTGCAGTAGAATATGCAGTTGAGTCAATACCAGATGAGCTGAGGTGACAATTTCCGAGGCTTATGTGACTTCAGTATTAAAATAGACAAGGAGCAGTTTACTTATGTGATTGCTGTGTACTGAACAGTGGAGTAACTGCTGCAAATGAAGACCAGGAGGGCTTTGGGTTTCTTATTCTGGTGGTAAGTTACTTTTCCTAGACAAACTAAACAAGGCTTCTGAGTTAGTTAAGATATGCTGTTGTAAGACTTAATTAATGTATACCTCCTTTTTGTTCTGTGTCAAGCAAATTTTTCTGAGATCCTTGGGGTGTCAGTTTAGAGTTCCTTTGTCTTTGCCTATGAGAGTTTGAGACTGTTTAATAAACTGACAGAGAAACCTCTGGTTCAGTTTCCTTTCAGAATTGCTATTTATTAATGGAGCAGCCTGGTTTCTACAATGACCAGAATGCCACTTTTAGAAAAATAGGTGTCTGTCTTTGTCCAAGTCATATGTTGTGCCAGACTTGTACACTGGATGAGAAAGTCTTCAGCAAGCTGAAGCAGCTCCGTACTCCGACATCTTTCCTCATGGATATGCTGCCACTTTCTTCTGTGCTGTTGGAAATGATTGTGAAACTGTGTAGTGAAAGGGCTTTTGGTTTTTAAAAATAACCATATTCTTCTTGCTGGGTTATTTTAAAAATAGGTCATTTCTTTAATCAGATTTAATATGTAATTCAGCAAACAGTCATGCTGTTCTAGCTGAGGGAGCATTAATCTGAGATTGGTAAAATGAAAAATGTTTGTAAAAAGGCAGCCATAGGAAATATGTGATGCCAGTTGTATCCTTCTTTTTTTTTTTTCCCTTTTTTTTTTTTCCAAGTTTGCAAGACAGGCATGTTTTCTTTCAAACCTTGCATGTTGTCCACTGGAGTCTGAAGAAACCTGACTTTCTTATGACTGTTATTTATGCTGAGATGTTATTGAGATGCAGGGTTTGGTTGCAGATGTGCCTTTGTGCTGTTGTAGTGCTGAAGTATTGATGTGGAAATCTGCTGGCTTCTTTTGGTGAGCCTTTTAATAAAGATAGTTGGTATGTTTTCAATATGTTTTCCAGACTTTTTCTTCTGTCCTGATGAAGTCCAGCTTCACATTGGCTGAAGATGAAGTTTTGCTTCTCTACTTGGGTTTACAAGGAATTATGTATTAACCAGTTATCAATGGCATCTCAGCAGAAATTATTATGGCCTAGTTTTTTTTTCTATTTGGTACTTGTCACTCTTGTATTTGCTCCTTTCAGTTTCTCCCAGCTATTTTTTAGTGTATTTCAAGATGAATTTTTATCCTGATATCGTCTGCAGAAAACAGAATTAGCAGTGGGATGGATTTAAGTGCTGGATGTTTGTCAGCAGTAGTTGCTAGAGCTTCTTTGGAAACTGTTGCTTTAGTTTTGATGCCAGGGGTTCTCTAGCCCCAAACAGCACCCTGGAGCCTCAGTGCCTGGAGACAATTAACAAAGTATCAAGCCAAACATTTATTTGTATTTGTGAAATACCTCAGAAAGGCTACTTTTGGTTCTTATTTTGGGTTTTACAGTTAAAGTGAAGCTTCATCTGTTGTTGATAAAATAGCAAGAAGATTCTTCAGAACCTCAGTGTTTATCTTTAGGTGTGTAATTAAATTTCTGAGTATTCAAGTAATACATGGTTAATTTGTTTTCTATTAAAATTGGTTCAAAAGACTTTCTTTGCAAAATCAAACAACATCCCTTCTTCCTTCTCTCTACCTTCTTCGTTTTCTCCCCCCATCATACGGGTTTTTCTCTTGATAAGGATGATGGTAGAAACTTCTATACCTTAAACTCACTTTACTAGTTAAACTGTTAAAATAAGTTTGAGCATGGGTTTGCATTTCAGTACTTAACCGAGATACCTGTTACTGAGATAACAGTTCCTTGATGCTTACTGAATATTTTTTGCACCCAGCTTTGGTAATTTGATGTGAAAATTGGTGTCTCAAAACTAAATAGCAATAGAAATGGGAAGTTGAGTGTGAAAGTGAAAGACTTTGAAAAGGGAGGAAATGTAGAAGTACAGGATTGTAGGCTACCTGAGAGGGATTGCTTGCTTTCAGAGAAAATACGGAAAGAAGCAGAGGGAATCCAAAAGTTGGGCAGTTTAAGACTCTGGTTGGGTTCTCTGAAGTGTCATAAAGCAGAAAAATTAATCCAATGAACATCACCATAGAAATTTTGTGTGTGTGTGTGCAGTGTACAAGATAAGAAATATTGATGTAATATTTTTTAATTGTTAGGGATGGCATGGTAAAATTGCCATGCAGAGGAAAAAGTCTAATATGTAGTATGTGAGTTTAATGTATCCAAACCAGCAAACACTAAAATGTTTTAATCATAAACAGATGATTATTTCATAGTTTAATTATAAGGCAGAATATAAAGATTGTTTTGGTATTCTTTTTGCATTGTTGTCTTCTCAATTTACTTTCCAGTTTTTTAAAAATGTAACAAAATCAGTGAATGCCGCTCTGAGTTATTTTATTTTTAATTTTTTAATCTGAATTATCTCTGTTTTTATGGTGGCTTTTATTTTGCTTTTATTTTGCACTTAAATGCAAATGTAAATGAAGTATTTTCCTCCATTGTGAGTAATGTTGGTGTTTTAAATATTTTCTTTAATAACTCTTCATGTGCTTAAAGAAAACAAAACTGTTCACTGGACTCTGCAGTATTTAGAAAAAAAACATGTCGTTTCTGTAATGCCACTCTTGGCCCAAAACTACATTAAGCAACATCTGAAATGCATCACTTTCAGTTGGATTTAAGACTTGAAAATACACTTCCAGAAATTTCCTTCCAAGTGTACCACAATATTCAGCTAGTGTTTGGGATGGGTATAGAAAAGACAGTTGGCAAGAAAATATAAAATTTCTTGTCTTAAGCTGATTTTAATGTATATATCACAAGATACTGTTTAAATATTGAGTGCTTTGTGCAATTACAAAACGTTTTGAGTGTAGGCAGATCTCAAGTCAGTGGGATCCAGAACCTTACCTCAGTTTCTGCTTTTAGGAAAATAACAGATAATTTTCCCTGAGCCAGAGTTCATCTTTGTAGTTAGTATGTTGAGCTTTTATTTGCCGAGATTGTTTAGTCATTATGATAAAACATATTATAAAAATTTTGATAATGAAGAGTTAAAAAGCTCTTAGTGTTTTCTTTTTATAAGCCACCTGTTGCCTTAGATGCATATGAATTCGAACAAAGTGCTCATCACTTGTCAGCCATCAGTGGCAGCATAAAAATTACTTGTGGCGCTTGCTTTGCAAGAAGTTCTTTTGTGTTTGTGACATCAGCTTTGTTTTATACAATTAAAGTATTACACGCTAGAATAATCTAAATTGCAACCGCTAAATGGTGATGTAGTTCTTTTTTCATAGAGCTGAATTTGTTTACTGGTTGTATACAGCTATTGACTACTGTTTAACATGACATGTCCCTTTTGCTTAGAACAGTCTTTGGAAAAGGTGTTTTTTTGTGTCCTGTTCTTGTCTCCCACCCCCTCCATTCCTCCTTCCCTCTCCATTATGAAGAGCTTTTCTCTTACTTTTTTTAACAAGTAGATAAAAATACATGCTAGGCTTCAGGGGGGTTTTTTTCCAACTAGCAAATTAATGGCACATGATGATATTGCAACAGAGAAAAAAGCCTTGCAGTGAAGTGATCTGGACTGCAGGAGATGTTTTGTTCCATATGAACACGTTTTGACATGAACAGAATAGTTTTTGTTTGCACGGTTTAAAATAAAACCGCAAGCAAACCACGTTTTTCTGATTCTGACCCTACTGTACTAATGACTGTATAGATACCTACTGAATGGCTTTCTCTGTTGGAAATACCTAATCTGTGATGTTCTGTTCCTCTGTTTTTGCTGTATTTTTCTTTTATTTACATGTCTTCCCATTTCAAGGTGAATGGGAAGAATTTGCATGTGCCTTGGTTATGATTTCTTAAAGTTGTTCTCCTTGTGTTAAAACAGATACTCAGTGCTGTAGAAATTAGTGGAAAATCTGCTGTCTCCTTCTCACATTACATTGTATTGAATAAAATGTGATTTTTGTGGAAAATTCAACCAAGTGGGTGAAATTAGTATAGTTTTTTGTATGTTGGCTGAGCATGCAGTAGGCCTGTCTTGCTCCCCATAACCTTAGGAAAGGCATAACATTCTTCAAAATTTCCATATACTTAAAGTCAGGCGAGGCATAGTTCCCATTTGAAGAAATTAGGCTATATTAAAGCTACCTTATTACTGATTTTGTATTCAGTTGCTCTGGTTTTGGAAGGAATAAGTCATGACAGTGTGATTTCGTATTAATTTGTGTGCAGGAGTTGCTGGCTCTACTGAATCTGTGATAAAATCTCTGTGGCTGCATACTAGTCCTGGAGCATTAAGGGCTCCCTTCAGCAGTCACCCCTCCTCCTTGGGCCTGAAGCACTGAGACAGGACCATATAAATTCAACTTCTCTATTCTTTCACGCTGATCTAGTAACTTGCCCTTCTGAGGAATAATCCAAGTTAGCGGTTTAGATAGAAATAAACTAGCTTACAGTCAAATAGTGACTACAGCACTGTTCCAACAATAATCCTGTAGGGATGGGATATGAAAAGGATGTAAATGCAAGCTAAAGACCATGCAAAACAGTATTAAAAAATACAGCTCTCATATAGTCTCCTTCTGTACAGTGGCTTTGGTGAGAATATGATTATTTTTAAACTGATAAGCCATTAACAACATTCACTTTAGTAAGATACTTTCATTTTATTATTCCAGCATAATTCTAAGCTGCTAACTGGCTGATTATTAATTCATGTTCTCATCCTTTCACATGTTTTCCTGTTGTCATTTTTCCTAAAGTGTGTATGTAAGTAAGTAGGGAGAGAGAACAAAAGTGACCTTTCAAAGTACTTCTATATTTTTTTCCAGGGGTGCAATTCTTCTATTTAGTCATACTGTGTGATTCAGATTCCATGAATTGCAGTCAAGTTCTGCTCAGTGTGAATAAAGATGGCTTGGTCTGAACCCTAACTAATCAGTGTATATTTATAGAAAACAAAAATAAACATCTTCCCCTCTTCTGTATTGATTACTTTTGCAGACTGACATTAAGGTGACTGTGCCATTTAGAGTGAATAATTTAGTGTATGAGTTAATTGATCGTTTACAAATTCACATTCTTCTCATAAGGAGATTGAATGTTTCCTTCTAGTTGATTTGTCCCACACTGAAATAAAATAACAACACTCATATGCTTGTTTAAATTTAATTTTCCCCCCCTCTCTGTATGTGTTCACTGTGAGTGGTTTTGAGTATTAATGGATGCAGTTGCATTCTGAATAAATAATTGGGGGGAGGGGGTGTCACTGTTGTGTATATTTTCCTTATAGAGAAGTATTGCAGTGTCATTGTTGACTTGCTTTAGCCACTGTTGGAGCTGGGAAGTGCAGTGTGAATAGGCCTAGCAGAGCAAAGGTACTGCCAGCTTAATTGGCTACTCAGCTTTTCAGTTGCCTTGCTCACTCAACCTCGTCAGGGTTTCAGTTACTAAGAGAAGATAAAAATATTCAGAATTATTTAATAATTTGTTTTTAATGAAGCCACCTATTTTTTAGAAAAGTGTTAGATGTTACTAAATTTTCATTTTCCTCCCATATAGTCAGTGTAATGTTACCATGCTAAGATATTTTGACTACCTCATTTGAGCATTGTTGTTGAATAATATGACGGACTAGACACTTCTGTAGGTAAATACATCATAATCCTGATTTTCCTAACCACTTGTCCAAAATGGTGATTTTGGACAAGTATTTCACAGTTTTTCCTAGTGTTGCTGTAGATGGAAACATGCAGCTTGCTGGTCAGTGAATTAAGGGAACCAATTGAGTCCAGGAGAAGAATGTGTTGGAGTGGTGTGTGCATGTGTACAGTGTGGTTCCCACACTGGTGCCTGGTGGATGTGTCTGGATTCCCTGAGCAGGGGGATGAGCTGATGGCTACACATTCTCCTTGTGTGCCCTGCACTCAGGCCTCGCTCTGCAGGCTGGACAACTTCCTCATTTTCGGCTGTTCTCACGTGTTGCTAACACATGGGGCCATATTTGGGAGAGGGAACATGGGATTCTGCGGAAGAGTGGGGCTGGGAAGCCTGCAGGGCTGACAGGCACTGCCTGCCTGGAAGGTGCCCTCAGCTGCCTGTGTATGGACAGCTTGTCCAGCGTTTCCAGCTTGTGTGTTGCAGTCATGCAAGGAGTCCCTTCATCTGGTTCCCATAAGCAACATCCAAATTCCCTCCCTGCTGGAGAGAAATGCTGCTTTTGTCAGCTAAAAACCTCAAGCTTTTCTCTCATCTCTTTCTGTTTATGGATTTTTTTTTTTCCAGAATGCCTCTGCACATGGTTTGCTGATTTGAGGTCTTTTGCCTTCCCACTATTTGTTTTCTTGCTGTGTAACAGCAGGGTGATGTTGGTTAACAGGATTTTGTGTGTTAGTGGTGCTTTTTACTAGAACGTTGTTAATTTACTGTATTAGAGCAGCGAAAATATGAGAAACAATAATTTGTTTGCAGTCTCAGAGAACTAAAACTTTCTTGACTGGAAAGATATCTCTGGGACCACTGCAGGTGTAGGAAAATTGTTTTAAATTGAAACATTAAATTTGCTGGAATTAGGTAAGTTAGTACAAAGCAATTTCAAATCTCACCCATAAAATCACTGAAGTTACTTTTATTTTCCTGTTTTAAACTTTGCCTTGGAGAACAAATAACTATTCTTTGTTTCAGAACATGTGTAATTCTGTTACACAAGCACTGCACAGAAATACTTCCACGTAACTAGGATGAAATATTCAGCATGTTTGAGAAGAAAAAACCTTTTGGAAATCTTTGGTAAGGGAAAATACTACTTGTATTTTAAATGCAGTTTGAATTTTTGATGCAGTCTGAATACATAAATCAGTCTCATATGCATCATGTGCCAGCAGGTTTAATGTCTTGATGGAGTGAGTAGATGGGTAAGCTGGGCTTCAGGCTGGCAGTGTGGGGGAGAAGGGCAAATGGAGCTGCATCTGAGAGCAAGGCTGTGTTCCTATGGAATGCAACAGGGTCTAACTGCCTCTCTTAGGAGGAAGGGATATTGTAATATTATCAGCAATGTCGTATTTAAAATTGAAAACAAGTAACTGAAAGCACATTGTAAAGAAACAGATGATTTAAATGATTCGGAGAATGTTCCTAATGTTAGTAATCAGCAAACCACAGAGAAGTTTGCTTGTGATCAGAGTTCTGATTTTTCACCAAAATGGAAAGCCTAGTCAGGGGTAATTCATCTTCTGTTCACTTAACATGTTTTTTCTTAGCTATACTGCCTACCATTTTATTTAAAGAAAAAGATTTTATATGTGTATGTACTACTAAATAAATGTCAGAACAGAAACTTAACAGCTTCATAGCTTTTTGGCAGTTTCCTTCTTCTGCAGTAGCATTTCTTAAAATTTAGAAAATTTTCATAGACAGAAATTGTTTGAAAAATAAGCATTCAGTTAACACTGACTAGCTGAAAAATAAAATGCATCCTGTTTTCATAGCATTGCAGCAGCTATGCTTCCTTCAAACTCTTCTTTTTTTTTTTTTTTTGTAGCAGAAGAGTCTCTTGCTGATTTGTTTTGTGTTTCTTCTAAACTTTTCGAAGTTTAAGCGTGATATTTTCAGAAGATCTGGAATAGGGTTTTCCTGTCGTATCAAAAGGAAATAGTAGCATTTTCATTCCGTGTTATGTGATGTAGTTGGGCTTTTGTTTTAATCCCTGATCAATTTCATGTTAGAACATGACATTATGTAAAAAGTACACACAGCATTCTGTATCAGGGTTGTTAAAAAAAGAGAAAAATTAAAGAGTGAACTTTTAATTTTATAACAAACTCATTTGGAATAGCAAGGTTGCTTAAAAATAGGATGTAACTCTTAAGGGATCTTCTTTTCTGTCAGATTCTCTTTGTTGAATTAGCAAGGGCGTGAAGTCTGCTAGAACAGTTCTGGCCTCTGGCTTGCTCCTGTCAGCTCTGTGCTGTGGGCAAAGGGTGAACAGGCTGTGATTTGAGTCTAACTGAATGAAGAGATGGTGGTGCTTGACTTGCTGGTCTGGGGGACATCTATAGCAGTAGTGTTAGAAGCATCTATGGAAATGCTTGACTACTGCATACGCCCTTTGCATATCCTTTGAAATTTGGGGAGTTTTGTCATCTTTCATGTATTGTGATTCAGCATCTTCTGAGAGTCTGCTAGTTTTAGGAACCCTAAAATAATTGTCTTTTTTTATAATAATGATAGCCCCTGCAGGGTAGATAAGGTCCAAAACAAATGCTTACATGATAGCTTTTGTGGAAAAATTGCAAGGAACCTTCCTACAATAATTTGGTGAAAGCTTTTTTTAATAGATTTAAGTGCTGATGGACAAGGACTTGCTTCAGAGACTTCAAAAATTGCCAGAAGCATGATGGCCAGTGTGATTCTTTTCTTTTGAAGAGTTTCTTTGAGTGCTTTGAGATGGAGAGAATCTTCATTCTGTCTAAAAATGATTTTTAGGTTTATTTTATCAGGAAAATAAGACCAGTGTCAAACCAAGCTGTGAACAAATGGTGCTTTGTTCTGGAATTAGCAGTTAGTGTTGTCTATTTCAGTGTTTTCTGAAAGTGTCTCACTGCCCATGAGTTTGACAGCTTGTATCACAGCCTATTGAAGAAGTTGCAGTAGCAGTGATGTTTAAAAAGGCAGGGATCTAGTGAAGGATAATAACGTTAGTATTTATTTTTCTTTCTGGAATGCTTGAATTTAAAATACTTTTTTTCTAAATCAGAGAGGAAATATTTTAAAGATACATGTTTCCTCATGCTAAAAGGCAATTTGAGGTGGCCTGCTTGACTTCTTTGCTGCATGATACAAATGTTCATACTTACATTCATATATAGAGAATTTTGAGAATTTGAGTGTACCTTTATGTAAGCACATCTGTTGGATTTCAAAATGTAAAGAACCCTGCAGAGGTGTATGTAGAATTGCCAGCTTATAGTGACTAGGAAACAAAGGCAATGCTGCTGAGACAGGCAGTCTGCTGTTGGTTTGGTGTTGGCCACGTTTTTGCCTGTGCACTGCCCTGTGCCCCTGTGTGAGCACAAAATTAGCTGTGGTTGTGTGCTAGGCTTTATGGCACACAACCATGAAGTTGTGTGCCATATTATTTACTACTAACCAACAACTACTTTGTAGCTGTAATCCTTTTGATTGCCTATCTAGTAATCATGAAACAGAGTGGAAAGATAATACACCTTCCTATGCACTGTGTTTGGAAAGCTTAGAAAACATGTCAGGTAGCACAAAATAATTCCTGACGTTGAAAAATTTTGTTAAGTGATAAAAATATATCAGAACAGATAAGAATATATAGAAGCTGGTAAGTAATGGTGTGATACAAACAATGGGGAAAAAATATCAGAGTATATTTTCATATGAAAGTGTTGGTCTCCACAGAGACTGCTTGCTAGAGCTGAGTGTGCACACAGTTTTACCTCATAAGCATTTTTAGGTGTTACTCTTAGTACAGACAGATATGAAATATAAAATATGATGTAATAAAAAGAAGATGGGTTTCAAAATCGCATGTAGAGGTAAAATATTGTCAGTGTTTTAAAGTGGTAATTTAATAGCACAGCAGAAAATAACTATCTAACAGTCTCCTGCTCTACTGGCGTTGCAAACCAGTGTGTTCAGAAGAACACAGAGGCCGTCTGGCAGCCATCCCCTATCTCCAGCCCAGGTTGCTTGTCATTGTCACAGCCTGAGTTCACCTTTGCTGCTTGTCCCTAGCTGCAGTTCAGGTGCTGTGGTGATGCCAAAATACTTCCCACTGCCATGAAAAGAGTGAAACTGTATTAATTCTTCGACTCTGCATGAATAAGGATAATGTAGAGGTTGGGCATGTTTGTGGATGGTGAGCTGTCCTGAGGGTTGCGACAGTTTATGTGAATGGTCCTTGCCCTACATGAACTATGTGGTGCAAGGGTAGTCCCTAAATGGCTTACCTAATCATGCATAACCTGCACTGACATTTTGAATTCATGAATTAATGTAATTTAACTTCAAATTCCTAAGTTGAAGTTTTTAATGTTTTAAACAAAAAGGTTCATAACAGACTCTTCCTTATGCTACAGTATTTTATAACATCTTTGTCTTTTTCTAGCATTAAGAAAAGTGTTTCTGTAATGTTAATTAGCTAGTAACTGCTGTTTTCAGTGTGCTTTAATTACTGTATGTTGCTTGATTATATGTTATGAAATAAACTTAAGGTTATTCTAGATTGTTAAACGGTGAGCTAATATATAACTACTGTGCTTAAGATGAGGTTTTTTAGATAAGGTGATGGGAATATTGGGAGGAGGAAAAGCTGGAAGTGCAGTCTCATTCTTAGAGACATACGAAGGCAGCTTTAAGAACTGCCTTCTAGTTTTTAAAATTACGATTTATGAGAAATATCTAGTAAAATACCATGAAAATACTTCAAAACATGTGCATAATCTTAGAATAGACCGTAAAGATGTAACTCTAGGATTATGTGCATACGTGTTACTAGTAGGCATCCTTTGCTGACAGTCTAATTGTACAATGCAAGATACTTCTAATTTACTATTACTAAAGAATTTTTAAAAAATGCTCCTGTTCAAATTACATTTAGCAATAGCTACATTTCAAAATTACATATACGTAGTTCTGTCTACACGTGTAGGTTTTGTTGCAGTGACAGTTGTACTTTTTAGTTAGCAAGGTGATTAATTAACTTAGTGGTCATGGGCAGTTTCATTTTCAATTTCAGCTAGAACATATGCTAAAGGAAAGGTTGTACATGATGGTTATGTTAGTTTGGTAAACAGACAAAAGAAAGTTAAGCTTTATAGATGACTTAAAACATCTGATAACAAAGATATTTGATTGCCTTCCATATTAAAATAAAAAAAGTTGAAAATTTTCTTGAGCAAAAATTTTGAGTATTGTAAAACGTATCCTGTAACTGCTTTGTATCTTTAAAAAAATATTTGCAGTAGTAACTGATCTAGCATTGGAAACCACTAAGAATTTTAATATTGTTCATATGTAATTGCTGTAATCTCTGGTCTTTGCAGGAGATGGTACTTAACATACTCAAGGTTTTTTCCCATGGTGTTTCTTTCTCGGATTGCTAGAATAAAGTCCATGTTTATTTCAGTCAATTGTACATAGAAGTAAACAGTTTACATTTTTAGTTGATGCACAACTTTTTCATTTGCTTTACTCTATCTTAAATTCTAGCTTCATCCATAGTTAAATGTTGTGGGTATGTTTACATCCTTCCCCTCAGATCTTTGAGTAGTACAGTGTAAGCAGCTGTATAGCTCTGAGTACGAGACACTGCAAACGGTGCAAAATATATGAAGATAAATCCTGTATTGTGCCAATTTATTCCCCCAAAGATTTTCATCAACATTTCTTTTACAGTAATTTTTCAAAATTACTTTGCCAATATATTAACTCTAAGTAAGCTACCACTCAGTAAATCATATATTCAAGATCTTTTAGCAGTTATTTTGATGAGTTTCTAATTTTTAAAGAGTTTTTCTTTGAAGTAGAGTAAGAGTATGGCTCAGCAGTGCTGATACCTAGGAGAATAAGGTCAGCAAAGGGGGAGAGGGTTGTTGTTGTTCTTTTCCCTGTAGGCTAATAAAATGTGGCATTTTAAGTGCTGTAGAGAGGGTCTCAATTGTGGCTGCTCTTGCAGTTAAGTAACTACTGAGACACGGAATATGCATTTTTTTCATTCAAGTAAAGTAAAACAATTAAGTGTTCCTTCCTCTACGAACATTATAAAATATATGTTAATTTCCCTTATTTCACTATTCTTAGTGGATACTGGGGCTTGGGTGCAGGTGGGAGCCTTTTCTTGTTCCTTTTAAGTTTGATGCATTTTACAGCAGTTGTTAAGTATCAGCATTACACTGCCAAGTCACTAAATGGTAATTCTTTAAAATTTTTTTTTAAAGTGAATTTACTGCTCGTTTTGTAAAAATCTATTAGTGGCATTTTGACATATAGAAAGTTAGAAGTCTTCTAGATTCTCTAGTCACCAGATAATGATATTAATAACATAGTGTGTAGCAGTGTATACGTGAGATTTTAAAGCATTAGAGTTTAACTTGTATTTAAGGTTGATAAATATGAACTAATCAGCCTGGAGTTTTAGGTGAAAATATTTTCAAATTTAAAGCTTTTGTGCCCCAATGGGATTATTTCAGTGGTTGACTGAAACATTTAGGAGAAGGGCAATGTTTAACTCCAAACAGAGGGAATTGAGTTGGCAACTGGGAACTGAAAAAGGAAAAAATCTCCAACTTTCAACATCCCTCTGATTATGATTATCATGAAACTGAGCTTTGCCTCAAGATTTTAGCCAATGCTATGTTCATAATTTAATGGATAATTTTTTTCTGGGTAGTAAGTGATTTGTATTTCTTACAAGATGCCTATAACGAACTGGATCTATCAATAAGTAACTCATTTGCAGCATTAGTGTACTCAATCATGAGAAGTTTAATTGCAGTTTGCTTCTATCATTTTTCTTGACAGCTGTTGAAAAAAAAATAACGTGGTAGATTTGGATTTATACTGACTTTCAAGGAGGAGATATTTGTTCAAAAGCAGTCAGAGAGTGCAAAGATCCATGCCAATATTCAGAATTCGTATTTGCCTTGAATGGAAGGTTGTGATAAAATGGTACATGGTGTGTTTTCATTGCCTGTTGAAAGACTTTCATGCAGTTAAAATAAGCATTTTGATGGTGGTTGAATTAAGAGTTTTTGTCAGTCTCTTCTCATCATGGATGATTAGACTAAAACGTCTGCTTGTCTTGACTTGAGATCACCACAGCTTCAGATAACATGCTTTGTGATTGAAGGTCGAAATATTTTGAATTCTAATAGGCTGCCAGATGAATTGCTTGAAATAGACTGTAAAATTTCAAGGCTTCCTTTTCCATCTGCTGTGAAAAGAACCATTGGGAATGGTTGAGCTTGATGATCATAGAATTACGGGATGGTGATTCTAAAACCCTCAAAGGGAAGTTGCTATGGAGATCTAGTTCCAAACTGTGAAATGATTCACCTCTGAAAGGCTTCAGGGTCTGAGAAGCTGAACACATCATTGTTCAGGTGGTCATTGGTTAGGAAATTGCTGGTGCCTGTGTAATCAGCACTCCTGTGGTAGTTAACGATCTAAAAAGGTTTGTTCTGAATGATGTGGGACAACAGCAATGTGCATAAGATGGCTTCTCTCAATCATAGTTTGCTCAGCCCGGTGCTTGTAAAAATATAGTGAGCTAAATGTCAGAGAGACGAACTGCTTCATTGAGGAGGTCTTTTAAAAACAAAATTCTTTTCTGTGATGGATTTGACATCTAAAGTAAAAGAAGAACAACTGTCTCAGCTTAAAAAGCTGTGGTTAGATGTTGCAAAAGTATCATTTATATATTTATTTTGCTAGGAGCACAGCGGCAGGGCTGCATATTTCTATTTGCTCTCAAGCTAAAGGAGTAATACAGTTGGAAATAAAGATTTCTACACAGTCACACCTTGGGAATGTAATGAAGTAGCCTTGATATATTCATATTACTCCTCTTCCATCCCCCTTCCCCAATATTAGGGCCTACAAGGCACTCTGCTCTGGCAGTTGTGGAAAAAACACCCAATATATCCAGGATTCGAGTTAATCAAAGGATATGTTTTCTTTCTTAGTTTCTAATTTATGTGTTTTGAGGATAGGAAAAGGGAATAATGGGCCAATGTTTGCACACATGTATAAAACAATGCATTTTGTCAACTGTTGCTAAAATTTGCCAGCAGGTTCTTAGATTACTTGAAAATTCCAACATACACACAAGTATTTAATGTACTTTTTCAAGGAAGGCAGAAGTCATTTGCACAGTGCACAAGTAGTTAGTGACTATAGCTGCCTACCTAATTGAACATAAAACATTTTCTTGACCATATAATGTTCAATTAGAGAAGTCTGAGTTACTATTCCTTGCATACCTGTTCAATATCACCCTTTCACAATCCCTTAACAAAATCTCTTAATGGTTTCTAGGAAAGAAGACACCAATGGCTACTAGATGGTGCCAGATAGTTACAGAACACAATTGACATGTTCCACAGTGTAGTTGCCATTTAAGTAGAATGTTGCTAGAAAGAAAAGTGAATGTCTGGAGGGCTAGGGATTACTTTACTGAAATAATATACAAAATGAGTTCTTTACTTCCCATGTGACAGGCCAGCCAGTCTATAGCAAGCAATTTATTAATTTTTTGTTGGGATTTTTTTTTGATCATTATAAAGGAAATGGAAGAGACTTAACATCCAAAATGAAATATTAGTGTTGAGTTTTATGTGGTCAACTGTTACATTAAGATTTGAGCATTGAACAGGAAATGTTGCAAACTCTTTATCAATTTTAACATCTTAGATAAGATGCAAATTTTGTATTATCTTGTGTTTTCAGTATTTCAGATTCTGTTCTAAAAAGATCGTTTGATATTTCTTATAATTCCAAGCCTGTACAGTTATGTGAGGTCTTAAAAACTGTGACATCTCTTAATTTGTTGAAAAGTAAACATGTGAAAATAATAATAGTAAGCTCTTAACCTTATGATATAGCTAAAGCTAATGGTATATTTTTTAAATTATTATTAATTTTATTACGAGAAACCCATAAGCATCACTGTTATAAAATTGGAATTGATTTGCAAGGGATAAATCTGGATTAATAGTACTGCTTCTTTTGCATTAAGTTTGTTTTACATTATGAATGTGGGTCAGAATGTCCAGAAGGAAGGCTTTATGATGGGGCCCATTTTTATAAGGTAAATTTACTGAGAGGCATTTTGCTTTTGTTTTTAAAGCTATTTTATTCACTTAGCAACACTGCACTTCATTACAAACTATACATAGGGCCTGTGCATACCTAATTGGCACTGATAAAACAATATTTGCTGATTTAAGTCTTTATCAACTCTCATTTTTGTTGTACAATGGCAGGTCTTCCCTTAAGTATGTTTGCTCCTCCACACTTCCATTGTGCAACAAAATAGATCCTCAAAGGAGAAACACTGAGATAATGGAGAATAAGGTTATTTGTTAACATGTGATGGACTGAGTTTACAGCTCCTTATAAGTACTCTTCTTCTAAATGCTCTCTTACTCTTCTGGTAAACAATGACTGCTCTGTAAACATGGCTTTCTTCTCCCTGCTCTGTCAAATTCTAGAATCTATTTTTATAGCATTTTTGTAAGCCACTGCAACGGGCTTTGACAGTTTTGTAGGGCTGTTGTTTTATCGTAACAAAAATGCCATTTTAATTTTTGGAATATTTGGAATCTACTCGGATAACTAATTTCTTGTAGCTGAAAACTTCTGAGTTTTTTTTCTTGATATTTATATATCTTAAGTTATTGCTTTAAATGCTTTTGAAAAGAAGTTGCTGTATTCAAACAATTTTATACTCTTTGTTGTGGGTTTCAGGAGGGTTGTAGTTTTGCATTCTGTGCAGAACTGAACCGCTCATTCTCTGTTCATTATTTTGCAAAGACCAATAACCTTCCAGGTTGTTGAAGGATGTGGGACAGGGAGATGTGCTGTCTCTGCACAGGAGTCAGAGTGGGCTCAGCAGAGTTTAGTGGCTTGGACTTTGGTGTAGCATTAGGAGTTCAGAGTGCTTCAGTAGGAGTACAGTCATGGTAATGGCTAAGTAGTTCTATTCCAGACCCAGTTAAAAACTTCAGAGCTCAACTTGGGTTTTTATATTTCTGCATCTTTGACATAATCAGTCTGAGACCCAGCTAAATAGTTAATGAATAATTAAAATATCTCCTATATATCTGGTCATTCAAAGCCAGGTAGAACTGCCCTATGGGTATCTGCTAATGGCTGCTAGTTGCTATTCGTGATCTCTGTGGATATATTGTCTTAAAAACATAGTTATTGCTAGCAATTACATTTTGTTGTAGTGACCCTCAGAGATGCCAGTTAAGACTGACACCATAGAGCTTGACACTGAGTATTCCTAAAGAGAAGACCAGGATGACTGAGCTTCAGAAAAAAGGGGTAAAACGCAGCACAGAGATACGGTGTTTCTGGAAGTAGTATGAATGCACACTTACACATATAGGTGTATTTCTACTTTCCAAGTGGTTTCTGCTTAGGAGCCATGTTTTTGTACAGTGTAGGTGCCATCAGATTGCAAAGACATGAGTTTCAGTCTACTTTTAAGTAGGAAAATTGGATATATGGTACACAGAGGCATGTTAGAAGTTATCCACTGGTGTTTTTGTGACCAGACCTTCCTGCATGCCATATCTTTTATGCAGTCAGTGCTGCTGTGGAACACTCGCTGGGGAGGGTGGAGAATCCCCCTTGCTCCTGTTTGCTTCTCTTTTCATGACTTAAATTCACAAAGGAAGGTTTTCAGTCATTAGAACAGAAAGTAACATAAAATAGAACGTGACTGAGCTCAGGGTGACAAGAGCACTTGTCTCTGAAGCAAGCATTTGCATTCTTCAGCCTTTGAGGCTTTTGACCAGGCTAAGTTCCTAATTTACCCCTTCTTCCAATTAACGCAGTTGTAGTTTGTAAAAATCTGAACAGACAGCTATTTTTCTTAGGGAATTTTAAAGAATTTATGTGGCATGCCAGCCATCTCAAAAAGTTTTACATCGAGTGCTGCCCTTCCCAAGGTGTCTTCTGATAGCGAATCTGTGTGAATTACTTGGGTAACATGTATTGCAGGAAAGGAAATTAAAGAGTATGTCCCAGTTGTGTCCCAACTATTTGGTGGGCAGTGCAGTGATAGTATTTAAAATACATAATTGAGGGCGGTCAGAGCAAGCCTTTGGCAAATGGAGGGACAAAAGGCTCAAAGATTTATTGCTTCAGCTGTCAAGTAATGTCCTTTACCCAGCATGACCAACTTGATAGCAAATCTCAGCAGGTAGAAGGTTCTGTCTGTGGAGTGTTGACTACAGCCCAGTGGTGCCAGGATGAAAGCAGTGGCAAGTAAACACATTTTACATCAGAAACAAATTGCTAATATTTGTCAGGCACACTCAAGAGTAAGAGCTCTGGAGCAGGATTTTACAGATAAGCTCATTGGAATTACTGTCTTGGTAACAACTTTTCTCTGATAAAACTGCTTCCATCAGGAACTGGATTGTGGTTTCTTCTGCCGACTCTCATGTCCTGAAGTGAATTGCTTTGCCTCAGTGTTTCCCGGAGAGATTATAATTCTCATCTCTGACCTTGTGCAGTACTTGCTTGATGAGTACCTTTATGCAAATGTAATTCTTTGTATGCTTAAGAAGTTGATACTACAGTCATTTAGAATCCTGTATTGCTGCTCCATGCTCTCATTGTGTGTCTGCTGGTGCAGAAATAGACGTGCCCTTTTTTGTCAAATACTCCCAATAGATTTGATATTGAAAGAGCTGCTGTTCAGCTGCTATTTCAGACTTTTGGGGAGCGGTGCTTGATTTGCTCTCTCCTGACTGGTGGGGTTTTAGAGCTCAGCAGGGTAAATGTAGCTGCTTATCTTTTATATAGATAGGTAATGAATTAAGTTCTAATACTGCACTACTCAAGAAAGCCCAAAGCAGCTGCTTTTACCATCCTGTGTCTGTATAGCCATGTGGTACACATAAACTGTAATGTTGTGTTCAAAGTCATTAATGCTGCACCTAATATTCTGAGCTGGTTTTTTGTTGCTAAAAATCAGCTAAACTTGAGAATAAAAACAAGTGTTTTAAATGGAAATTAAAACCTTTTCTTATATTTTTATGATGCAGATAAAACAAAATAATTATTGCCACAGTGACTGCTTGCATTTAAAATAAATTTATACATATTATTTTTAAAAAATCTAGTTAACTTTAAAATATGTAAGTTTTCTTGTCATTTAGGGTTCTGTGAAGCTGATCATCAAGAGGGTTGCAAATCACTGGCAGTTTCTATTTTCAGAGTTCCACATCCCGGAGTAATTTGCTTTAATTTCACCCAATTTAACCTATACTTCACACCATCACCATTCAGCTTTAATAGCTATGTTCTATGCATAAGAAAAGCAGATAAATGTCCACAATTAGACTGCGAGTGATTACAACTAGTTAGGGCTTTATGAAGACAAAACTTAAGGGGCTGTAGCACAAAACAAAGCCACAAAAGATGTCTGAAAAAATTCTTTCTTCAGAAGTCAAGGTTTACTACAGTGTTTTATTTAATGTTTTTTGTACTTGATTTTGCTTATGTTGAAGACGTAGGCAGGTGCACCTTCTTCAACTGAAAATTACTTTGCTTAAAGAATATTAGGTTTGTGTTACAGGTGATTAATTTAACTTGAAATTAGCTTACCAAGGGGAAAACATGCTAAACCTACTTTATTTGTTGGTTTTTTGTTGGTACTTTGTTTAAGACGCTGTAAAATGTTGATTCTGATACTATTTTGTCCTTCTAATCATAACTATGCATAGTAAAATGTACTATCATCAAAGTTTAGTACATTCTGTAATGTTAAATATACCTGTACCTCAGTCAGAAATAGCAGTATCTTTTACTGTTTAAATCTTTGGAATACTGATGGCAGCATGTCAAGCTAGTCTAAGTATAGATATTATTTACAATTTAGCTTTCTTTTGACACTTCTAGTCTTGTTTTTTCATAGCTCAAAGAAATACCCTCTTTCTAACTCCCCACCCAAGTTACTGTATTTTAGTTCATTTTGTTCTCTCCCCCATTCCCACCAGTAAGTGGCCAGGTAGATATTATTGCTCATTTATTTCAGGGCTTATAACAGGGTGTCTGTGTGTACCGTGATGTGCTCGTCTGTGCCGAGCAGCTCTTTTTGATGACAGTCATTGAACGTATGTGGGAGAGGAAGTGCAAGTACCAATTATTCTCTCGGTCTGGTTTGTGATGGTGTTATTAAACATTCCCTTGTAGTTTATTGACAAAAATGCTGGTCATTACCCTAAATATCAATGAGAGTTTCAGCTTGTGCTGCAGTTCAAATTCTGATCAAATTGTAAATATCCCTCTTAATTACAGCATAACATGTACCAATAGATTGCTTACCTTTTGTAAACGAATGCAAGATGCCAGAATGCTATTATGTCTCGGTAATAGCAAGACTTAATAATAGCAGGTATTAGCCAAATATTTGGTTACATTTTACTTTAAGGGTAAGGATAATTAGAGAAGTAAAGCAACTGGTACATCAAATATAAATTAATTAAGATATTAATTAATTTCCATAATTGCAATTAGGAGCAGAATAAGATAAGTTTAAAAGTAGCATTTTGATTTGGATTTTACCATCTCAGTGGCAGCTTGGAGCAGCTAGAAACAATAAGGTTCAGGCTATAGGCAGCTTCTTCGTTTTTATGTGGAACTAGTTTTATATGCTATATCATAAAACTTTCAGTCCAATCAGCAACTACATTTAAATACTGCAAATTGTGGCAGCAAAACAATAATTCTGCTGATTAGCCCCTTTCCATTTCTTGTAAGTGAACTGTTTATGCTGTTGAGTACCTTTTGAAAAAAGAAAAAGCCAAAACAGCCTTGATTAGTCAAGGAGTAATTGGATGACTTGATTTTAGCAAGAGAATGAATTGGTTGATGATAGCCTGTAACTAAGTGTAGTGGTTCTGTTCAGATGAATACATAACATACAGTCATCAGATGTTGACAGGTATAACATAAGCAATGCAAAAATTTCTGGAGGCTGAGAGGTAAATTTTGTCAAAGGAATTTTGAAGCTGATTTTTGAAAGAAATGGGAAGAAATGTGCATGCCATTAGATGATACCGTTTAAAAGTGACATTTGTTACGGCTGTCCTGTATACATATTTATGTGCTCTTATTTTTGCTTGTCAAGAACAGATCTAGACTGTGTGTTCTGGCTGCCATCAAGACTTTACAAAATTGACAGTTCCTGCACTTTTGTGGGAAAAAAAACAGAGTCAAGTTGTACATCTTCTCCATCCATTTGTTCTGTTTTCTGCATTTTGTTTAAATCCAGTGTCACTTGAAAGAAATGTGCAGAACCAGCTATTGCTGCATTATATCTTTAATGCCACTTTAAAAATTATTTTTGCCCTACCACACTTGGACCCAGACATCCCAGATAAAGTGCCCAGCTGAAGATAAACCCTTCCCCAAAATGGAAAAATATTTCAAGTTCGAACCTAATGGCAACAGAAGAGGGAGCTGGGTGTGGCAGTGATAATTTCTAAGCTCCTCATTTCTAATAATTTCAGTTTAAATCATTATTTTGGGGCTGTTAGATGGCAAAAGTGAATCCTGCTCCTCCTGTATTGTGCTTTACCATTTTCCTATCTAAATACTTACTTGTTTTAATAGCAGTATCTGGATACTGCTAAAATACTATGGGAATTTAGCACAGCAGATGTTTACTTGCAGTGAGCCTGATGTTTCTAACTCTGTAATATTTGTTCTTTTGCACTAAAGGAAGTGATAAGGTTTTTTAAAGATAGAGTGCAAATCTATCAGTATGTTATGGGAGATTATTTGAAAAAAGGCTTATATTTATAGGATACTTAAAAAATATGGGTTCTGTTCAACTTCCTTTTGACATACTTCTGATAAAATTATAGTTTACCTCTGGTAGGATACATGAGTGAGACCACCAGAGAAGTTATAATAATTTTTTAAATAATGAAATTACTGATTTGGGTTTCTCAGTTGACCTTCCTGTACTGCTGTAGGATTAGCTTAGCTGTTGACAAACAGATGCTTCCTTGGGGAGATTCTTGGGTAATTCTATTTTATGTACGTATTACTTGTCCACAGGGCAGATTAATTCCTTTTTCCTCTTACAGTAGTATGCCACAGTTTGCTGTAGTAGAAAGAGGGCAGTTTTGGAGCACAGGCAGTTTAACTCAAGAAAGCAGTCAAAAGGAAGGTGGTGTGGTTTGGGGTAATGTTCAAGGAATGCTGAGTCCTTACGTTTTAAAAGCAAATGCATTGATGAAGACATGGGAGGTACAATGGATTTTCATTATATTCATTGCGGAAGGTCATTGTCCATTGGTCATACTGTCTTGAGAACACAGTGGTGTGGCTAGTTTTGGAGATGTTAATTGTAAATATACTTTTTAATTAGTATTACTTTAAAATAAATAAAGTAGTTAGATCAGGTTGTTGTTTGTTGAAATTCCAAAATATCGCAACAGGTTTTTTTAAAGACAAATTTTTTAGCACAACTTTGAAAAAATTGATTTCTTAATGAAGACTTTGCATGCTAGAGCACAGAGCTCAGCTTCCAGTAGCCTGGCCGGTGTGAGTGTGCTACAGAGGATGTTGTGTGAACAAGATGCTAACCTTGTAAACATCCCTCCTGTTCACAGAAGTTGAGGCCTCATTATGTCAATAAGAAGACAGACATGGTGTGTTTGAGGTTCATCAAATTTAAACACTCCTCATCGCCAGAATGGGCTTTACCTCTGACATATGACAGTGTTTGCTGTCTCTGTTATTTTACAACTATCCCATTCTAGTCCTTTGCTTGCTTCCTCACCTGGATGCCCTGTTAGTATAATTTTGGGGAACC
This sequence comes from Corvus moneduloides, assembly GCF_009650955.1. NCBI lineage: Eukaryota > Metazoa > Chordata > Aves > Passeriformes > Corvidae > Corvus > Corvus moneduloides. Next base: position 17,987,354 of record NC_045482.1, read on the forward strand.
TTTGCTCTCTCGTTTTTCTACCAAGCTCTCTCTCAAGCTATAATCAGCTTGAGATCAAAACAAGACTACCAAATGTCTGTTTCTCCTTCTCCCCCTTATTTTTCTCATGGATTCTGTTGTAATGAGAGAGCAGTATCAGACAAGCCAATCTGAGGATTTCTTTGTCAACGTTTGTTTCTCATTTTTCTTCTTCAGTGTCCATAAACTGGTATTGGGTTTCTTTTCCTGATACCCAAGACAGTTTTACCTGTTCCTTTAGAAAAACAAAGTTCTCATTTGTTTGCTATCATCTTGTATCTCAAGACCCACATCCCATTTTCCCTGCTTCTTCCAATTCAGCAGCTTTTAGTTCCATCAGGCTGCTTTTCTACATAGTGCACGGTATCAACTACTTAGGCTAGTGCTACTGAGCATTCATAGCCTGTGTCCGCCTTGTGCATCTTGTTCAATGTACAGCTATTGCACTATCTTTAATTGGACAGTGATGGGATTCTTAGTACCCCATTTCTTGTACTTTAAAATAAACCCTTTGGGTTTTCTGTTTTGCTGCTGTGTATGCTGCAGGGAAGGTGGACCTATCATATCATCTTCCCTAACAAGAGCGATAAAGGCCTTGCTTGACAGGGGGATTTCACACAAAGGCAGAAAGACAAAGTAATAAATAGCAATATACTGTTAGCGATCTATTTGTAGATATTTGTAAGATTTGTAGAATAAGGTCATAGTTCTTATTTTCATCATTGAAAGTTGTAAACAATATGCACGCTTTCTTGTATGTCTTATTTATAAACTCGGTTTTATAACTCCATTTTTTCCTACTACTTTGCATTTTGATATAGGCAGTTTTTAAAATCAGGTACTGGGTAAAACATTTTTCTAGTAGTTTAACTGCTAATTTCTCACAGCTGTACTTTTTCCAAGAGATCTCATCTCTTGCCCAAAGCCTAATTCCTAAGGTTACCACCAGTTCTGACTTGCTATGTCTGCATGCAGCTCTGCAGACCAGAATTGAATTCCCTACTGTGCTCAGTGTACTATGTACCAGACCATCACTACAAAGCAGGCTGGAGGCTGACATAATAAATTGTTCAAGATACATCCCACATGGATACCGAGACAAAGTTGTAACTAAGGCTCTTTCATCATAGTAGTTTCACTCTGCCTTTTCCTTCCCTCCTTCTTAAGTATCCTCCTGCCATGTCTCTAGCTAGGCTGTTGGTCAGAGGATGGTCTGGTTTAGGTTGATGACTGAAGTTGACATTGACAAGCTCTGAACAAGATTCACAAATAAAGCTCAGTGCCTGTTGCCTTGAAGAATCTCTCATTTGTACCGAGGTGGACATTATTGCCAGTTTGGTCTTTTGTGTATAAAGCTACCACTTTATTTATGAACTGTATCTGTCTAAATGGGAGTTCCTCTAAATGTAGAATTGGAAGTTTAAACTCAAAATCCATGGCTTTAATGGAATAGATAACTAGTGTTCATTCATTCCATGAGAAGAATCAAGCAACCCAGTGAGGAGAAGGTTAGAATTGTTGCCTCTAGTGGGAAATCATCAGCTCAGTAAGAGGGGCTTTTTACCCAAGCAAGCTACCGCCTGTTGAGAGACACAGGTCTCTTGTCATTGTGTTGCCTGAATGAGCTGCAGGATGGCTGCTGACCCAGGCGTGATGGAAGGAGGAGACCTGAAGAAAACTCTGGCAGAACATTGAAGAGTCCATGGGTTAAAGCCTTTAGTGAACTGAGAAGAGAGCAAAGATGAAGTGTATAGAGTCAACTTTATAAGGGTGGAAATAACATAATTAATTGGGTTTGGATGGAAAAAGAACAATTTTGTGAAAAGGAATGGGAAGATGTGAAGAAATGAAGATAATTGCTGGAGAAGTATTTTGCTATTGTTGAAGAAAATAGAAAAGTATAACTAATATATAAGCTGTTTTGTGTTGTTAGTAATTCACCTTACACTTGCTTTTTCAGAAAAGCCTCATTCTTTCTTAAGACCAAAACCAGCTATTTACTTTACTTTTTATTTTTGTGTTCTAAATGCAAGATCTTCATAGTCATGCAGCTTTTCTCCTGACTTAACAGTGTGGGGATTTTTGTTGTTTTTTAAACCCATGGCCACCAAATGCAGAAGGCTGTGAGAATATATTATTTACATGGTAATGGAGGTTTTTTTTCTTGATACAATGAAGAAAGATAAACTTTTAGCTGCATAAATATTATGTATCTACATAATATGTTGAGAAGGCTGAGGCAAGTAGACTTTTTATTGATCTGTGTGGTGACATCTTCCTACTTCTACCCTTTTTATTCAACATTTTCCTTGTAAATTAGAACAGAGCTGTTAAACTGTTTTCTAGTATTTGCTCATCTGAACAGCCTGTATCTCATTCAGTCAGGTGTGCAGGTAAGGATTTAAAGAAGACAAGGGCTGTGGTATCTTCCTTGACTGCCTGGCATTGGTATAGATTAGTGTGGAGTGTTTTCCATTTGACTTTCCACACCCTGCTCTAGCAGCCTGTTCTCCCATCATGGCCAGCATCAGAGTAGGATCTATTGCTTTGCTTGTACCAAGGGAGCTCACTGATCATCTTTGGAGAGAAAAAGTTAATGAGAGAGGAGGGAACTTCTGGTAACCACTGTTTGAAAGCCTATTCATAAGTTTATGTAAAAATGTTTTTGATATTTAACTATGAACAGCATTTTAAATCTGTGTTCCATGTGCATTGATAAGAGCTTTGTTGATAAAACAAATAAGAGCATAAGAGCTTTGTTGCTAAAACCAGGGGTTTCAGTTAGTTAAAGGAAAAGATGAAGTTTAAGATCTGCATGATGACAAAGAACTCCCACAACTTTCTGTATATCAGTTAAGGAATTGTTTGTTGTTCACCCTGTTTCCTATCTTTTTCAGTTCAAGAAATGTCTTGGATTTTTTTCCTGTGTAAGAAATCAGTTGATTTAAATTTTGGTAATGTTCAAATAACATTATTTTCATGGTTGATTTCTCATACATATCTTTAGTATTTACAGGCTAGGCATGCGAATACTCTGAAAATTGATCCAGGAAGAAGTAATAAACTCTTTTTAACTGTTAATATTTTTATTTTTAAAACATGTATTGATTTGGGGGGGGGGGAGCAGGATTTTTTTTTTTAAGCAATGCTGCTTATCTGATAATTTCAATCCTAGTTGAATTATGTTGCCAGATTGTCATCAGAAGGGCATGAAGTCAGCACACATGCGTCAGTAATATCTGGTTGTTTTAACCTTATGTTGCCAGTTGGCAATTTGAAATTATGGCTTCAACTGCACTTTAAATATGTGATAATAGCATGTGTTTCTAATAAGGGCCAGCACCATTTTGTTCAGATACTGTGAATGGTTGTCACTCATATATGACAAATGCACCTTCATCTGCTTCTTTGATGGCCCCCTAAAAACCATACCCTCAAATCAGGCCGATGAAATTAGCTGCTGTGTAAATTGTGTGTCTGAGTGGTTCATTATCTAATCACCGTCAGAACCACAGTGATAAAGTAGATTGAAACAGGGACGAGGTCTGCCAGATGATTTCAGGCCTTTTTTTCTAAGCCCTGTTTCCCTTGGAAACACTAAGAGTCGTTCAGAACTTCAGAATTCTTTGTCTAGAACTTCTTCATTTCTTAAAGCGTAAAATTGGTCAGCCGATGAGGTCTGCCAAGGTGATTTGTAAGGTTTTCTTTCCATGATTCTTGTAATCATTACTGTGTGTATTAAAATGTTCTGTGATGTTCAGTTTAGCTACTATGTTTGCTACTTCTAGGTTAGATATTGTTAAACACACCAGCTATTTTCAGGAAACTGCTCTAGCCTATTCCTTTGTGGGAGAAACTCTTAAATGCTTTAAGTCCTGTCCTGAAATGGCACAGTGCTATGCTTTGTATCTACAGAGAGCGAGCTTTGGATTCTGGAGTTGGTATGTAAATTAATATACTAAACAAGTGTGATATAAAACATTGCACATGACACTTTTGCATGGGTGGTATGACCATGTGACTTTTCAATTTCAAACTTTTTTGACTCATTAGTATGTTCTAAGTATTTATTTCTTGTCTTTTTATCTTAATAGGTAATTTAAGTGTTCTTTTGTTTTAGGAGCATTTGAAGATGATGATATCACTCATGTTGAAGGAAGTGTAGATCCTGTTCGTGACATTGAAATAATACATGAAGAACTTAGACTTAAGGATGAGGAGCTGATCATGCAGAGCATAGATAAGCTTGAAAAAGTAGCTGTAAGAGGAGGAGACAAGAAATTAAAACCTGAATATGTAAGTACATGACCTATAAGTACTCTCGGCATTGAATTGAAATACTTGTATTGTTGGGTTTTCTTACTGATCCCACTCGTAATACAAAACACTACTACTATTTTTATATGTATTTTAAAGTAATTGTTATTAGGAGTTGAAAAAATACTAGAATGACTTGCTGTACTGTCAGTGTAAGATTTCATAGATGTAGCTAATTGTAAGTGTTGAAATTTAACTGTTATTTTCTTTCTGACACAGCTTTGTATGAGAATTGCCAATCCTTTGTCAAACTTACATCAATGTCTAGTTGTAATTCAAAGTTCAGCAGTCACTTCTGACTTATTCCTGCTGTTAAGTTCTACTGAGATGTTGATACTAGTATTCCTGTAGCCAGCAAGTGGAGGTATTTTTTAGGTGTGATTGCACTTCGTGTCTTTTAGCGCATGTTAAATAAAGACTGCTAGTTGAAATTAATTTTAGGATGTTGTTGTGGAAAGCTACTTAAATGAGCTCAATTATCACAGGGTAGCAATGGTGTTTCTTTGTAAATTAGTGATGTATAATAATTATCAACTTCAGTCTATGTTTTTTGCTAATTTTTATTTTACTGCCACTTGTCTTTTGAGTCCCCTGCACTTTGCCAGTAGTCTAGTTATCCATTTTTCTTTGTCATTAATATTCTAGAAATATTTCAGGTGGTACATAAAATGCATTCTCTAATTATTACAGCAGTGTATCAGTGTGGAAGTAGCTTATTTGTGTCTAGCAAGTAAGTATTAAAAAATACTGTTTTGTCAGATGGATTTTTCAATAGCAGGTAGTAAGAAAAACATTGTTATATTGGTGCTGGTTGGTTAATTTATCAGTACTGAAGTGCAGTGAAATTTGTTGGCCCTACCTAGTGTTTGGAAACAAATAGGAACTGAAAGTGAACATCCCCCTCCAAAATGTTCAGCTCCATGATGCAGTGTTAAAAAGCACTTCTTTGGTAGCTTCTGTTGGTGAAGAACTAGTCCGCATCTGGCGTGAAAAGTATTTTATTCCTTGATTGGTCTAGGCCAGAAAAAATAGCTATTGTTGGATGATTTAAAGGCTTTCATGTAAGCCCAGAGAGAGAGAACCAGGCATGCTTCATTTAAGGTCTTATCTGTCGTGTGAACCCAGCCCTGGGTACACGTGGGCAGTGATTTTTATCTTATACAAAAGGTTTCACGTGCTTAGAGGAACAGTGCAGTTTATGCCTACAGTTTCAAATAGCATCCACACAGTATTTCACCTTTTAATTCATCTTAAAGAAAGGGGCAAGCAAAAATCCTGCCCGTAGGGAATTCAAAGTTCATCCTAAGGCTAAATTTTACATTGGTATGACATGATGAAAATGAGGAATGCTGTGATGCTGTTCTGCCCCAGCCTCGAGCTCTTCTCACTCACTTTGTTGTGTGGCTGTCTTTGGAAACAGCTTTGCTCAGCTCCTTGTGATGGAACGTTCCTGTCTAGTTTTTTGAGTGTACCTCTCTGGATGCTTTGAGGATTTTATATCACAATCTGTGTTCTTCCTGTGCTAAGGAAGAAGTTGGCACTTTTGTGATTACAAAGAATCATAACTGCAGCGTGTTTTAAATTGAATTTGTAATAGTGATCGTGTAACTTAATGGGTGGTAGGTACAGTTATGATTGTATGGCAAGAGTTACTCTTATTCATTTTTTAACTACAGGAAGTTGGTATGTGTTTGAAAACAGAAAATGTCAGATTATTCTCATATTAAGGGAGACAGTAAGTAAAAACCTGAACTCTAGAAATGCGATTTAGATTAATTAAAGAAAAATTTCAACTCTTTATTATTAGTCTTATCTTTACCCAGCTTCAGTTTCTCGTCCATTTCTTTGCCTCTTCCTTCAGTCTCCTTACTACTACATCATCTGTAGTTCACTGGTCAAAATGACTTTGTCACCTTGTATTTGTAACTTCCTGTCATTTGTTGGTTTTTTTTAATACTGTTTTTACAAACACCTGCACAGAAAACATCAGGTTTTTGGAGTCATGTTGCTCTGCCAGGTCTGTTCCCAATAATAGCTGTTACACATGACCAGTCTCAACTGAGTTTGTCAACAACAATAGAGGTTTCAAAGGCATGAAATTCCTTTGTTTCATGGGAAGGGGTGGCTGAACAGAGTGGGGAGGCACAAATTAATGCTTCCCTTGAGACAAAGTCGGCACATAGGAGCTATAGTCACTAGGGAATCTCTTCAAGGAAGTGTTGTGGGGCATAATGCCTGTGAGTCTTGCTGACCTTGGACCTTCTTGCTTGTCTTCCCCTGGGACTTATATGCTTGAATTCTAAGGTGTACACTAGACTTCATAAATGGACTTTTTTAATGGTGAAGGCTTGTGAAAGCTCTTTCCTTCTCCTGGTAAATCAATCCTTAGGTCCAGTTATGCAACTTCTACAAATAGGTTTGTGTAGCTGTGAGACTATAGCAGCAGCTCTGCTGGGCTGGAAATGTTCATCCACTGGGTTGTGAGGCACTCCTGTACAGTTTGCCTTGCCTCTTTCCCTTTCACCTTTTGTGTTGCAGCGAAGGCCTGTGCTTGCATTCTATATAATATACTGGTATAGCATAGTGGGATTGACTGTGCAGTAAATGATTTACAGGTCTAGGAGGGAAGCCATGTGGGATGGGTGAAAAAAGCAGTTAAAGATTATGCCTCTTTCCTAAAGTGGCAGTCAAATGTTAGGAGTGTATTTTGGCTGTTTGATCAGTCTGCACTTCCCAAATCCATTGCATTCTGCATTTAGCTTGTCTGTCACAGAGAGAGTTCCCTGTCCAGCACAATTAGTAACACTTCCATGCAGCTTGCAGCTAATGTTCAAGGCTTCCTCTTTGCCGGGCAAAAAAAATCATTAAGAGACAGTATGGCCTGAAATTAATACTTTTTTCCAAACAGTTTGTCTTCAAAAAAACGGAGGATGGGACAGGACTGGGAGAGAACTTCTCAGGATTTGCCTTTTTAAATTATTTGCCAGTATAATACGCAGCCATGGCTAATATTCTTTTCTTAGCAATATTCTTCTTCTGTAGCAGAGATGTGGAACAAACAGCTCTTGTCTGTGCACCGAGTGTTACCAGTCATTTTTCCTTTCAGGAAAACTAGGAGGTTACAAAGGAAAAAACTTGGTATTTTTAGATTGTATTGGTTTTGTTTTTAAGCACAATGTTAAAATTTTAGTGTCTCTCATTTTTTATTGTTTTCTATCCCCCATTCTTTTGGGAACAATTCAAGGTGAAGACATGAGAATGACTTAAGAATTTCAACTGGTTGAGAGTTACAGAACTCATTTCTCTTGTTTCATAAATACGAATTGTCTGCTTTAGGGGATTCGCTTTATCAGTAAGCTACCACAGTTGTAACTTGATAGTCCGAAATCTCCAAAAGGTTTAGGAGGAGAAAAATAGAAAATTGACTGTGTGTATCAGTCGACAGTACTTAAATCTGAGGTTTGTACTTGACTGCCTGCCTTCTGGCATGGTGTTATAAGTTGTTAATTATCATTTTTCCTCTGTCTAAGCCCACATTGCCTACAGGTGGTAAATTCACCTTAGTGCAGTGACCTGGCTTGGCAGTTGAATAGTGTTAACTGTTTGTCCTGTCTCTCAGAGAATTGATTTCTCAATCCCCTGTCAGCAGAAATAAAATAGCTGACTGTTGTTAAGGGGCTATCAATAAAATAATTTTCAAGTTCTACTTAAAAATCAATGGCACAATATGGTCCAAGATCACCAACATATAATGCTGACGTAAGCTTGGAATAGCTTCCTTTACACATGTGTTGTCTGTCTTGCAAGTATTCCCTCTGCCTTCTCAGAAATGACTGTTATTACTAGGGGTACTAGTCTTTCAGATTGGTATACCTTTATTTTGGCTATAACCCTCTAAAGACAAGTTATAGAATAAAAATTCTCCTGTTATTTGCATGTATTAAAACAGAACAAATATAATTTCAGAAAGCAATCTGAGTAATTTTGGTTTTATATTTTAAATCTGTCTGGTGCTGGTATATGCAGAGACATGAGATACTGAGTTAAACTTCATTATTAGCTTATTATTAATCTGTCATTTTGGATAGCAGGGGATTTAAAAATAGAATTCAAATATGTATTACTTCATTGATCAGAATGTTCAAATTATAAAATTTTAAAAAATATTTTTTAATTAATGGGATCTCTCAGCCTTGGAGACGGAAGTCTTCAAGTTAATATCTTCTAATACAGTTAAGTGAACATTATTGTAGGATTCTCTTCCAATACCATTCCAGCCTGATTCAGTTCTAGTCCTCAGAAACTGATAGCTCTGCAACAGATAGCTATTCCTTCAGCCCTTTGTTGGTGCCCAAAATCTTGAATTCCAGCGTGCAAGAATTGTTAAGGTAACAGTATTGAGATATATAAATCTGACTACAAGGGTGTTGTTTGTAGTTGAGTTGATGCAGATTATTGATGAAGACAAAATTATATTAGTGGTATGAAGACAAAATCTTCAAGTCAGAATCAATGTGCACAGTGTTTGAACTTCCAATTTTCAGTTGAAAGGTGGCTGCTACAGTAGGTCTGATCAGCGTTCACTGCATTTGAACTTGCAGTGTTTGGTTAAATGGGATGCTTTCCCAAGTCCTGCAAGATACATGAATTCCATTGTAAAGTCTGTCATTTTAAAAATAAAATTAGTTTATCAAATCAAGCACATTTTGTAGGAGGAAAAGCAGTTGTAGTTATGAAAAGAGCAGTTAGAGACTCCTTTTTAGTGTAATGGTACCAGAACCATCTAGTGCATATTCAACTTCAAAGAAAGCTTTGTTCTGTTAGAATACTCACACTCTGCCAATGGTCATTGTATTTGTCAGCATATATGTACTATGAAGCAAAATCTTCCTAATGATGTAGCTTTAATCCCTTCCATTCTCCTGCCTTACATTTAATGTCTTGGTCCTGTCCTGAGAATATATTAACTGTTTGAAAGATGTTCTTTTGTTCATCTTTTGTTCATCTTTTGTTGATTTGTTGTTACAATCACCGATATGGTATGGGAGATACTTCACATACACCAAAGAACTGGTAGATTCCGTTTCTTCTTCTTACCTATATACACAAGATGAAATCTTTCCTTCCTGCAATATTCTGATGAATGGGATGGTGCCAAGCAGAATTCGCTGACCTCTTGCTGCAAGCGCTTGCCAGCATTGTCACGGATGGCTGAACTCTTATTTCCTCTAACTGATGATGTCAGTTGGGAATGTTCACCTTTCTTTCATTCTGAGTTGAAGATAGATACAGTGATGAATTGTATAAATTTTTTTTGCCAGTTTCTTTGGTCTCCTTATGCAAGGAGAGTTTGAGAGGCCAGTTTGTTCCACAAGAGGTGGAAAGAAAGGAGCAGTGTACACGTACACTGTTGACATACTCTCTGCTGATGGCTTTTACAATTGTTAACTTAAATCATAGGGAATCAAGAAAATATTTAAATTCTTAATGCATATAATTATGCCTAAAATCTTGAGTGGACCATTTACTGTGCTTAATGTGGTATTTAGAGGAAATTAAAGTTCATTCTGAAGAACATTTTGAATGTAGGATGGCAGATGTTTGTGAATTGATTGGTAGTAAAGCCTGACTTAAAAGTACATAATGTGAAAACACATGTTTGGATTTTTTTGGTATTATCAGTAGACAAAGAGAAGTCAGTTCTTAACTACTTTCTGTCAAGGCTGATCTTTCCTGTGTAGATTTGACAAGTGGCTTAAAGTAATTAATTTTGTAAATCATGTATCTCTGGGTATGTCTAGATCCAAGCCATTTTAAATTGTTTGTGCATATGCCAAAATAATACTGTATACGAATAGTTGTATTCTAAAAGACACCTTTTTCATTTGGCTTAATTCACATCTACAACAAATGCATTCACACATGGATTTATTTGGAAATTATTGTGTATAGGCTGATGCAGTAAGAAAAGTTGAGTGAAACTCCGCAAAATATGTTTCATTTTGCTTTTCAGTGCAATTTCCCTGTTCTGAATTTCTGAACTGCTGGAAATAATCACTTGTAGATAGCATGCTTTAGACTGCTCTCTGTATTCTTGCTGGCTTTTTTCTTTGAGAGGCGACAAGTGACTGAGTTGTTTTATGTATAATGCTGTAGGAGCCCACAAGGATGACCCACACAGGAGAATTTGGGGATTATTGACACGAATTACATTGCCTGGAATGCCTGTAGGATGTTTTGGGTGACAGTGCGTGTTGTGGTTCATAAACATTATTGGCATCTAGTTCTAAGTAAATCTTACATCATGTACAGCTTGTACTGGCTCTGTGAGAAGGTATTAAATAGCAGAAAGGATAATACACTTGTCCTAAATCCATTGCTTGTCCCATTGTATTTTTATTAAAGTCAGTGAGCAAGGGAATTGTAAGAGATTAGACATTGTTTTGTACCACACAGGAGCTCATTGTCACTCCAGTTGATGCAGTACCTGGTTTGTTCTCTTTCCTGCACCCAGCAGCTACAGCTTATTTAAGCACTTTACCACAATGAAAAAACATCATCTCGCCTTTTCTTTAAACTGCAAAATTTGTCTTAATTGTCCTTTAAAATACCATTGTTTTTAAACAGTGCTTTTAGCATAAATTCTTACAGTGTCACTTCAGCCTCAACTTTGTAAATTGCCAGAAAACCTCCAGGAAAAGCAGAGAGCTGAGGCTATGCTCAATAGAAGTGAAAAGATTTCCAAGGAAAGCTGTGAGTGGAAGGACTGTGGGCTTGGTGCACTCCATACATCTCATGTTAACAAGGAAAAAAGTGTGTACTCAGTAAATTGCTCTTGGTGCAGCACAATTAAGCTAGCTGAGTACCTCAAATAGCATTGTTTTCTATCTGTATCTGAAAAATCATGACAGAAATTTTGAAGGCCAGATGGAATAATAACTATCCAGTTTGATCTCTTGTATATCCCAACTTAGTTCTTACAGCTGTGGTTAAAATGGAATGTATCTCTTACAGGAAGAATTAACCTTTATTGAAATATTTTCTGGCTGGAGATAAATTACTTTTAACTTCTGTAAGCTATGCCAGTAATTAATTATCTTTACTGCTTAGAAATAAAACACAGCTTTAGTCTGTATTTGTCAAGCTTCAGCAGTTGTTTGATTTCCCTATGCTAGTGTGAAAAACCCCGTATATGTGAGGTTTTTGTTATATATATGTATATATAAAATGCAGTAAGAATAAAAGCATAGAACTTAAGAACACCAAGTCTTCATGCATAAGCACTTTCTCAAAACCTCTGTTTTTTCTCAGTTTTTCATTATTTCAGCAGAGATAAGTGCAGAATTATTCCCGTTGGACATTAGGCTATTTATATACTCCAAGATTGCGTTAGTCTTCTAGTTACAGTACAGTTCATGTGCTTGTGAGCCTCCTGGCTTCTCAGTCCCTCTCGCAAGAGGGAAGTCCTCTGCTGGTAAATACTGTATCCATCTTCCCTTTGTCCCCTGCCCAGCAGTGTATGAACTTCAGTGCTTTTGTATTGAAAGGCATTGTTTGCTTTCACTAAAGCTGTGTGGCAGTCCTGGTCCCTACATAGGCTCCCATTCTTAGTAATTTAGTATTCTCGGAATGTATGTGTCATTAATATGGCCTTTTTTGGCTGTTGAAGGGTGGTAACAGTGAAATGCAAAGAGTTTGTTTGGAGTGCCACCAGAAACATGCACACTGGGGTTTTTATTTACAGTTGTATTCTGAGACCTACTGGTTAGGTGGTGTTGACTCCATTTGGTGTATGCAGTGATTTATTAAAGAAATACCTTCTGCCACTGAGCCAGATTCCTTAGGGAAGCCAGAATATGTTATTTATACACTACCACCTTCATTATTGGTATGCAATGGTGTTGGACTTCAGTATGAAATGAGAGGAACTAACTAAGAGCTACAGATAATGTTTTAGGTACTCCTTGTGGCTTTTCCAAGCAGCAGAGCAGTGTAAATGGTAGAATTTTAGACAATTGAAACATTTTAATATAATGTATTTAACTGCTTTTGAAGTTTTACAGGGAGATGGTAAGTTTTTAGATCTTGGAAGTTTTGAAGGGGCTGAATAAGGTGCTGAAAACACTCCATACTTCCCTTGGTGGGGGGGAAAAAAACCCCTACTGTACTCACAGTTACTCTGTAGTAGTGGAGACTTCTGCACTGCCTGCAAGATCACAGGGAATTCGCTTGCACTTTGAAGTGTGAAGTGATAATCCTCACAACTGCTTATTTCTTTATTAAATTTGCGGAAGTTAATTACATGCCCTGCTAATTTACAACAAAAAAATCACAATTCTCTGATGCCAAGTAGGCAAGTGAGTTTTCCAAGCTTCAGTTTAGTCCCTCATGCTGTAAGAAGAATTTGGCATTGGCACACATTATTACTATCATTCATCCAGAAAGTCTGTTAATGTATGCACATTTTTCTACACAGTAGTGTCTCATGAGTAAGTCTTGGTAAATCTGCTATATGCAATTTACATGTATTTCCTTATTTTATACTGCTGGACTTACTGTTAATGTCCTGCTTAGCATTTGTGGATTGACTACTTGTGGTTATTTGGAAAATGAGAGCAGGACATAAATTAAAATCACTGTATTCATATGTGCTAAATTAATATAGTCAGAAATTAACTGATTTTTAAAACAGTGATATTTGATATTCATGAAGTTTGCTATATTTCATATGCCTTGACAAATGCAAGCAAATTGGAATTTGGAGGGATTTTTGGTGGCTTTCTGAATGGTTCCTGTAATAGTGTTGCTAACTGAAAAACAAGAGTACCCCTCTCATCAAAGAAGGTGAAGTGGATCATTCTGCTGGGGACAGATTGACCTCAAAGTGTGCAGTTGGGGAGGCCAGATCTAATGAAACAAAGTGGATCATTGGTCTGTATTCTGTTATTAAGCATTTCAAAGTTTATTTGAGTAGTAATTAAATGTGTTTAAATGACTGTTACAGTGATAGAGAAGATAAAAAGATTGGGTTATACTCTTTCACCAGTCCTAAATAGAAGCAAATAACTAAAAATGGTGCTAGATGAGAAATAACCTAAAAATGCACTATTTGTGTGGTTTTTTAGAGTATTGGGGCAGCTGAGTTAAAAAGAGATGTGGAAACACTTGCCTTTCTTCATATTGTCATTTGTGTTTAACAATTTCCTTTTTAAGGAGTTATATTAAGTCTCATTTCAGTGGAACACCACCACTGATGCAGGGGAATCTAAGTTCAGCTGACCCATTTTTAAGTTTCTGGACTGTCTACCTTAACATTCTGCATGTTGGGACTGCTGCCCAGATAGTCCATCAGAGAACTTCTTTGTGTCTCACTGCTTCATCAGCTTCATACAAAAATGCTGTATTTGCTTACAGGTTTCCATCCTTTTATCTAAAGAAAGTTTTCGAATACTTTGCCAGCTTCCCTATAAAACCAAAATAAAATGGCAAGTATACGGTTGTCAGATCCCCCCAGCATATTCAGCTGTAGGTCAGCCTTACCTGTGGGAATTGTCCCTGTAATCACTCCTTTAGAATGACAGTTGCAAACAGCATCAAGTCAGGTATGTAAACGAGAACTTTTTAAAATTAGGTCAGTGCCAAAATGGATGTAGATCTGTGTGTCACTGTAAGTAGCAAAGTGCCAAAATGGATTTAGATCTGTGTGTCACTGTAAGTAGCAAATGAATGTGAAAGAAAGGTTTTGATTGGCAGGTCTGTGCTTAGATAGGCTTTAGAAAGGCCAAACTTTATTTGCTGTGTTGATGCTTGAAATTTTCAGGGTGTTCTGTGTTATGTAGCTCTCCTTTCATTTCTGCTTAAGCCTAGAAGTTTGGCTGTTTGTGCTATAGTGGTTTTTTTCTTTCAAATTTTTATTGACTCCAATTTATATGTATCAAGGCGTTGCTATTGTGGGAGAAACTGTAATGCTGAAAGCCATGTGGTAAGTGCCTACAGAACTAGTTTAAAATCTAAAATAGCCTGTAACCAGAATTCCTTCACTGCTGAACAGGAATCTTGATGGTTGTGTTGATTTTTATATATACTATTTAAAGAGAAGCTGAGGATAAAGATCTTAAGTGAAAAGTCCTTACTGGTAGAATTGCTTCCCTTATCTTGTTTATACTGATTAATTAAAAAATAAAAAGCACATAGGGTTAAAGATAAGATGGTACCACTGTTTTCTTCTTTATGTGTAATCTTGTTGCATGTCTCTACATAAGCTGTTCTGGCCACTCATCATAGTAACCAGCTGGGCCATTTCACCTGCTGGAGCCATTAAAGAGGACTCTCTCCCCCTAGATTAATCCCCTCCGACATTAGTTTTTTGCTCTGACAACTGGAGCAGGCATTCAGAATTTGCAGGTGGCCAGTGTGACGCACATAATTGCCTACAATTTTAGGCAATGAATAAAAATGGTCTACATTACTTGTCAAAGGTTGTATATGCAGTGCCAAGTGAGATCTATGGGAAGCCTTTTAGGGTTTAAAGAACAGTTAATAGCAAAGCTGCACAGTGCTTTTTTAATCATAATGCATTTGTAATATAGCACTTTGATCTTCTCCTTGTAGGAAATGGTGTTATATTAGCCACTTTTAAACATTTATGAGTGAAATTCAGTTATAGGAGAGTAAAAGTGATTATTCTTAGGCAGAACATGTTAGATTTCATTAAAAGTTTTAGCTTGCCCCTTCCTTGTTAAAACCTGTGGGGAGTCCTGTTCCTGGAGGGTTTCAAATCAGGATCTGAAGATTTAGAAGAGCTTTTTTTTTTTTTTTTTCTCCACTAAAGCTACTGCAAGACTAGAAAAGACGGTAGTAAATACTGATGTTATTTGTGGTTGTTTATAAATGTACTTCAACTGCATAGCATTAGGTGCAAAAAATGTTGTGTGCTCAACAGTTCAGGGAATGTTTCCTTGTATTTTAAAGTTCTTAATGCTCAGTTGCATCAATTACAACTTAAAAAATGCATTATTTAAAGCATGATCATAAATTATCTACAACAAAAAATAGGCGACTCTAAAATGTACTACTCCTAGAAGAGCAGAGTTTGACCTTTCAGACCCAAGAGCCTTTTATTAACACCTGCCTGTAAGGAGAACCGTGCCACACGCAGCTTTCGGATTCACGACCACAAAACTGATGAGGAAAGGCTTGAAGGGTTCAGTTTGTGTCACTTGCTGTTTGCCGTTTCCATTTCACAGATGATTAATCTTTCTGTGAAGAAAGGCCAGAGAAACAAAGCACATTGGGCTCTTCCTGCAGTTACTCCTTCTGAATGCACACTAGCTTGCTAACTAAAAGGCCTTTAGATTTCCTGCCGAGAGAGATGTTCTGAAAGTGAATGCAGCTGGTTGGAGGTCACCAGTGCAAGGCTCTTGCCATTGTGTAATGGAGGCTTTGGCAGGTTTCATTTTGGGGGGGGAGGGAGAAGGTGTTGGCGAAAAATTAATGCGGAATAAAAAGGGCTTTGGCCATTTGAATTAATTTCTCGAGGGTGGATCATCAATAATAGGCTCCATTTCTTTTGCTCACAATTTAAAAAAAAAAAAAAAAAAAAGATATTTGCTGTGTTTTGTCCCACCCATTCCCTTTTCTTAATGGCATGTTTATATTGTACGTGGTCTCTCCCGCTGGATGCTGAAATGTTGCGTCTTACTGAGTTTGAAAAGCAATCTAAAATGTACTGATTTTTACATGTATTTTATGAGCTCTGCTGATGTTTGGGGTGACAAGAGATGATACTTGAGTATTGTGTATTTAACTTTCTAATTGTGGGATTTGGATGCCTTTAATAATCCATATTGCTCTTGAGCAACTTTTAAAGCAGCAATTTCTGTTTTTCTGGGAGAGTAAAAATTTGTTTCTAAAAGGTATTATCTAATTTTTAGTTTGTATGTATGTTTTGAATCTTAATGTATATATGCCTTGTTTATGGAAGAGAATAGTCTTGATATCCAGCTGAGTTTTTGACTTTGGTTTTTTTTTTGATCTTGCATAGGATGTAATGTGCAAAATCAAGACATGGGTAATAGATGAAAAGAAAGCTGTCCGCTTCTATCATGATTGGAATGACAAAGAGGTAGGCTATAAATATTATTCCATGAGTTGACTTCTAATTTTGCTACCTGTTACTGGCTCTTTTTAGAGTTGGTTGTTATTGTTGTTTTTTTGATTTCATATTCGTAGTGTATTAAATGTTAAATTTATTAGCTGAATCTATGCTTATCTGTGATTTATGTATTACACTCGAATTCTGTAGCTTCCTCAGACATGCCATGAGGAAAATGATCATAAAATTAATTCAAGTTGATATAAACTGTTTTAAAAATTCTCCCCCTTTATTCTCACTTCCAGATTGATGTTTTAAACAAACATTTGTTTTTTACTTCAAAACCGATGATCTACTTGGTTAATCTCTCTGAAAAAGACTACATTAGAAAGAAAAACAAGTGGTGAGTGTGTACAGGTTAAATGTCTAAATTTATATTTCTGTGTCGTATTTTTCCATGGTCAGTAATTCCTTGCACATTTAGATCACCAAGGATATTAATTAAAATAGCAATATGAAGTAATCTTGCTCTTCTGTTACTTGTTATGCTCCCATTGACTGCTGCTTGAGTACAGTGCATATGGTGAAACCTTAACTGAAACTGCAGAAAAGAGTGTGCTTCCTTACGTTTTAACATGAATCCATTAACTGTGAAGAAAATAGATTTGATTTAGAACAACTAATTTAAATAAACATATGGCTTTATCATGTACTATAATGCTGGTTGTCTGAACAGCATATTTTTCATTCCTAAGGAATTAATTGAATGCCAGAAGACTAAAGCTATGTGAGTTGCACAGAAGTCCTTCAAACAAAATTGCACATTTTAACATTACTCTTCTGTTTGCAGCCGGGTGCCTGGCTTTCTTGCTGCTGCTTGTGTGTTGCTTGTGGTTTACAGGCCTCTTTTGATGGGCTTTAATGCCATGAGCAGCTCAGGTTTTAGTCAGGTATTTCTGACATCAGTATTGTGACTCAAGTAGATGATGGTTACAGAATCAATCTATCAGACATTCAGTGAACTGGATGAAGATCCAGTCCTAAGATGGTAGACATATGGTGGGAATCCGCTGTTGAGAAGTACAGCATTTAGCATGTCTCTGGAAGCTCTAGATGGCATAAATACTGCTCTGTGGAGGAGGGAGCAGATTAGGTAGTTAGTATACGATGAAGGAAAATCTATAGCAGTGTGTTTAGTTTAAAATAAACCCAACCAAACATCAAATCTTTTCTTACAATTCAGAATTTTAAACACTGTACTTGTGAGATACTTTGAAGATGTATAAATGTATGTTTGTGAGCAGATATATGCATGTAACTCATCCAAACAAATCAAAAGTATCTAAAGCGGAATATCTGAATTCTCCTAAAGTACACCCTCTGTTTCTCCCTGTACTTCATTAAGTACTTAGATGCACATGGTTTCAATTTTCCATTAAAAATTCTCATTTCCATATGATATCAAAGAGTGAGAAGGCTTTAAACTGAAAAATAAACATTCATAGACTGGAAGCCAAAACAATAATTAATGTCAGATGGTTAACTCCAATAAATCATTAGAATAAATTCTGGGAAATTACTGCAACTAAAACTGTCCTTTTGATACTCCAAGACATTTTGTGTTGGTACTAAAGAACAAAATTTAATGTATTTTAATAGCAAACCCTCTCAGTCCCAAACACAGACTTCAGAATGGGCTTGATAAGCAATATAATAATGTAAGCTCTTCATGTTTGGCCAAATTTTATAATTTTAAATTAATTTGTTTCTCTAAATATTTTTTGGGTATGACAATTTAAAGATAAGAAGTGGTTCTACCCAAGGAAGTATTTAAAATCAGCATAGTCACATTTGCTCTGTTTTTGTGAGGTGATGCTTTTTTCAAAGTACTGATGCTGTGGTTTCTTAAGGTTTGCTGTCACAGTGCAGACGTGGAAGTTTATGTGAAAATGGATGAGTCGGTTTTCCTGTCCAAAAAAAAAGATCCTCACACCTGTATTTGGATGATTACAGGTAGAGCTCACTGGCTCTAATTGTACAGTAAATACCATTTCCCAGACCCTAATGGTAGCCAGACTACTTAGGCGACGCCAGTCTGTGATTCAGCTGTCGCCAGTCACCCCATGTTTTTTGTGAGACTAGATGTGATGATGACATAGTTAAACCCAATTGAAAGCAAATCTTTGGATAAATTGCAATTTTTAATTTGTAAAAAATCAGATGTTTGAGTTGAGGAGTCATATAATGAAACAGTTTAACTGTTTCTATTACAATTAATGATTTAGTTTTTAAAAAGTGTACCCAGATCTCATGGATGTGAGTGTAATTGTAGCTGAAAGATCAAAGCCTGGGTATCTGAGTGATGTTCCAGAAGAGAATTTACCACATAGCCATTTTCAGTACAGTTTCTGCCTCCTGCTGTTCCTATTTTCCCTCAAGCTAGCCATTGACTACCCCCTGTGCATCCCTGCTCGTAAAAAATGATTGAGGAAGTATTTGTCATGTATTTATGAGTGGGAAACATTGTGTGATAGGGAAAGGCATCTACTAGAACCAGAGAGATTGCCATTTCCTTTCCTTCGGCTGCTCTGCCACAGCTTTAAATCCTCTGTTTATGCAACATAGCTTTTATATTTAAGAGTAGAATAAATGTTTTCTATGAAGGATGCTAACGGTAGGCTTCTGTCATTTGTGTGGTACAAGCAGATGTAAATTATTAGAATATATTTTACTGTTAGATTCCACTTTATGATTTTTTTTTATTATTTTGAGGGGTAGGTATTCATATTTGAAATGCAAGCCACATTTAAGTCGTAGTCATTCTTCTCAAAAAAGTTTATTTCTGAGCTTAATTTGTAATATTACTATAACAAAGGTAAGATTAATGCAGGAAATGCTCAGCCATAAAATGTTTTCATCAGACTTTTGCAACTATAAAAGTGTTTAAAACAGCAAAGGAGAGGAGAGGCTTTTTGATTTTGGGTGAAGAGGAAAACTAAAATTGTCTTTGTTTTACTGGGTAGCTCTTTCAGAATTAATGAACATTTTAATTGTGAGTTAAAGCACACTTATATTTAAGTGCCAATGTGTTATTTTTCAATTCAAGAAAAGAAGAAAACACTGTGAAAGATAGGACTATTGTGTGTTTGAGTAGGTGTATTGACCTTTTGAAATATGTAAAAACTGGAATGGCTCCAAGCAGTTACTTGCTGGTTTTAACAATGTTGAATTAGTCATTCAGTTGATTTATGATTAAGACCTAGCCCCTGAAGAGAAGCTGACATGGCAGCTGTGTTAGTTGCACTTGTGTTATGATCAGATGACAGTAATCTTGACGTTTATGAGGGAATCCACTGAAACCGTTCTTAATACGTATTGCTGTACTCTAAATGAATATTTAAACTCTTCTTTTAATAATTCCTAATTGGTATTTTATCTGAATCTAGTACCTTAACCATGGTATACATGTATTCAAGTTTTACCATGAAAATATTCAAAATAATGATAATAATAGCAACAATAACAATAATAACGTTTATCAGTTAAAACTGCATTCTGGGTCACAGGATGTCACATAAATCCAGGATATCAGATTTATCAGCCTTTCATCTAATTAAAGCTTTACATTTTAGTCTTGCTGAAGAGGGTGCTTCTAGTGGCCTATCATAGGATGGATTCCAGTCATGGAATATACTGAGCTAATTAATGAGTGAATGTAGTGGACCATGCTTAGCATCGTGTTTGGTTTGGTATTTTGGACTGACTTGCAGCAAGCACCAGGAATACTGTATATGTTAATGCCACATAAACTGATCTTTTGACTCAACTTCTCAGGTCCAATAAAGTGAATTTCATCCTATGCCTAGACTGTAGTTCAAAAAGCCAGTTATGCTGCTAAAGATTTTCTAGTATCTCTAGCATTGTAATTAAAAGTCTGAGACTTAATTATGGATTTTTGAACATCGTTTTCTCTAATATAGTTCAGACTTGTTGAATATCTAAATGTGTGTTAACATTATTTTAAGGGGTTGTTTCTCAAAATGTTATGGTAGGCATTCTGATAAAAATGTTGATCGGTGTTGATAGGCTAGGGGACTTAGTATTTTGCTCCTGGGTATTTAGAGAAGTGACATGTATGTCATAATCAATAAAATTTTGCCCATTGATTTTTGTAGCATTTTTAATGTTCTTAAGCTAGAAGAGATATAATTAGGTCAGATGAAAGGTCTATCTTTTCTGATATCATGTTTCTGACAGGCCACTAACAGATGTTCAGGGAAGATTATTGGAACAGATTAAGCAAACAGAGTATAAGCATCCAGCTTCTTGCAATCTGTTATTGTAGAACTGACTAAGCCAGATATGATATACTTGTGGTTAATACTTTTTGACTGATTTCTATTCTATAAATTTAGCCATTGACCTTTTGAACCCAAGTATACTTTTTGGCATCCCAATATCCTGCAACAGGGACTTCCACAGCTTAACTATGTGCTATATGTAGAAGTACTTCCTTATGCTTGTTTTGGATCTGCCACATCATAATTTCATTTGATGCTCCTTAGATCTTGTATTATGAGAGTGAATAATCCTTTTCTATTCATCTTTTTCATATTGCTTCAGATGTTCTGAATATTTAAAAAAAAAACGATGGAGGGGGTAGGGAAATCTGACATGAACAAAGAAGTATCAAGGGTCAAGTAAAAGGAGCACTGAATAGGTTTGAGTATGAATTAATCTGTTTCACTGCATCTTGCACTTTTAATCTAGTAGGAAACAAAGTTATAAATGGAGTTACTTATTACCATTTATGGTAATAAATGAGGACTTGGAGTTCTTGGTTGTATTTCTGCAGCTATGGATGTTTAGGTGGTTACTTTTTATTCCTGTAAATGTATTTGAGAAATTATTTGTAGAAATTTTAAAATCATAAGTTGTAATGCCAAGGTGGTATTGAAATGTTTTCTTGACATAGCTGCACAATGATTTTAAGGTTTTCTTCTATGCTGACAAATTCAGAAAATAGTATTTTAAAAAATATATTACAGCTCTTGTTCCTGCCTTACAACTGAAATGCTTTAAAAGAATATTAGGAGATGATTTATGTTATCTGGGCATAAGTAAAGTTTTGCACATACAAGTTGAGAAGTCAGATATTTAAAGTTAACCAGATCCAGAATTTAGGCATCCTGCTACATCTTTACTGCCTGACTGAGAGAGAATATCTTACAGCTCAGGCTGTTGAAACTAGAGAATTGCATATGTTTTTCATGGAGCGTTTACCTAGTGTAGTAGGGGATAGTGCATGTTGTTTGCTTAATAAACAGTTATTCTTTAGTGTTTCTGATACGAATGAATGAATACAAATTAATTAGTCATCCATCAATCAAATGTCCGTCAGTTTTCTTTCCAGCACTGTGTCCTGACATTCCCAATTGACTTCTTGTAGTCTTCTGTTTTACCAATTCCAGTGACTTTTCATTTAGTTGTTCTGTTTATCCCATACTTTTTCCCTACCGTTTTCCTAGCTGATGTGTTCTCCATGGATCTTGGCCAAATTCCCTCTCCTTTGATTTCATCCCATTCTTGCTGGCTTAGTTCCAGTCCAGTCCTTTGGTCTGGATGATTTCTTTCACCAGACTTGCCGCCTTCCTTTGCTTTCTTTTGCCTACCCCTCTGGAGTCTCCTGTCTGTTTGAATGTGAGTGCATATTGTTTGGGTAATAGCAGGTGTTGGGGACATGTCTTTAAGCATGGAAAGATTGGTCTCATTCTCAGCTTCAGTGTGTAAACTCGCCCCAGACACAAATGCACCTTCCCAGAGTCTAACTTCAGTGTTCACCTTTCGCCCAAGTGTGATGGTTTATCTCTGATAGCAAGTTTGCTCTGTGCCAAATGTCTTGGTTCCTACATATTAGGACAGTAAAATTTTTCAAATAAATTGTTTCTGTATGTTTTAAAAATGGGCAGTGTTGTATGATGAAGCTTTTTCAAAAATTCTGGTCCACCTGATTACAACATGGCACTACTAAATATCTAAAGTGTAGGTTGCAAAGTCAGGAAATAAAACCTCAGTAATTTACTTACGATACATTGAGTCTTGAACTGGTAAACAGAGGGGTAGTCATAGTAGTTGGGAACCTTCTGGGTTTCGGGAGGGCCTGTCCTGGGCAGATAAAAGTACCATCACACTATGCTTAAAACTCATCAAAGGCTGCAGACTGTAGGGAGCAGAGTGAGCAGGGAAATGAAGGGCAGTCTCTCTGGTGTTCTGAGTGACACGTGACAGCCCAGCATCCCACAGCACCAAAACCAGCCCAGCACAGCAGCCATGACCCACCAGGCCTCTCATACTCTTGAGAGCATCCATGTGCACCCGGCTGATTGTACTGTCAGGGCAGTACAAAAGAGCTGTGTATTAACACTTCGTATCAGGAAGGCTGTGCTGAGTGAAAGCAGCTACAAGCAACTTCTCAACTTCATTGCTGTGTGTGTGATCCCTGTTTTATCAGCTGCATGTCATCCAAACCTCCCTTTGAAAAGTTCAGCATTGCTTCCCATCTTCTCTTCCTTTTCTTCTTCTCTCTGCAGATGCTCTTCTCAGTGTTTTTAATTTTTTGTTTTGGCTGTCATCACTGTAGTTTCTGATGTGTTTATACACAATTCTGTGGGTTCAGTTGTTGTGTTGATCAACTGCAGCTATGAGTTTAGATGCCCTACCACTTTTATAGTTGGCTTGTGTAGTCTTACGAATTGCTAATGATGCTTCCTTTAATCTGCCATGGCAGTTGAGGAATCAAGTAATTTGTGTGATATTTTATTTAAACACTTGGACTTCCATAGGCGCAATCTAAAGTAGCAGATGCTAACTTGCAACAAGAAAAAATGTAACTGCTTAAAAAATTATCCAAACCTGTGCAGGGTAAAAAAGGGCATCTCTATTAATATGTACTGTCTGAACACTTTAGAAGCTTTGTTTCTCCCTGGTCTTCATTGCAACTGGGACTTCGAATAAATGTATTTGTCTCTTTAGTAAACATATACTGCTTAAGATACAAAATACTAAGGGAGAGAATAATGTTGCACTAGATTCCAGACCAGTTAATTACACAACTTGGATTTGTTCAGTGTTTAAATAGCATGAGCAGCACAGAAGGGGACCTCCACTAAAAAATGCTGTGTGGTGACATTCTCAAAGACAATGATGTAAATTTTGTTGTTTATTGCAATGCGACGTTTCTGACTCTGGGTGCATAATGGGGTACAAAATCCTTTTTTAACTTAGGTCTTGTTTAAAACCAGAGAATGTTTAAATTGCTCAGAAGCAAACCAGAGATGCAGAGATGTCTTTGGAGTATAAATCTTGTTACTACATGTAGTGGGTAACTGTTCTTCCTTCTTCCCAGTATGCTGTAAAGAGCTTACTTCAGTTTTCTGCTGCTTACTTTCCACTGTGGAGAAACTTGTGCTTCATGGCTCAGTTTTCTTCACTATTTCTCTAAAAGTCTTGGTGCTGATGAAATTGTAGACAAAATTTTTTGGGAAATGTTGTCTACTTTAAAATCAAGTTACCCAATAAAAATACCGATATTGTCTAATAATTGCATTTTTTCCTGGAATGTTATCAGTGATTTATCTCCTGAATGATGTATGCAAAGACACTGTGTTCTGTCAGTCCTCTTTTTCAAAGGCCATCCAAATGTGCTCAGTCATTTAAGTGTTTGTTGTATGTAGCTGCTTTCCCTCACTGAGCAGTGCTGTCACAGCCTTAGCTGGCTAAGCAATGTTTCCCTCTTATTTATGGTAGGTTAGAGCATAGTTTTGACAGTGCATAGTGTAGTATAGGTTTACTATATTAGTTTTACTGACAACTAAATGAGTTTGGGGATTTTCAGTAGCTTGATACCTTTTTTTAATACTCTTTAAGTGAGATTTTTAGCTTCGGATTGTCTCATCTTGCTTTTTATGTCCTATGTTTTTAGATTCAGACTAGCTTATATTTAGGACAATAGGCATTTCTCTTTTATAATACTCCGGGACACTGATGTCCTGAACAATGAAATGGAAAAAGTGAAGGAGAGACTGTGCTTTACTCGCTTGTCTGTTACAGAATGGAAGAAAGCAGGAAGGTAAGCAGCTTAAGACCCCAGCTTTCATATTGAGGACCAGATTCTGTAATTTATTGTATGTTTCAGTCCAGGGTTGTTAGTCCTGAGCATTATCAACACGACCTCATCAACAGGTCCTCAGAAATGTTTGGAGGAGATTAGGGTACGGCCACAATACCAATGCTGTCATCTCGTTATTGGATCATTATCTCAGATGCAGATTTCAAATCCTACTTCCAATCGTTGATAGTTCAGTAGTGAATCTCACTCTTACTTATTATAGAGTAAAGCAGTTTGACTGTGCATGTAAACCTGTAGATACTCATGTCAAAATCTCTTTCACATTTTAAGATCCTGATGAGAAACATCATTAGTAATGAAGAAGTAGAACAGACTTTGTTTCAGTACTCGTTTGGGTTGTTGAGTGTTACAGCCACCTTCACTGCAGTAATTTTTGGCTATAACTGTGATGAAGAAATGGGAATAAAGTAAGGTGGCATAGTTTCCTCAAATTTCTCAGGGATTAGGATTATTCTTTGTTTGCAAGTGAGTGTCTACATCTTGGAGACTGAGCTTTGTTCTGCTGTATTTTTCTGTTTATTGTTGATTTACAAAAATACTTTGTGATGCAAATTACAAAAGTCTGGTTACACTTCTCCTTGGAGTTAAAATGCTATCTCCTAATATGCACTAGTTTATCAGGTTACCTTTTTCTGCTTTTTTGGATATGAGAGAAATTTTGGCAGAGAAAGAAGTATAAAGACTGATCTGCAATGCTGTGGTTTCTCTTACGAGCTCATTAATGTCCCGTTAATGAGCAGGTCTTACATTAGAAGGTAGGATTTGGTTATTTTTAAGTTACTGAATATTAAGTTACTTGTTTCTTCTTATTATTAATTTAGTAAGCCCTGTGCCTTTCAGAATGAATGAGCATTGTTAGCCTGTCTTTGTCAGCTAGACAACATAGAAGTTGTGCATAGTCCTTGAAGCAAGTAAATTTCTCTCTCAAATTGAGGAGGAAATAGATACCACGAGCATGTGTCCCTACCTATTGGATCACAGTTACTGTAGCTGACAAGCGTTTACAAGCCAGCAGTTGTTTTTGTGGGGGTCTATTGAGAATCTGGAAGATGGAGAGGAGGCTGTTGAATGGCTTTTGAGGTGAGTGGCTGTGGTCTCGCCTGATAAAATGGGAGTAGCTCCTCCTCTCTGTGAGGATCTGGTACCTCCTTGCTGCCTGTAACTGGGTTTTGAGAGGAAAGATAGTCCTTCACTCTCGTGTCAGGCACATTAACAGTTGCAATAACTGGCACATGAGCTTTGATTTTAGACATTTTTTAAAGCAAAAAAACCCTTTGATAATATTGTCTTATGTTAAGAAATAGCAAGAGAATACACTCGTATTGCTTTTGATTTTTTGAATTGGGCACTGCAATCAGTATTGGTCTAATACTACCTCTTAAATGATGTCCCAATTAATAAGTATCTTTCTTTTCATGATGTGTTACTCAGTATTGCAGTGTTTGCTTTGCAGACAAGTACCTGTATACCTCTCTAAAATTCTGCTTATTGAATTCATTTCTTGAAATATTTCATGCTGTCGCTTCCTACATAATTGCATTAATATCTTTAAGTTCTCACAGTTGAAACTAATTTTATTTCACCTACCATTTATTTCTCTGATGCACGATGTTTGAGATATCTGGAGGGTCTGGAAAAAATAGTCATCTTGAAATTGTTCTTTGTGAATGGTCTGCAACATCTCCTCCTCTGAGGGAATATGTTGTGTAACATTGTTCTGTTTTCTATAAATAGGAGCTACATGGAAACATCAGGCAGTCAAACATTTGTTATAAATGGAAAAATAATGTTTGATGGATGGATGATTCTTTTACATGATTGGAAATGTAGGCTCCTCTGGCTTTGGCACCCTTTTTTAAAGTTTCCTTTTTCTAAGTGACTTCTGTGTTTCACAATTGACAGACACATTTTTCATTAATGATTATTTTGGAAATCTGATGCATTTTAAAAAAAATAGTTTTCCTTTTAATTTTATGGTTTACAGCTCATTCTTTTGTATTAAGTATATGGAAATATGTTTTCATTTAACTGCTTGTTTTTCCCAAGAAACATATATCTTACCTTCTAAAGTTTTGGCATAGTATTTTATTTTCACAGCTAGAGTTTCTTCTAATGACTGATGGGATGACTAGTGTTCAGATGTTGATAGTCACTAGTCTTACAGTGGATGGAACCATGTATCCATGTCTTGAAACCAGGAATAGATGCATGTTCATGTTTAAATTGGAGAGGAAAGTTTGTACATTATATATGTTTAACTGAAGAACTGTCAGATGAGACGTTGGGTATGGGTATCTTCTTATCCTTTATTACCAATGCTTGAGCTTAATTATTAGTAATTTAGAGAGGAGTTAAATAGAACATAAATCCAAAGAATGTTTGTAATTTACTGTGCTCTGGTATTAGCCTCTAAAGCCTGAAGAGATGTTTAGAAGATAAATATTTGAAAGAGACTTCAGTGCATGTGCTGGCGTTTGTACTTCATTGGGTTTAGTCAGATTCATTGTATGTTGAGTCTTCCTCTTGTTCTCATGCATTGGCACAGTAGTGCATTCCTGAAGCGAAAATATGTTTAAATCCAAATGGCTTTTATTAAAGAGAAAAAAAAGAAAATAAAATCTTACACCTAATACATTGAAAACCTGCACAATGTTGCCGATCTAAAACATGTGATGGTACTTCCAGCTTGTGTTTTATTTCAGACGCTCATTAAATGCATACCTGTTTTTTATTTAATAAAATCTTTATGTCCCAGGATATTCAGATTAATGAAGTGTGCATGCATGTGCATGTGTGTTCAGTTTCCCATAGGATTTTCAAAAATTATTATTAGTAGCATTATTTAAAAATAACTTTATGGAGGGTAAATGTTTGTCTTTGGCTCCCTCTATCTGCCTGTCTCTACTTGTCTTTGTGAACTAATGCTTTTTATAACTTGATCCATCATTTAGATTAGAGTCAGCAGATAAGATGTCTACAAGTATTTCATATAGGCATTTGGTAAAATGAATAAATAAGTAGAAATACGGTGAAGAGACATGGAGGACTAGTAAGAAATTTAGTTTTCAAGCTTAAAAGCAAGGTTAATGTCTTTGTGCACAGACAGTATTTTATTGAAGTACATTTCCATTCCATTCAGAGTCTAATTTTTTGTACTAGGTTTTCATAAAGACACAGCTATATGATCAAAGAACAGTAAATAGAAACATGGGTTTAGCTGCCTGTCTTGCAGTAGTGTGTGGTGTCTGATAGCCTTTTGTTTCTGGTTTCTAGTTATGTTAGTACCCTATTGGCATAGAAGGTAACTAGATTGTTCTATTAGTGATTTCTGACAAACAGAAATTATTTGATATACTAAAGCTATTTCTGGCAGAAGATAGAAAGTTTTGACAAACATGCATGGCACAGCAAGTGTCCAATTCTAAAGAGCAAAATAAATGCAAACCACCATTATGGGGAACACAAACAGCCTGAAAGCAAGTTATCAGTAAGCAAATAATTGTTGAACTGTTATGAATGGAATAGGATGTTGAAATAGGGCATGATTGGCTGATGTTACATATGTCCTTGATTACCTTCCTTGTGCTTTTATCTTAATAAGTGACATTCTTTGTATTCCCTTGGATGGCTAGACAGTCTGACACTGAAGAAGAATAAATATTGCATGTGGTACACATTAAGCTGTCATCTAGGACAGCATTTATAAAAAGTAACTAGAAAAATTCATAAGAAATTCTGCAGTGCTACAGTTTCCTGGCTCCAGTCATAATTGTCAAAGTTCTTGACACATTCAGGTCTTCTGAAGTGATTTGGGTTTACAGCTTCTTGGTGTATGAATAATTATTAAGGATTCATTTTTTCTGATAATGCAGACTGTTAATGTTCTCACAATGATGCATTTTCATTGAAGACCATGGAGTGATTTAAAAAAAAAATACCAGTGTTGTGTATATAGCTAGTTCTCTTGCAGCATCAGAACTAAAAGATGTATATGAATAAAATAAAACAAAGTGATAAAATTAAGGCGCTCTTTTTCAAATGCTGTCTTTGAATCTTGGTAGAAAATACGTTATGATCTCATGTATTGTTACAATCATTCTAATTTGGAAATGGACCTTTTAATGTAAAATATAAGCCTTCTGTTTTTCTTCATTGACTTGAAATTAAGACTCAAAACAACATAGCAGGATATTGTCATCTCTGCAAGGGCAATGGAGAAAACCCCTTTTGAACTATCTAAGCTGATGAGTTAGTGTTTGAATGGTAATTATTTTAATCTTTAACTTCAAGAAGAGGGAAGTGTAGGAATTACATTCTTCATACTCTTAAATCCCTGAATTTCTTGTGATGGCTTGTACATTGACCAAGAAGTATTCAATGGCTCGTTTGTATTTCCATGTATTTATCTGTTGCTAACATAATAGCATGATACTCTCTGCAGTTTGACACAAAACTTCATGAAAAACATTTTAAAGGCTTCTCACAGTTCTGTCACTGGCCATGTCATTGGAACTGTATACTGTATTCATGGTATAACCTGGGTTTGCTTCATATGAAAATGCAGCCTTCTTTCATTATTGTTTAGTTCATGTGCTTGGGGTTTTTTTATTTAGTTTTTGTTTGGTTGGTTGATTGGTTGGTTTTTTGTTTTTTACTGGGTTAAGAATATCCCATAAGGAAAAAAGCCTGTTACCACCTCATCAAGTTACTTGAGGATTAACATAATTTTATAGGTGACATTGTGCTTATTCTCATTCCTCTTCCAAGTAGCCTATCACTTACAAGATGTCATTGTGAGTAGCTTGGAATGGGAAAATAGACCCATTGACTCTTTCATAAAATTTGCATTTATTGTTAAACGAAAATCTTAAAAGAGTTCTTAGAAAAGTGTTGGGAAAAAAATCTGTATTCGTGTGAAGGGATAAAGCTGAAACACCTGTTTATGTTGAAAAAAGTTTTCTCCAAGTATAACACTACTCAAATGTTACAGGTAACTGTTAACTCTGTGGACCACTACAGAGCACAAAATATTTGCCCAACTGGTAAATTGAACTGTAAGCCCCACTGTGGGAAATTGCTTTGCTGTGCTCCAAACAGCAGTTATCCTAGTAATTGTACCTGAATTCTTTTGTGGCTAATACACAGTTGATGTCCTTCTTACCATGACAGAATTAGTTTATTGCAATATTTTAATTGTAAAAATTTCAGGTAAGGTATGTTCATGTAGTTTAAGATGGGCTGAGTATGATTTTTAATTGGTGCTCTGAGAGCACTGGGATTTGAGTTGAGAATGTGCATAACCCCGCATTTCACATTCTAAACTGGCACTCGCAACAAGGAGCTTATCAGAGCAAATTGTCTAGTCCATCCCCTTCCTCACTCAAAACCTAATGACCCTTTATCATCATGGTTTAGATTGCTGGACACAGATGTGAGAAAATACAAGTGATCTACAGGTAACTACAGTAGCTGCACTGATGTTCTCAGAGAACTGACTGCTGGGAAGATAAAAAGCTTCCCACAGAGCCTGTGACTTTCCAGCAGCAAAGCACATCATGAGCTCATACATGAAGTTTTATTTGCTGAAGATTCACAATAAGATGCATTAGGACATTCAGCAGGGTCCCTTCTTAGATGAGCACAAGAATTCAGGGGGTTGTTAGTTGATGCACTAGTGCATGGCTTCACACTAAAACTAGAAAGCGCAACAATACCGATAATGTTTCTTTTTGAGAACACCACAAACTACAGTTGTAATGTATCAATGTTAACATAGTTCGTTCCTTGATAGTAAGTCATCTAATGTCATTGGACTTTTTTTCATGTTATGGAAAGTATTCAGGTGTGAAGCAAATGTTTGTTAGGAAAAAAAGCAGCTGGCAGTTAGCAGTACATGCTAGATATGAAGAAGTAAAGTAGAAGTAAAGTCTTATGTGAAAAGACTTGCATATAATTAATTACCATCTTTTTTACTCCGCATTTTTTGTTGTAATCATGAAGTAAATCTAACAATTTCTGTGTTCAGACACTTTGCCAAGGAATGGAAAGGAAATAAAATATTCTTTTTCACATACCCTAAGGTTAATAAGGTAATGATCTTACTTACTATAGTTTTTAGTGATTCAGTAGGGTTGAAATATATCTATTAAACCATATGGGAATGATCAATGTGAATCAGTCTGGCCTCTCTTTCTTTTTCTTCTAAAGTAACTTGCTTATATTTAAGTTACTTATGTAGAAAAATCTAATATGAATGCTGAAATGCTTTTTTTCCCCCACTCTTTTTTTAATAATCTCTAAGTTTGGGGGTTATGAGGAAAGAGATAACATGGCATGAAAGGTACAGGTCATCCAGAAATGATGATTCACAGGGGATGGTATTAATTATTAAGCAGGCAGTAAACATTACAGTGGTCATCTTTACAGAAAATGGTAATCCCTCAAAAAGCCTAAAATGCAAGCCTAAGAAAACCTGTGAACAGCCTCCTCCCACTCATAAAAAACAAAATATAAATCCCACAAACAACATATCCCTTCCTCTGGCACTATGAACAAGACAAACTTATGTCTATTTTTTAGCTGAAGTCCTTCTGCCCTGTTCAATCACCCTCAGAGCTTCTGTGATCTTAGGGAGTTGCTCCATTGACAGTTGCTGCTGTCGGTGCCAAACCTTTGGGCAAGAGGGCTGGCTGTAAGGCTATACCTCTTGAGCTGAGCTCGTGACCAGAACAGCAGTCTGCTTAATTTTCTGTCCTATTCTTGATCCCTCATGAGAGTGAACTACAAGACACTCTGAAAACTATATAATCTTTGCTCTTCGTTGCTGCTACGTGCCTCTGTTCTACTTCTTTATGCCCATTTTCCAGCTTACGCCAACCTAAAATGGTAATAAGTGTTCTCCTTATTGCAGAGCCTAACAGACATGCTCTAAGAAATTTTCTGTGATTACACGTACCTTTTGGTTTAAGTGAAGACATGCAGAAATGTTTTCTCTTTTTCGCTAGCAAATAGGACCTCGAGGAAATGAAATATATATATTCCCTTGTTCTGTTTTGTCTTTTGATTGAGGAAGACAAAAGAAGTAAAGGGCTATACGTTCTGAAAGAATGATTTCCCCCCCCCTTTTTAAAATTTTAAATTAATTATGATTAAATCCATGTACAAACTGCAGAAAACATTTGATATATCCTTTTATGATACGTGCTGTGTTTCATATCCAGTAGTGGCTTTAATTCTCAACTACAGTAGACATACAGAAAAACAGAAAAAAATGTTGGCTGTTACAAAGTTTTGTTTGAGCTTTTTAAACTGAGTGATTAGCAGAAATAATGACCCTGTCAGCCTTAATCACATTAAAATGTGGTTAACATCATTTAATTTTTTCCACTTAATATGCGAAAATTTCCAGTAGATTTGCAGTGAAGGCCATTGAAATTCCATTAGAACAAGAATAAAAATTTCAGGCATCATTTATTCAGAGAGGGAATAAAGGTCTTGTCTGAAAACTGCTGAATCTTCCTATTAGAGAAACTATGAATCATTGCATTGAGCAGTACCTTTAGCTTCTATAGTACTGAATCTGGGTTGCTTCTGAATGAACGGAATGCATTTTTAGCGTGGTGCTTTTCTGAAAATTGCAACATACAAGTTTTTTTTTCAAATTCAGTAAGAGCTTTCTCTGTAAAGGATTATTATGTAATCTCTTTTAACTGCAGTAGAGCTGGGGAAATGCTTCTGGTTTAGGCATCTCATCACTGTGAAGTTCCATGCTTTGCGTTATTTTTATTAAAGCATAAAAAAAGATGTCCTCTTTCTGATTGATTTATAATGCTTAGTTAGGCTTTCTTTGTGGTAAAAAGCAAAATTGAGGATGTGCACAGCTACAACTAGAATACAGTCATATGAAGTCTTTTGCACTCTTGGCATTTCTTGTTGCAGGCTCCACAGGTTTGTACCAGAAGTGCAGATACAGTAACTGTGAATGTGCTGGAGAAACTCTAAACTGCATCTTTTTCTGAGAGAAATTTTTGTTTCAAGGAAAGATACAGTATTGGTTAGTGTTACCGTGTTTCAGATTGCTGTATTTAGATTCCCACTTTTTTTTGTCCTTTTCCTGTGTGAAGAGAAGATTTTATCTCATAAGTGGAAGCACTGGAAGTACAACTATATGCTCGGTGCTTTTCTAGACTCTACTGAAGGACTTGTATCTAATATTTCTTTAAAATATATATTACTGTATATATCTGGTATGATTCATCTTTATTGTGTCTCTGGTACTTAAACTGTACAGTGGATTGTTTGTTTTTGTTTATTAAATTGATATTTTATACCTGAGCCTTGTTTATTTTAGCGTATACATAACTACTTTGCCCTCTTTTTAGTGGGAAAAATCAATATGCATTGGATTTGTGCAGAACAAATTTCAAAATGTCAGTATTTGTATTATTTATTTTTAAACAAAATGAGAAGGTACAGTGGTAGATATTTAACATCATGCTAAATACTGTGAGATACACAGTGGTTAAGGAATTTTTCTTTGAAATAGCTGTTGCTAAATTTAAGAATTGAGCAGACCTAATAGGAATTTGGAAATTCCTCAGATGTACTCTGTGTGTTGAAGCATGAAGGAAACTGAGCAGGAAGTGGCTCTGTGACTAGGATCAGAAGTGGTAGCCCTGCAAATGAGAAAAAAGGAAGTAGGAGTGTGGGAGTGACCAAAGCAAGGGTAGGAGGGAGGTGTGAATTCAGTGAAGAAGTGTCAGTTCTGTGGGTTTCATTTGGAAGCATCTTGCTAAAGAGCCATTGGACCAGGATGGAAAGCTTTGAAGACTGGAGAGTAACACTGGGAGAGGAAAGCATAGTGAGAAACAGAATGTGAAGAGTTTTGGATGGGAAAGTGGCCATATTTTAAGGAAAAGGGTTGGAAGAGACTGTACTCACTAGATTTTTCTCCTTGGAAAGCATGGCATGAAATTCAGAGGTACTATGTCTTTTTGTTTCTTGTGCTCTTAGCAAGTACCTGTGATACCTTGCAGCAGAACAGCTTCTGGTCTTTTGAGGGGCAAATGCTCACTGTAGCTCCATTAGCTCAAAAATAGGTTTGTGTAATGGATATATAATGAGTACATTCAGTTTGGAATTCAGCATGTTTATTGGTTGCTTTTTTATAAATTGGAAATTACGTGCTGCTGTATTAAGTGTCTTAATGCTGTAATGGGACACATCAAAGTCAGAAAATGTCACAATGAAGGTTGTCAGTGCATTTCAGAATCAGTGTCCTGCCCTGTCCTGTTGTCTGCTTAGGCGTGTACCTTTCCTTTACAGGCAACCTTGCTCCATGAAAAGGACAAGCTTGCTCTTGAAGATGCAGTTGGGTTGGTAGGAACAAGACTCATGAGGATGGAATTCCCTTTTTCTGGACCAAAACTCGATACTGATGTGGGACTGTAGAAGGAAGGCCTTATGTTAAAGGCATTTTAACACGCCTGGAGATTTGGTGATGAGGGACTGGATTTTACTTTTGTCTCTTTTAGGTCTCTGTGATACCAAGTAGGAAAATTTCATTTAAAATTTTTGCACATTTTAAAATTACACTGCTCTTAATTTTCTTTGTTTGACCAGTTAGTGTGGTGAAGTCTAGTGCTATTATTAGTGCTATTTTAAAAATTGTACCTTGTCCAAGTTATGAGATGACCTACTGCCAAGCTATGATACAAGTACTGCAGCCACCTCTTCTGCTTTACCTGTGCTGTCCTTGTGAGTGGTATTGGTAACTATGTATGGTATAATGGGCTACTTCTGACTTTATTTACATTTTATTTTGGAAGAGCGGATCTCATGAAGTCTGGTTGTCCAGGAGTTTTGAGTCTTGTTTCCTTAGGACAATGATCCCGAATTTATACTCCTTCTTTAAAAAGCAGTGACATCAGGCTTTGAACACAGGTAGCATCATACTCTGTAAGCTGAACACATCAGTCTGACAGTCCTGCTGCTGCTGGTCGTCTGGCCAGCACTAGCCAAGTCAAGTATGTGGAGGTGGAGTTCTTCCTGCCTTCTTCCCAGTGAAGGCATTGGTTCTTGCGAAAGGTGTAGGAACTTGATTTGTATGAAATTGAGACCTCTTTGTCCTCCTGTGCCTTTCTGCATAGTGTTTAAGTACTTCTGAATTCACAAAGTGTAGTGCTTCCTTGTAACTATATGGTAATCCCTAAATTACTGTAATCCCTTCTCTGCATTCAGTACAGAACCAGTTATTGTTGGTACCTACACAGTATAATGATTTCCATAAATTAATTAAGGTGGTGGTTTGTTTTTGGTTTTTTTTAACAGTAGTTGATTGTTCTGCACTTAGTATTGGGAAGCAGTTCACAGAACCTTGCTGCTGCCTTGGGTTGAAAATGTTCTGCTAATTTACAGCCTATGTTTTTCCGTGGCTGACTTATTTCATTGATGGTTCAGGCAGCTTTGTCCTGTAGACTAAATAGTATCTTATCTAATTGGTGTTTACCTCCTGTAGTTAATTAAAGCAGGCATTATCAATTTTCTGTCATTTACATGAGGTTCCCATCTCTCTGATAATCTTAGACCTCTTCTGAATTTAGCTGACCACAGCTGCACGTAGTGCTCCATATGCTTTCAGGAATACCTTGTATGCAGATGTAATGCATCCTGTTAAGCAAAGGGAAGCATTTCCAGTGGGATCTGTAGAGGATATTTGCCTTTTCCCTGTTGCATTGTCCTGGTGCCTTAGAGTTGCTTTGAAGAACACTAACCCAGTGTTATCTCCCTTCTATGTCACTTTCAATTGACAATGATGATGACTTTCCTTGAAGAAAATGTCTCTTGCTCCTGTATTGAACATACTATTTGCATGCAACTTATGTTTGTGTCAAGGTCATTAATGTATTTAACAAGATCAGTCCTGAGTTTGATCCTGGTGAAGTTTGATTTAGTACCCTAAAAGACCAAGTTGTTCTCCTGTTGTCATATCCAGTGCATTGCTCAGTCCCCAGTCTCTACAAATCCACTTTCCCTTCTTCTCCAGCTGAATGAGTAGTTTCACACACAGCACACTATCAAATACTTTATAGATGTATTTCTCCTGCACAGAAAATCATATGTCATATCAATGAGAGAATAAATTTATCAGGACATGCTTTATTTTTTCCTTTAAACCAAATTACTTGTGTTTACCCAAGGTTATTTTCTGTCATCATTTCTTCTTTGATGGCGTCTAAAGACTAAAATTGCATTGTGTATGTTGATTAAGTGACTCTTTGGTGAAGAAATGTATAGACTGTCATGTCCCAGAATAACTGCCCAGTATGATTTTTGAGTATTTTTCTTTCGGCTAGGCCTACTTTTAACCATCCGTTACTTACTAGGGCAGGTCTTTTCCAAACTTAAATTCTATGCTGCTTCTAAAACAGAAGAAAACATCTGAGCATTAAAATAGGAACAGTGCTTTTCATTGAAAATGTCACTGAAATGTTCATAGTTACTGAAACATTTCTCAAAATGTATGTGCCAGAAGAGTGTGGGTGGTTGCCTTAAGCAAATAAAGAGCATTTCTGATGATAAGAAAGCATCTGGACGCAAGTTGAATAATTCACAATGTCCGTAGTGCTTTGGATGTATGTATTATTTTAGTCATCATTCACTTAATTGGATGAAGTGTTTTCAACTGCTGTTTTGGATAGCAGGAATGGATATACAGAAAGTAGAAATCATTTTGTAGAGGCTGTTAGAAGTCTAGATTTTTTTTTTTTTCTTGGGAGATGATTAATGTTTTACATTTTTAATGACCACGCATTTTATGTCATAGTTTTTCTTTTCAGTGTAACTGTAGATCAGATCACATTCCTTATAGAATATCCCATGCATGTTTGAACTACTTTGAAAAAGTGAAATGATGTGATGTTTAGCTACAGAGAAACGTCAAAAACAATGCATTTATATGATATGAAAGATTTGCAAGCGCAAGCTAGCAATTGATAGTAATATTATAATTAGCTCTTTATAACAGCCTGTTTTTTATTCATGAACATTTTCATTTATGTTGACAACTATCATGTTTGCCACCACACATGGAGCCTTTTCTTTACTTGGAAGAGACTGAACATGAAATTAGTATGTTATTGGGCTTATGTTCTGACTTTCTATTGAAAAATGGTTTCTGGGCCAAGTCACAAAAATAAAAGTAACTTGGTTTTTTGATTTGGCTTTTTGATCCTCTTGTTAGTGCTAGTGTTTGTAAGGGTAAAACATACCACAGAGCACTGTAACTTCAAGGTGGAGTTCTTTTCAGTCAAATTATTTTTTTATTGTTGAAATTGCTGAGGGTGTTGAATGCTTCCTAATCCCATAACTGATACAAAAAATGAAGATAGGTAAACTAACAGTTTTATAATAAATCAAATTTTAGCTTTGTACTTGCAAATAAAAATGTTTTGTGCACACCCACCCACAGAATAAAATTATTTACTTCTCTGTCAGAAATTTACTTTGTCATTCCATTTTCAGCCTTAAAAATCTGTGTCTAACAGATCCTTTAGTCTGTCAGATAAATGAAGCATGACACTGATCCAGATACTTATTCTGGCTTCTGAAAAAAATCAAAGTTGCTGCTCCCCTAGGACAAGTATGTTTTAGTACATGATTCAGACATTGTTCATTTTTTTTCATTTCACCATAGTTTAGACAGGTAAACAGACTGTGTCTGTGGAATTGAGCATTTTTGTGACAGCTTTTCAAATTAGTGAAGTACATTTCATACAAGGCATCTCTGCATGCTGTGAAAATCCTGAACTCGTTTAGTGTTTTACTTGGACATGGACATGTTCATATGACAGTACAGTATATGCTGTTGTATTTATTAGACATTGTTTTGGGGAAGTTTATCAGCAGGAGGCAAGATGGAGGCACATCACATTATTTTATGTGAGTGTCTTAGACACATAAGGTGAGGGTTAGTTTCTAAAGCAGCCTATGAAAAGAGGAGAGGGGAGATGCTTTAAGATGAAAATGAGAAAGGGAACCCTAATTTAAGTCGTCTGAATTGCTCTCAGAAGAGCCTCCTACT
This sequence comes from Corvus moneduloides, assembly GCF_009650955.1. Classification (NCBI taxonomy): domain Eukaryota; kingdom Metazoa; phylum Chordata; class Aves; order Passeriformes; family Corvidae; genus Corvus; species Corvus moneduloides. The sequence goes on from NC_045482.1 coordinate 18,025,052, forward strand.
TCATTAACTATATAAGGAGCAGAGCAAGATTAGGTATCTAAATCAGGGGTCTGAAATAAAGCCTTGCATTGTTTGAGTTGCTCTAGGTTTAATATTAACCATTCAACTAAACACTTCTGTTGTTATACTGAGAGCTTAGGGGATGTTCTTTCTCTGGATAAATGCCAAAGTTAATTTCTGTTTTATTGAGTAGCCTATGGAATAGGCTAATAGCCTAATAGCAAGTTTGATCTTTTTTTTCATCAAAAAACCCCACAACTTAGCCCAGTGTCGCCAGCTTCTGTGATGCTTTTTACTCATCTCATTAAAATTGTTTCTTAAAACATAGAATTGTAGTATTGTGTGATCACAAAATGTTTGTAAGTAGTTGCTAATGGCCCAAGGCGGCAGGGGGAGTAAGCAGGGTTTATTACTTTAAATCAAATATTCTTATTGTAGTAACATTTGACTCTTGCAATTTTAATACTTCGGTAATTTTTAATAACTGATAGAGGAAGAGAACATTCATGTGAATTCTTTGGTCTGGAGAGGCTCTGCAATTAACATCACACAGGCTAATTCTGGAGAAGTGAGGAAGGCATTTCCCTCTATCTTTCGTGAGAAGGAGAGGATATTTCAGTAAGAGAACTAGGGGGAAATATGCCGACCCAGTTTATTTAGGTTTCGTTAAATTGTTGTGTGACTTCAGTGAAAGCCAAAACTAACAACGTCACAGTCTGCATTTGTATTACTCATTGCAGGATTTTTAATTAACAATAGAGAAATGCATTACCAATTAGTCTTTATAGTGTCTTATTTCAAGTATTGTTAGTATATATTTATTTCCTTACATGGGATTTTTATATAGATCTTATTTTTTGTCTGGGAGTATGGCTTGGTATTTGCTTGCATGCACATAGTATATAAAAGAATGAATAAAATAATTTTTAAAATAATAAATAATGAAATAACTTATAAAATGAATTTAAAATTATGTTGTCCATCGTGTATTTCATGTAAACTTTCTCTTGTTAAGGCATCACCTCTTTGGGGTTTTTTGTCAATACGCTACTTATGAATGGCTTGCAACTTTTTTATGAGTTTATATATTTGAGACTTTACTATAGTTGCATTGATATAAGTTGTCTTACGTTGTCCAGGACTCTTAAGAATACAGTTTTCCGTGTGACGTAAAGAAGTCCTGTCAAGAGACAAAAAATTATCATGCCATAGCGTAAGCCTGACTGTGGAATAGGAACTCTTTCTACTAATCTGTAGTAGTATCTCAGTCATCATCATTTTGCACGTAAGTCTTGTGACAGATCTGTTCCTTCTGCTATAGTTTATGACTAATTGTTAAATTATTTTGTTATAGTTTTCAAGATAACCTTTCTAAACTATGCATTTTATAAATGCTAGCAGAAGGAATGACAAGATGTAACTTTAAAAGCATCTTTCTGGTCCAAAGTATATGTGCTCAAGTGGGGCTTGTTGTGCCTATAACTAGGAAATGTAATATGCACAGTTTGTTGCAGTCTCTGTTGTTATGTGGGTTCATCAGTAGTTTGGTCTTGACTGTTCTTGATCCTTGCTGACAGCAACAGCCATCTCTTTTTTGTCTTTTTAATTAAGACAGAATTAGTTTTCACAATTGGCAGACCAAGGAGAGCTAGATTGTAAGCCTTTCACATGCCAGCAGGTGCTACAGTGGCAGTGTAGTACCATTCTCCTGATTGTTTATGTCATAATTGATTCTGGTTGTGATACCAATTTATGATTGGTTTTGATTGCTTTAGTGGGGACCATAATTTGGGTAGAGATATTACTGCCGTCTTGGAAATTAGATCAGAAATGAAGGTTTTTGAAAGGATTTTAAGATATTTGTTCTTCATGAATGATACTTCTTACAAATGTTTAAAATAGGGTTACCTTGACTGACCTTTTGTTAGATTATATAAGCTGAATAATGTACTGAAAAATCTTTTCTTACTGGGAGCTCTGTATATATCAGCAGAAGAAGTCATCCTGGATTATTTTACTTTTGTCTCTGTCTTTCCATCATCTTGATATTTTTTAATTCAAAGTGGTTGTAGGCCATGAACTTGATTTTTCTGTCATGCATGCTTTATATCTTCTAGATACAGAAATATTTTGTCCATTAACTACTGTCTGTACTTGATTTACAGGTCATGTTCTGTGGTATTATTTCTTTTACCGTTACCACATCTTGCAAACCAAAAAAGTTTCATGTCAGTTAAGCCAAGTCTTTATATGAAATATGTTCAAAAAGTGGTTGGTCATACGTATAGAGTTGTAAGTATTGTGTCCTGATGTGTTTTTAGCATACCATTAAACAGCTACTGTCTCTGGGTAGTTCTCTAGACCAGGTAAGCTGAGAACCCTCTGCTACTACCATATTATGTTAGTTTGTTAACAGAACTATGTATTGAGGGCACAAAGTGCTTTGATAGGGATTTTCGGAATATTGCCTTGATTTTTTAATTCCCCTGTCAACCAGTGTTTTCTGCCTAGAAGAATCAATTTATAAGTGATCTCATATGGGATAATTTCTACTCAGGAGTCCTGCTATTTATATGAATTCTTCAATAATAAATAACAAAATTGCTGATTGAACTTGACTCCATGGCATTGGTGTTTTTTTGGGTGGTAGGCTAACTTAAGATGCCCTTGTAGGGTGTCCTTGGTAGTCTTCACCTGTTCCTGCAGCACCCTTCTGTTATATTGGCACAGCCAGTTCTACAAATATGTGGGGAAGTGAACTGGTCCATTTTAAAAGACAACGGCTGGAGAGGGGGGCTATGAAAGAACTAAATTCTCCCTCTGAAAGCTGCTTGTTTACTGGATTATTTTTGGTGGTGAACAGCTTGAATATGCCTACAGCGAGTGCTGGTAGGGGTCCTGCTCCACATGCAGCTGATAGCAGAAAGGCAAGTATAACATCTGGACGAGTAGGGAATGGGCTGAGAAGCTCATGTCCAGGTTCTGAAAACGTTTCTTTAAAATCTGGGATGCAACATGAATAAAATAGTAGGTGCAATACTAGTCACCCTGTCTAACAAATGATTTTGCAGAATTATTTGGGATTTAAAATAATGGCCATGATAGAGATCAAGGCTCTGGGAGAACTTGCTTTGACACACATGAGGCAGAGAACCTGGGATTACTTACATTTCAAAGGAGAATGTTAAGGAGTTATAAACCCATCTATAATAAATGTCAAATGACAGTGTTGATCAGGAACCTCTATGATTCTTTTTTGATACAGTGTAAATTGAAATTACAATGAAGTTAAAAAATGTGAAATCTGGATCTGATAGAATGAAATATTTATATACCCATTCTGTCATAAGATTCCTGAGATCGCTGGATGTGTGGCAAGTCCCCAAAAGGCAAAGAATTTTAAGGACTGTTCCACTTCCTGTGGCTCAAGTCAATCTGTGTTAGGAGATGGGAGTGGTATCTAACGTGTGAGATGGGTTCTCTACGAGGGCCTCTTGTAAGGTTCAGCTGGATGCAGTGACTAAACACTGGAGGTGGTACAGACATCGGACTGTGGGAAGTATTGAGGAGCTTAAAGCATTCAGGATGTGCAGGACAAATGGCAGTGTTGAGTTCCTGAAGCTCTTGTCCTGAGGGGCTGAGAGGAGGCTCTTGGCCGGAGAGCAGCCCAGTGTGTGGAGGCAGTGCTTTTGTTCTGAACCAGTTATAGAAAGCGTTTGCAGGTGAGGGCTGGGAAAAGGCCTTTTGAAATCGAAGGATTGCTGTGTTTCATCTGGCCAGCTGGGAACGGGGAATAAAAAAATAAACTCATAAGCATCACTGATGATTTAAGATGTGATTGCCAAGGTCTGTAATAGGTACTCCCAAACCTTCTGTAGATTTGTCATCTTCATAAAAAACTTATCATGGTGAGGAAGAAGGTGCCTTTTTACTCCGTAATGTTTTCCTGTTTTGTCATCCTTTCTCCTTATGTAATGCAAGAAGAAAGGGATGCTCAGAGAAAGGCAGGTAGCAATAAAGAGTTAGAGCACAGTGCTTCAATACAGCGGAGTGAGAGCCACCTGTACTTTCCACTTTCCCTTCTTCACTTTTGTCACAGACCATTTCTGTGATACAGTCATTATATACACTCGTTCTGTTATTTTTACCATTCCATCCTTTGTTAATTATAGAAATTTGAAACGAAAGCTTGCTGAAGCTGTGACTCTTTCTGATCTCTATAAGCATACGTATACATATTATCCTCATCTGTGTGTAGCACTGAGAACAGTGGGACCTGATCTCCATGGAGTCTGTGCACGCTACCAGAACGGAAGGGAAGGACATCACCTAGGCACTGTGCCATGCAGTACTGGTGCTTAGGTAGATTAGATCTTCTCCCATCCTACGAAATCAACTAAACCTAGTGGTCCTCACAGTTTTGGGACTTGGCAAAAGAAACAATTGTTGCCTAACTCATCATCATTTTAGATAATTTGTGGATAATGGATGAGGTTTCAAAAGAAAAAAGAAATCCACAAAGAAGAGAGAAGAAACAAGGTATTTTTGAGTTGATGTATTTGCTTTCAATTTCAAGAAAAATGTTGGAACAATTCAATTTCTTAATCCCCTAAAAGCAACCCAGTTGTCTTCACAAATTCATGTTGATTGTTCATTACTTGTCTAGATTGTCAGATGAGTCTAATATTTTGTTTGTGGTAAATTTAATTGCATGTAGTAAAAAAATACACTGCATATTGGGATTTTTATTAAGCCTTTAAAGGCTTCAGTGCCTTACAACATTCTCAAAAACAAGATAGGAAATATTGGCTAGATGGAAACTACTGGAAGTTGAATGTGCAAGACTGGTTGGAAGATGATACACATAGCATGGTTATCAGTGGTACACTTTCCAAACAAAGGATATCTCATTATGAGATCTGCAGAAGCAGCTACTGGTTGAATACTGTTACATATTTCCATTAATGAGCTGGATGGTGAGCGCTCTTGTTAAATCTGTAGATACCTCTCAATCTAGGAGATGTCCATATATGTGTAGAAAAAAATTAGAATTTAGGAGCATCTCAAGAAATAGAAGGAATCATTAGGGAAAAATAGCCACAGTGCAACTCCTGAGAAGGATTTTATACGGGAATAATCAACTATGCAAACATAGTATTAAGAATAGCTAGTCAAACAGGGTCATGCAATAAGTTATAACCTGAGCATGAGATAATGTTGCAGTGCTGTCACAAAAAAGCAAATGCTAGACTGGGTTTAATAAAAAGGAAAATCACCTGAAAAATGAGTTAATCCTCTAGGTGTTTTTTATGTTTATAAGACGTTATTGAAAGCTCTGAGAAGTGCATCAGATACCGTGTGCTTTCAGAAACTTTTAGACCAATTGAAGAGAGTCCAAAAAAAAAGGTTCAAAGTTAGAGGTAATGTGTGGAAAAGCTCAAAATAAAAACTGCCTAAAATTTTTAAGATATAAATAGGGAGCATTTATTCTGGGTCCACAGCCTATAGGCTCAGTTTAACTAAAAGAAAGGTAGCTTAGGCTACACCTATGGAAAACTTCTCAACAGTAGGGAGCAAACACTAAACAAATTGAGTTTAGGTTTTAAAAATCAGGATTGCTCAGAACTGCCAACAAGAAGAGCCTGTTGGAATTTCTAAGTCCTCTTGTTCTCATTCCTATCTGTGAATTTTTTCAGTCTTTTGTGTATTTTGATCATTTAGTTTGATCTTATCTACATTTGTTTCTTTCCTTCTTGTGCTGCCTGGTGTTTTCTTTTTCCCTGCCATGCTCTTTTGTTTCTGCCATTTTCTCTTCATAGTTCAGGTGTAGAACAGAAAAACAATTGTTTCTCTTCTATGAGTTAGATGGTTTTTTTGGTCTTGCTTGTACAAAAGCATACTTTGACAAATCACCTTTCTTCTCAGGGGTCAGTTTTTCAGATCATCTTGTCTTACAAGTGTCCACTGAGCTTAAGTTTTCTCTGCAGCTTCTCTCTTCCATCACTACTTCAGATTTCCATCTGAACTCTGTCCTTGTTCCCAGCTGGATCTCTCATGTGAAACTCTCTCAAATATTGATTTGTAGGTAATGTACGTTCTGCAACTTTTATACCTTTTTATTTTGGTTGGCTGCAGGTTTTGGTTTCTTCTGCCTCAGTAAGCATCACCATTTTGAAGTGAAGGCTCTCCCTTCTGCACAGCTCCCCTTTCTGGTGCTCTTTGCTTATTGGCCTTCTCAGTGAGTGCCCTCATTTTTAAACCTTTCTCCAAGGTCTTCTGCATCCTGATTTAGGATTAGGAGTTAGCTCTGGTAGTTGTCCTGATCCATCTGCACTTGAAGTCACTGGCACCTGTGGTTTATTAGATAAGCTGATAATGCTGCTGATATTCCTTGAGTCCTTATCAAACAACAGTCACAGTGTTAGGTGGAAATGAGCATCTGAATTCCTCTTCAGTGTTTTCCCTCATCAGAATTTTGAGTGCTGCCTTCACTTGCAAGTTTATGAGATCTGGTTTTGCACTTGCCTTGGTTTTGTTCTTGTGTCAGGCTTTTACACAGTTGTAATATGCTTTTCTGCTTGCTGTCACAGAATGAATGGATGTCTTGCTGTCTCTTGGGTCTGTATTTTTTTCCAGAAAATATATTTTGTCTGGTTTTTGGCATCAATCAGATTTGAATTCAGGAACCATCTGTAGTTGCTGTTGGCACACTCTTCTGCATGCGGAAGGGAGGAACCAAGCCACCTCAGTCAGGAAAGTCTGTTGGATGTTGAAGAAATCCTGTGCTGTTACACTGTTTCACTTGGTTTTCAGTTTACTTTGTTAAGAAGGGTTTTCATCTTGAGCAGTTTCTTGTTTCTTAAAGTAGTTTCAGCGGTTAATCATGGTCATTGGTGCTGCCAGTTCTACTTTTTGATAGTTTTTTACTTTTCATTTTGTTACATGTTAGTGTGCAGTGGAGTTTTTTAAGTGTCAAAAGTCTTTAAGCATAAAATCCAATACTCTTCATTATTCATTTTCAAGTATAGCATGAAGTAACGGAGAGATACTCCAGGATTTGCTTATCTTAACAAAGGCCCAAAATGAGTGTACTAATGCTGTCCTTTTACAGGCATAAATAATTTTCTTTGGAAAAATTATGTGCTCAAATAAAACAGACTTTGACAATAATTGTTACTATTTGTTAAGACCATTTTGTTCTGTTTGGCACACTTGGTTATCCCTAACAGGAAAGCAAACGTCCACTATTATTTTATTGATTATTAATTAAGCATTCTGCTTTGGGGAAAATGTAATTTTGAAATATATCAATATTTATATTTGTTTACTTTTTTGTTGAGTTTTCTTTATTTTGATCACATTTAGGGGAATTCCTTGGTGCTTTTTAGTAATTCCTGTGACATTGAAAGTCACAGAAGTAAAAGATTCGGGCAGAGAACCTGACTGTACAGAGTAGGATGCAGTACCTTATTCTTTTAGTGAGGCTGTAGCAGGTCTGATGTCAGTCACTTCAGAGACCTTTAGACCTCAGTGCTCATTTACTGCTAAAATGTACCAGCTCTGCTCCTGCATTATGAAGATCGTCTGTCAACACTTTGAGATTTTCTCCTTTGTTATTAAGCTTGTGATGCTCTACACTGTCAGGTTTTTTGCCAATTATAGTTAAGGTACAATGGTGTATTCACTGGATCAAAGTCTCACACTGGCGGTAGAGGAATGATTTGTAAGTCTTTATTCATCTGAATCGTACAATAGAATACCTGAGGAATGCAAATAATCCCTCTAAGGACTCAATAGAAAAGCTGTTAAAATGACAGTCTAAGACTATTATTATTCTGAATTGGTGTTTTAGCCAAAGTAATTATTTCTTATCTTGTTGTTCCACAATAGTTCTTAGTTTATTAGTTATGATGACCATATTTACCAAACAGAATTTGAATCCAATTTTTGACATTATTTTCGTGCTCATTTCACTTTTTCAAGTTTACACATTTCATTCCATCTTTCTTCACTTGTCACATTATTTAATTAGTCTAGAGACCAGCGTTAGATAATTCCTTTAAAAACCATCTATAAAGGATGTACACACATATGGTGAAGTACACTTACAACTTGTAGATCCATTTTGAGATGTATTTTCTGTAAAATGTTGGCATTTATAAGCTCTGAACTTCCACATCCAATTTGTTAGCCAAAATAAATTAGTTAACTACAAATGTCAGTCTTAGAAGTGCTGTTAAATGTCACATGTCACATTGAGAAACACACCTTAATTGTGATTTTCAGTTCAGATGTTTCTGAAGGCAGTAGTATTTCAGTATCAGTCCTGGATACCAGACTATGTTTTCACTGGATAACTGGAGGTAAAAAAAGATTAGTATAATGAGGATTGAAAAACACTGGCCGGGTATTTACATAAGTAAATGATAGAAGACCAGCATTATATAACAAACGTGTGAAAACTGTTGAGTGAACTTCTATATTCTTTGTCCCATCTAAAACCCTACTCAGTCGGCCATGCACTTAATCTCATAATAGCTCTGATCCCCTGCTATTTTCTTTGACAAATGTGTGTTGATGAACTTGTGGTTCAGTTCATTTTTTTCTGAAGTGACATTTGCATTGGTTATTTAAAGGCTTGCAGGCCACAGTTTCAAAGCACTTTAGTATAATAGCAGTTAAAACCTTAGTCTAAATCTTGCAGATTAGCAGGACTAAGAAAAAGAACTCAGCAAGCATAAAGCCCTGTGCTGTATGGTGGGTGCTTCAGGTCTGAAACATCGCTGGCACCCAAAGTAGTATGTTTTGTAATTTGATTATTCGTGTACAGGAAGTATTCCCGTGGCACTTGTGTTTGCTGAGCATAGAGCTGTCATTCTTACCATTCATACCTGTTCAGAAAGTGTCCTATTAACAGTAGTGAACTCCTTGCAGGTGATTTATAAATGTTCCCTTAAAATAAATACTTGCAGTCATGAATATGATGCTTATGTTTAAAGATTTTTTAAACACCATCCATTGCTGTAAATTTTTCACAGAATCACAGGGTATTTTGAGTTGGAAGGGACCCACAAGGACCACTGAGTCCAGCTTCTGACCCTGCACAAAACATCCGCAAGAGTCACACCATGTGCCTGAGAGCACTGTCCATCTGGGTGAAGAAACTTTCTAACACCCAACCTAAACCTCCTCTGACACAACTTCAGGCCATTCCCTCGGGTCCTGTCACTGGTCACCACAGAGAAGAGATCAGTGCTGCTCCTCCTCTTCCCCTCACAAGGAAGCTGTAACTGCAGTGAGGTCTCCCCTCGGTCTCCTCTTCTCCAGGCTGAAAGACCAAGCGGCCTCAGCCGCTCCTCATACGGCTCCCCCTCAAGGCCCTTCACCATCTTCGTTGTGATTCTTTGGACGCTTCTCTATAGTTTATTACCTTACACTGTGGTACCCAAAAGTGCCCCCAGCACTCGAGGTGAGGCCGCCCCAGTGCAGAGCAGAGCGGGACAACCCCTCCCTTGCCTGGCTGGTGATGCGGTGCCTGATGCCCCCAGGACACGGCTGACCCTCCTGGCTGCCAGGAGGCTGCCAATTTTGTTAACTTTAGAGTAGGATAATGAACATTCAAGAACTAACACCATACATTTGTAGCTCTAAATTTGTTGTTTCATTCAACTAAAAAAAAATTATGAACAACAAACTATTGTGAATGCTGCCAGTTATTGAAGATGAAGAGGAATAGGGAATTTTTTTCTTTATTTAAAAATAATCATACTATAGTGTCCAGAAGCTTTGTCCTGGGACAACAGTAGAAAGGTGGGAAAAACTAGTAGAAACATGGGCGTGTATTGATCAGCTATGGCATACTCCAAGATCAGTAGCCAGAAAAAGCAGGTGCAGCTTGCTGTATAGGAGTGTGGTGTTCTTCTCTTTCTCTAACATCAGCAGCCTCACCTCCTGAAATGCCTTTTTTTTTAAATTTAAAAAAAAGTCAGGAAAAACTGAAAGCCCTCAGTTTTACTGCATTTGATAAACATCATTCTTGGAAGTACATTTTTCTCGCAGAAAGTTTTATTCACTTTTTAGATTGCAAGTACTTAACCTCTACCAAACACCTAGTTATTGTCCCAAATTATGCCTATTTCTGATAGATTAAATGCCAAACAGAAACCAAGAAACAGTGAAATGTTAATGGAGTACACCTGAAGCAATTGCTGCCTGTTAATGCCTTGACCTTGGAAAGCAATACACAAAAAGATGGCATCATAAATCCGTGCAATTCTTATGAATATGTATGTGCTACTTGATAATAATGAATGTGGTACAGCCATGCATGCACTACAAGATAATGTTGTGCCCTTTGTTGTCTACAGGTTGATAAAAATTAAAGAGTGGGTGGACAAGCACGACCCGGGTGCTTTGGTCATTCCTTTTAGTGGGGCCTTGGAACTCAAGTTGCAAGATATGAGTGCTGAGGAGAAACAGAAGTATCTGGAAGAGAACATGACACAAAGGTTAATTAGCATTCATTTTCCCTACACTTTATTATCAACTATTTCCTTGCAGTAATTTAATTGCTTGCGCTGATAGAATAATAAATGACAGAGTAATTACCATTATAAAGAGAGAATCTTCTCCTTTCTTTACCATGAGACAGAGTGAAAAGATTTATTTTAAATTAAGTTTTTAACTGTCATCTGTCATCTCTGTACAGTGTTTTAATTATAACATAGGTATTAGTTATGTATATTTTTGAGAAGGAATGATCACCAAAACTGTTTCGTCATCCATGGGGAATAAGGACACTGGAGAAAATTTTGTCATAATTTTCTGAAGAACTATAATAAATTGTTTCAATATTGAATTTCAGTCAAACAGATATGCTTTCATGACCTGGAGTCCTGAAAATTGCCTGGGACCAAGAGTGCTGCCTCATAGGGTGATTTATATTTATCCCATGTTTCTGTAGCCTGCCAAATAAACAAATCAAAATACTATCTTTACGATTCTGCAGTAAAAAAGTAGTTCTTCTGAGGAGAGTTCAAAGTAAAAGGCTACTGCAATTATAGCTCTGTTTAAAAGTAGACCTAGGATCTTCAAAATATGTGATGTCTTTCCACGTAAATTGATTACTTGGCACATTTAGCTGTTTTATGTGTATACCCTGAATGAATTGGATTCCTTCCCCCTTTTCTTTTTTCAGTGCTTTAGCAAAGATCATTAAGGCTGGATATGCAGCACTCCAACTAGAATACTTTTTCACTGCAGGCCCAGATGAAGTGCGTGCATGGACCATCAGGGTAAGATTCATACTTATTCATCAGCTATATCCAGTTCCACACTATTGAATTCAGATTGATATCACTGACTTTGAAGTTTGTCATGGTGGCGGTTAGCTAGTCATTACAGATGAGGTTTTTGTCCAGGATAACTTTAATTATTTGTGAGCTGCTGAACAGTGAAAGTGGAGCTGCATTGATTGAGGCAAGTAACAATTGATTCTGCCTATTACATAGTCTGAATTTCTTCATCCTGTAGAATCTGTCTACCCTCCTCCTGTGGTCAGAGATAAGACGTACCAGTATTGTGCTTGCTTAATCTGTGTGACTGGGTTTGTCTGCAGTGAAATTGATGTTGCTTTTCATTTTGTATTCACTAAGTTTGTTTGGGTTGCGGATGGTTCATTCCTCCTGTGCTTTGCTGGGATTACATTTTCAGCAATAAAAGCAATATAACGTCATTATATTCCTCGTGGATACACAGTTGGGCTCAAAATCCTAAAATCAGTGTGCAGTAATTCAGGTCTTTTACTGGCTTCAGTATTTAGACCTAGTTTATTTTGGTGGTTTTATATGTTTATCTGGGAACTTACGTAATGCCTAAAACGCTATTATGTATTTTAAATGTTGATGTAAAATGGTTATAGCCATAGAGATCAACTAATTTATTCCCAGAGGACAGTAAGAGCTGAGCTGTAGTGGTTTGCCCTTGAATGTAAATATGTTGTAATATAAAGATTGATACTGAAAAAATATTTTGGAATGTGTACAGTTGCAAACACTTAAAAATTACAACAATGTCAACTTTTGGAGGTGCAGTTCAGTCTTTCAGCTTCTGTTTTTTGCATCAGTGTATTTAGGGCTGTGCAATGAGTTTCAGTGCTGTATTTAATTTCATTCACTGGAATTAATTTGTTTTCATTAATCAACATAATTTCCTGTAAATTTATATTTTTAATAGTACTGCTACAGATGTTTGTGTATGTTTTAGCACATTAAACTTATTTTCTTATAAGCATGCATGGGGTTTTTTTTATAGTTTTTTTCCCCTCATCTCTGTTTACATGATAACTGCTTGCTAAAGTCCCTGAAATAGCAACCAGAACAGTATAAAAGCAGGAGTTTTGTTGTTCTGATTCTTGCTATAGTTTTTAAAAGCACATTGTGAAATTCCACTGTTTTCAGTAGAAGTGCTTGCTCTTTCTTTATTAGAGAATTTGAAAGCTGGTTTATCTTAAGACTGATTGTGAGTATCTTTGATTTAATGTGCAAAGATATTTAGTCAGGTAAGCATCAGTGAGTAGCCATATTAACCCAATACATCTTTTATTGTAAAAACTGTGCTTTACAGTGTCAGACTCCTTAGCACTTTAACATGCTTTATTAAGCAGCCTTTAGGTCACCATTATTGCTCAAATTTCTCTCCATGGTTGTATGTGCACAGAATGTATGTCCTTGTAATTTAAAGCATGCAGCTATAATGCATTCTCCTCTATTGCATAAACTTAAATTTTCGTATAGTTGTCTGTCATTTTTTATTTTTTAGCGATTCAGTTGTTGATGTTTGGGTAAGAATACTCAGTTTGTTCTATATCAAACTTAATAAAATTATTCTGAAATAAAAATAAGCTAATGTGTACAGCTTGACATCCATATGTCATTTCTCACTGCAAATGTTGTTTGCCATGAATGTTATCATTTAATTGAAATTATTTGGATGTAAGCGAAACTCTTGAGTAATTCAGATTTCAAAGTTATTTAAAAACCTTTATCTTCCTCACTTTCTGTGTAGAAAGCTAGGGGTCGAAGCGAATCTCACAACAAAACACAGTCATAGCTTCTAAAATCAATACTGCTGTTGATACCTATTAGGAAAAACAAAGCTGCTGTTCTTTAATGTCGGTTGGTTTATCTGTGACGAAGGCACTGTCTGTGTCCTGGTATTGAGGATTGCCCAGCTGCATGTGTGACATTTTAGCTGATATGAAACAAAGTTTCAGCAGATCCTGAAAGCATATAAAAAAGGAGAAACCTCTTCCCTGCAATCAATCTTCTTAAATGCAATTAATTTTCTTCTGGTCTTTCCTTTGACAGAAAGGGACGAAGGCTCCTCAGGCAGCAGGGAAGATTCACACAGATTTTGAAAAGGGATTCATTATGGCTGAAGTAATGAAATATGAAGATTTTAAAGAAGGAGGTTCAGAGGCTGCTGTCAAGGTGAGCTCCCCATCTTTTTCTTCTCCCTCCATATGTACCATTTTCCCATTTCAAATCTGATTTTTCGCTGGAAAGTTCTTAATGCTAAGTGTATCTTCAGTCACCTCTAGCAATAGACCAAAATCCATTTTCATCTTTTACTTAAGAAAGAGTTCAAATGCAACAACTTACTGGACAGGAATGCAACTATTTCAGTATCCAAGATATAACAGTGCATGGACTACATGTCAGCACTAAGACCAAATGTTATACTAACGTGTTGGGGTGTTTTTCTCTCTGTTTACATATTAGTGTTCAGAATTTAATATGCTTTAAAGCTAACTTGTTTTTGAAAAATCAGATTTTTAAGATGAGAGAGATTTTTTGAATTGCTTCTAAAAGGAAACAAGAAACATTGAAAATCTGTTCCTTCTAAAAATGTGTCCTCTTGTTTTGAGTTTGGAATAAAGGTATTATAAATGTCAGATGCAAATGGTTAAGAAAATACTATATTATAAAATTGTACCCTTTTTTCAGGATTAGTGGGTTCCACTTCTAGGCTCTGATAAGCATAATTAGGACCTTAAAAATTACTGTTTCAGTGTTTCATTCAATTGCCCTTTGATGTCTTACTCAAAAATGCTATGCCTTACTTTGATCATTCAGGGTGGCTACTATGTGCTGAATAGACAGTGAAGATATTTAATGGAAAACTTTTTTCCTTGAGCCTATGTTTCTTTGTGGTGACACTTGTATTGAGAAGAGTTTCATCTGCTTTCTCAACACTAGAGGGCAGAGACTGCTCGGGTGCCCAAAGTTGTGCCCTTTTAGAACTGACAAATTATATCTGATTTGAATGTTATTAAGTATGAAATGAACTTGTACATGGCAAAAAATGTCATAAGGAAAGCTGCTCTTCTCTGCATTGCTAATGCATTATTTCCTCCTTCTTTAAGGAGAGAAACTTACCTTTATTTCGTACACATTTGATTTCTCATTTGGCATTTTTGATGTTTTCTTAAGATTTGTATTTTATTAAATTGCAATTACAAAGCACATTAGTTTGATTTACTCAATCTCAGTATTTGAAGGTTCCTACACACAATAATGTGTTAAAGAATTTAAAAGGTTCAGCTTTATTGTTTGCTATTTGATAGCTTGAAAGGTATGCAAAACTATGATTTCAAATTCAGCCTATTCTCAGTGGTATCACTAAGGAAGATCATACTGAGCAGCGGGACTTTAATAGGTTTGTTTGAACCCCAGGAAGTGAGGGGAAAAAATCCTGTATAATTGGTTCGTTGCGGCATGTGAACTGCTTTGTGAAAAGGGAAGTAGAGTTGTAGTTGTAAAGGGAAACCATAGCTATAAATAAATCTAATATTCTGCAGTCAGAAACCACTTCACATAACTGAGATTCAAATTTTGCCACCATCAGTTTTTGATGCTCAAATATGAGTGTTTTCCTTGAGAGGCTGCATCAGTTAACACCTATTAAATTAATCAGTATTTTGCTTTATATTTTTATTTGCTTTTCACAATGTGAAATTCTAAAAATCAAGCTTCCATGCTCAAATCATATTTAATGATTAAATTTTTATTGTTTATGAAGTATCTGTAAAACAAGCAGATTTTCATTTGTTACTCAGTTTTAAAATCAAGGTTAGGAAAAAACCTTGTTCTTGGAATAAAGTGTCATATTCCTCTGGTCTTTTCTAATTTGCATTTAATACAGTGTTTCATGCTGTAGACAATACTAATTACTTTTATATTGCTGGTAAATTTTAAAATTAAATTTAGGCACTTTTAGGAGTCATCTTAAATAAAAGTGGTAATGGGAGTTGCTTGCTTTGTATGTTATCAAGTTGATCGATTTTTAAGTTTGATTTTGTGTGTGTTTAACACCAGTACAGCATAACTAATTTAATGCCAGTGCTGTGAACTATACACTGAATAGCACTGTGTGGGCTTTGTAGTCTACAGGGATATCACATTATTAGCAATCATATCTGCTTAGGCAAAGCTGGCTTCTACAGATGGCTGCTTTCAAGTGCAAATGAACTGGTTAGACGTGTCTTGTTTAATACATACTCAAGATTCACAAATGGGTATTGATTTTTTCAACCAGTGTTTCTGATAGCAATGGAAATGGATTAAATGGTCTCTAGAGAATTTAAAGGAACACTGTCACTTTTAATTAACTGTAAACTGGTAACAAAAATACATAAACTTACATTAGTGTATCAAAATGTATTTAATTAAAGAAATCTATGCCACATTGATAGTGCACACTACTGTGCTAAAAAAATCTGTTGTGTTACTTTGTGGAGGACAGTTTTTTCTACAAATATTTGTGAGTAATAAATGTATTCAGCTGTAAAATGTTTCTGTACCTGTGCCTGCAGCTTACGTTTTCTGATGATTTTTACAGCACTGTTTTATTAGTATTTATGCCATCAATTAGTCTAATTACTCTTGACTTTAAGCATTATTAGGATCTTCAAAGGAAAGAACTTGAAAGGAAAAATTTTACAGTCTAAACAGATTTCCAGGGGAAAGAAATAGGAAAGCATTTGCAAAGTACTATTTTTTATGTATCAATAATGTCGCATGGGGTAAGGTCAATTACTATTTCAGTATATATTTATTGTTGGGGCTATCTTAGCTGCAGTTTTCCATAGGCTAGCATCACTGGGAACAACATTTAAATAAGGAATGACAGCAACAAGGTTATCAAGCCTCTAAATTTCTAGGCAGCAATATGGGGAAATGTGTTGCTTTTCAGAACGGGTTTTGTGAAAGAAAGGTGTCCAAGTTAACTGTGTACCATTAATCTGATCTGTTCTACAGCAACTAAGGTCATTAGTTAACAGCTTTCCTGTAATGGGATCTTAGCATGCCACCACTGTGATAGTGTCATTGAGAATAATGGCACAGTGAGGTCTTGCATGGAAGCACTTTCTCCTGCAAGAGAAAACTTCAAAACAGGAATGGTTATTGAACTAAAGCAGAAGCTCTCAACTTTTCCATATTGTAGACACTTTTCAAGATAAATGCTTCTGCAGACCACCTCCCGCCCAGCCTGTCAGGCCTGATGCCACAGCCTCTGTAATACTGTGTTTAATTATGATGAGATAACAGTAGAAAAATATAATAATAAATTCTAATGTAGAAAGTACTGATATTTAATAGATTCCTTGCCTATTTTCTGCTCTCCTCAAGTACAGCATTTTAATAATGAATTTTCTTTTCATGTCTTTGGTCCATATGCCTTTTCCTGTATCCTCGTTTCACAGCCTATCTCCTCTTCTATCTGTCCTTCTGAAGCAAATTCCTTCTAAAGGAAATTTCTGACAGTAGAGCTGAGCCTGCATTTTGTGCTCCTCAGCCCTTCATTATGTGGGCACAAGCAGACAAGAGAGCCCCGCTCGAAGCCCGAGCCCGGCGCAGCTGTGCCTCTTGCAGGGTGTCCCCATGGTCAGTGGGGACAGGACCCTCCTGCCCGGCGCTCGGGAAGCTGGGCAGCCATGGCACGGGCTGCTGCTGACTGCCCTTTCCAGCAACGCTGCTTTACATTCCTGCCACCAGTGTTTGCCATCTGCAGGGTTTTCAGATGAAGGAAAAGAAAGCCAAATTGAAAAAAGAAAAAAAAAAAGGAACTGTTTTAGTGTCCTTTGTCTTGCCAGGCTCTACCACTATATAATGCAGGTGCACTTTAAGCACTACAGATCCAGTGGAGGCTAAATTACTTTCATATATATTTTATATGTATGTCAAACCAAGTGATGTCAAACTGAGGAGTATTGTGACTGTCAAACTCTAAAGCTGAAGTATTACCATTTCTTTACAAAATGTATTTAAATAATTGCCATTTGAAAATACTATAAAATGTCTAATGAAATAACCCATTTTCCTTTTGTCTGTTCCATTTACAGGCTGCTGGAAAATACAGACAACAAGGCAGAAATTACGTAGTAGAGGATGGAGATATTATCTTCTTTAAATTTAATACACCTCAACAACCCAAGAAGAAATGAGTATCAGATGTTGTTTGCTCAGAAATGAACTGTGCTGCTTCAAAAAGCATATGAATTTTTATTTGGAATTGGAATATCTGGAAACAAAAAGCATACAGTTTCTACCTAGGGAACCTCCCTTCCCCCCAGTGAAATTATTCTTGTTTGTTTTGAATTAAAATATGGCACCTCCAGCAAACATGCAAGTTCACTAAATGTGAACAGCTTTGCATTTCAAACGATTAAGACCCTACTCCAAATTGTAGAAGCTTTTCGGGAACCATATTACTCTCATGATACTTCATTAATCTCCATCATGTATGCCAAGCCTGACACGTTTGACAGTGAGGACAATGTGGCTTGCTCCTTTTTGAATCTACAGATAATGCATGTTTTACAGTACTCCAGATGTCTACACTCAATAAAACATTTGACAAAACCAGCCTTGGTGTGTTTGGGGATGTCTGTATTGACTGACTGTGGTGTGCTGAATGCGATACGGCACCTGGTGGATGCTGATTACAGAATTTTAAGACGTGTATGATACAGTAACTGGCAGTGTGGGGCAGCTGCAATTGTATCTTGAAAGTGAGTCTTTCATGGGAATCAGAAGATTAGGATGCCAATGATTTGTCTCAAAAAAGTTAATGAATTTGTAGATGGACGTTCACTGAAAGATGATAGTAAGGATAATAATGATGGCAGCATAAATGATTTTTACTGGAGAGAGGAAATATATGTAGAAAAATGATGTTATCTATGAGACTGAGGCTTTTTTGTTCAAATAATTTCGAAAGAGTATTTCACTCTTACCTTGAAATTAATAAATCACTGAGGATGGAGCAGTAGTACCTGTAGTTGTGTGTTGTCCTCTGAGGTCTGGCTTTGAGGCCAGGTGAGGGTGAAGCAGATAGTGCTCTGAAGGAAGAGGTCACACTGTGCTGGATAGGTGAGTTGTTCTGCTGAAATGAGGTTACAGCTGGCAGTACCTTTTTACCTCTTAACTTTTTAACCATGAAGGAGAGCTGGTCACTTTGGGTAACAGAAAAATAAGGTGTTGGCAAAAATAAAACGAAGTTTGTTCTTTTAATGTGAGGCATAGAACTGCCCTTTCTCACAGTATGTTTAGTGTGTTTAAAACAGCCTGACTTTTTCTGAGTGCCCGTGTACTGGGGGTTTCAGCTATAGGTTCAGTGGGGTCAGGGCTGGGAGAGATGCTGTTGTTACCTGTGGCTTGTTGGTGTGCCAGGCCTCTTGTGTCATGGTGATAAGTTCTCTAGCTATGAACTTTGAAAAGGCAGCTTGCCACCGGCTAAACCCGCTGTGTGTAAGGCACTGGGAGCACTGGTCACATCCTGCTCTGAGACATTCCCTCAAGACCCCACCTTTGAGCGTCATTGCTCATTTCTGAGAGAGTAAGACATGGTTCAGCCAGAGCCATGAGCCTCATTGTTGAAAAGTTGGCATCATGCCTTTAATTGCACGGAGGAGAAAGAAGGAGGGCAGATGACTTCAATACGTAGTTGTTGATTTTGTTTTAAAGAGTATCTCCTTTTTTTGTGGTGGCAGGACTGGGGACAGTATTGTAGAGCAGAGAAATTAGGGCTTCAGATGTATTGGAACACTTGAAATTCTCCTTTGTATCGTCTCCCTGGTGTGGCTAGTATTTGTTCCTGGCGTTATTTTGATGTTACATAATTGAGAAAAGATTAGGACCATCAAATCTTGTGTTAAAAGTCAAATCCAAAAGAAAACAGAGCCTACCTGTTTCTCTTGGAAGTCAGCAAGGTGCTAGTAACAGAGAAGGGCTCATGCTGGGTTTTAGACACAATGAAAGGTGAGTGAGAAGTGGAGTATGTGTGCTGCTGAAAGAGAAGTAACCTTTTTACTGCACTAATACCCACTGAAATGTGTTCTCTTGTCCCGGCTGAAATCTGTTCTGGTTTCCAAAATACTCTGTGGCCCTGAATTGTTTCTATTTGGTTGTGTGTACTTCGTGATACCTCCCTGTTCTAAAAATAACAATAATTAAAAATCAAACTAAGTTGTTCTTGGTAGACAGGGTTTTTTGAAGTTGCTACAATGTCCTGAAAATAGAAAATGAATTTAAAATGTTTACCACATCTTAAAACATTATAGAATATATATATTTTATGTTTCAGTTTATTAATTTGCCTGAATAGTTACCTCTTCAGCTGTTTTTACTAGGTTCTTTTAACTACTGAACCTAATAAATTATTCCAGAATAATCCCAAATTTTGTTAAAGAATAATCTGAGAAGCTCTGTTATTTCTATCACCGGTGACTTGTGACAACTGCCGTGTTAAATATGTGCAGCCCATGTTTCTCCTTAGTGGGTTTATGCATTCAAGATGTACAACTCCTTAAAACTTGCAGATATATGTAGCAAATGTAAAGCACTCTTTTTGAAATAGAATTGTGATTTAGCGTAAGCTAAGCACACATTATTTATGCATTTCAACCTGCACAGGATACTCCAGGTGCAACCTATCCATCCTACTCACATTTGCTATTTAAAAAAAAAAAACCAAACATGAAATCTGCCTGCACACTTTTTACTGCCACTAGCATGGTGGCAGTGGGTAGGAGACATGTTGTTTCTCCAGCTGGAGAAGGGTGAAAAAATATTGTAGGCACTGCTCTTCCAAAATACAGAAAGTAGGGAATTTTGCGAGGGAGGAGGAGTGCTAACCCTTCCTCTTCACTTGGCGTTCCTCCGTGCCTAATAGCCATGACATTGATGTCATGTTTCTGGGATTAAGCAAACACTAGTGGAACGGGGAAAAGGCTGCTACCAGGCTCTAAGCTACCAAAGACAGTGCCCCAAAGTGATGTGGAGATGTCAGTGAACGTGGCTGTGCCTGCACTGCCCTTCGGGCTAACTCTGTAGGCATAGATCTGGAGAGTGAAGCAGTTGGCTGGGGAAGCTGCTGCTCCCAGGGCAGGTATTGGAGGGGCTGCTTGGGCTAGTGGCAGGCTGGTCCCGTGAGGAGTTCCGAGGGCAGTTTCCACTTCAGTCTCAAGAGAACCAGTTCACTGTAAGATACCTAAGGAGTAGCCAGTTTGCCTGTTGTGGGAGTCCTGTGTGATGCAGAGCAGGCAGGGACTGTGTGTGTGAAGAGGTGTGATAAGGAGGTTTACTTTTAAAGGTATGTTCCTGGTCAACAAAAACAATGCTGTAGCCAAGGGCTTACTGCTGGTGGCTTTTGGCAGAATCAATAGCAATATCACGGTGATGTGCTTAGGGACCCCAAGATGTGACATTTCAGACCATTAAGAAGCATAAAACCCCCACAAATTTAACTTTTGAAGACTATTTGTACCCACTGATATTTCATGTATAAGAGAGTTTTCTGCTCTAATAGGCATTTCCCAGAACACAGGGGAAGCAGGTTTGGCCTTTCTGTGTGGATTAATGTATCAGATAAAACATAGATGTATTGTCTTAATTTCATGTCTATTTGTACTTTCATTAACTGTGTCCAGCCCTGTAGAGATTGGTAGAATTGCCACAGTTGTTTTAAAGGATTTACTTTTCCTGAAGGATCCTTTCTTCCCTGCTGCAGTTTGCCATCTACCTTTCCTCTTTCATCACCCAAGTTCACCCTGATCTCTTCCCAGCCCATAGGGCCCGTCAAGGACTCCGTATGGCAGAGTGCCTGCTTTGGGAACGCTGTGGTGTAAGCAATATTTTCCTTCCCTCCTTTCCCACAGAACAGGCTTGCAGCTGGAGTGGCAGCACTGCAGCAGGGGTCACTCACTGAACACCTCCTGGCACTTTATTGATGGCTGTGGGCAGGGACAGCTCTGCTCAGGCCATGTGTCCCCAGGCTTCCAGCCCTGTGACTGTGCTCCCCTCCCTCCTCTGCTCCAGCAAATCACCCTTGTAGCTTCATAAACATCAGGGAGGTACATTCCTGGTGCAGTGTTTCATGTTCTTGTGGCAACCAGGCTTGTTGAAACTGCCCTTGCAGAGCTCTGGTGGTCCTTACCGAGGCAGGGATGCTGCATGCCCCATTTCAATGGGTGGTTTAAACACCATTTATTCTACCAGCTGCAGGATAGGAGCATAAAATTGCGTTTTGAAAGTTCAGTGTGTCTGGTGAAGTTTTCAGCTCGAACACTATTAGCTAAATTTTACCATTTCTCTCCACTCACCAACTCAACTCACAGAGGGTGAAGCAGGGAAAGTCATTAGAAATTTGTAATTGTTTAAAACTAATAATCACTTCTTTTAGCTTTTACTGCCCCCTGCTAATTCCAAATGTTTGATTACACTATTCCACAATTTCACTTCCATTAAAACAGGAAAACCACTGGAGGCTTTAAAAAAAAATATATATATATATCGAAGTAATTCATCAAGTATCCCTGTGGATTGAAAGAGTGGTGTGCTGGTTGGGCTTAGAAAGTTTTAAAGTCTATTCTGCATTCCAAGGCTGTCTTTGGAGCAGTTATTTCTTGGCTTCTCTGCGCGGGTAGTGCCCATTCCGGATCGATGGGAATAGGCCCGTATGGCAGCGTGTTGCAGAGGGAGGAGTGTTACACGTGCGTGCTTGCTGGCCGGAGCCGGGGTCGGGCCGGTGCTGCCGTCGGAGCTCCTCGTGGCTCCGCGCAGCTAATGCCTGTAGCGTTTTATTTCCTACATGCCAAATGTGTGTGCTCAGCACAGAAACTGGTAAACCACGCAGCAAATCAAATCTGCAGCTGTTGCAAGAGTGTGTGGGATGTGTAAGTTAACAAAATATATGCACCCGAGTCTCGGAAAGTCAGTGCCTGGCAGCCCGCGGCTGGCTGAGCAGGAGCATGGCGGGCTCCTGCCCTTGGCGGCTCTGCTGCTGCTGGGGGGGGGGGGGGGGCAGGGCTTTGGCTTCGCTCTGCTGGGCCCTGAGGGGCAGGAACTCTGCGCAACAGGGGAATTGACAAGGCTAAGACTGGATACGGGGATTTCTCCAAACAGATAACATACCAAGGGCTATTTTGGTAAGAGTGGGGATGGAAGAAGTACTGCTCTGTGTGGATCATGTTTTCATCCCTAGTGACCCAGGCCCACCCCAGCAGAGCTGGGAGCGGGGAGCACTGGCGGCAGAGACCCTCCACCCCTCCCAGGCGGCATCACCAGGCCTCAAGGTACTTGGGTCTGGAATCAAAAGAGCTGAAGTAAATGTTTTTATAGAAGGGCATGTGGTGACAGGACAAGGGACAATGGCTTTAAACTGGAAGAGGTTGGGATTAGATATTAGGAAAAAATTCTTCACTATGAGAGTGGTGAGGCACTGGAAGCTATGGATGCCTCATCCCTGGAAGTGTTCAAGGCTAGGCTGGGTAGGGCTTTGAGCAGACTGGTGTAATGGAAGGTGTCCTTACCTAAGGCTGGGGGTTGGAATTTGATCTTTGAGGTCTTTGCCAATCCAACCCGTTCCGTGATTCTGTGAAATCCCTGCACTGCTTGTACCTCTGATACCAAGTTCACTTGCTGTATTTTGGCATAATGATCACAGCAGCATGCTAGGGGGAGGGAGGAGGGTTTAAGAGGGTGATTTGGGAAACCTGTTTGTGAGGACCTTCACCCCCCATGGCCGTGGCCACAGAGGAGCTGCCTGCCCCTGAAGCACAGCACGTGGTGAACACGTGCGGCCCCAGCTTCCGTACCTGCACCTGCCAACAGAGAGAGTTACCTTGTGCAAAGGGGTTCGTAGAGCTTGATTTATAGTAAACATGTAATAGTTTAAGGGTTAATAAAGTCCTTGCTCAGTAATGAGGAAGGCTGTTGCCCACATGAAAAGGTTCCCAGGAGCAAGCCAGGGCCGTACAGGCGCCGAGGGAAGACCCTGCAGATTGGCATGTGAACACTGCGGGGTTTGATCTCACCAGGCCACTGCACGGCCCCAGGCGTGGGCTGGGGGCACAGAGCTGGTGCTGCTGCTCTGGCCCAGGCCCAGGACTCACTCCCCTCTCTTGTCCTGTGCTAGGAACATTCACCCATGCTGTGTAAGGACAGAACCAGCTCTAACCAGTGGTTCTCATGCCACTGAAGGGCCACCTTGCCAAATCTGTCAGCAAAAGATTCTTTGACAATTGCATGCAAACCCCTCTAGTTGCTGAAGAGTTAAACTTTTCTGTAATATGAATCATGTATGAAGTATCCAAATTTGGTTTTAATTCCTGTTTAAGTTTCAAAGCACAAGCGTCATTGGAGGTAGCAATACTAACATCAAACAGCCTTGATAAGATCAACAAATTACTAAGTATAATTGTTTGTGCTGGGGTGTGTGCAAGGAGATAAATAACTCATAAATTAAACCAGTGCCTGAGGGTGAGTCATTCATGGATTCAGAGCTGTCCTGACACTCACAAGCAAAAAGTAATTTTCTCTTAGTTCAGTAATTATGCATTTCAAGATATAAGATCAGCAATCAATGCTAGGTGTGCTTGCAAAGGTGGAAGGATACGTCAGCTATTGGAGTTTCCCATACACCGATTAACAAGAAAAGTCTGTTGCTTTTCTCTTTAGTGGGGAGTAGTCAGACTGAGGTACACTTCTTCAAAAAGATAATGAAGAATAAAGAGATTATAAATAGATTAAAGGTCAGTTTTTGCTGTTACAAATTGGCAGCATTCTCCTGGCTTCAACAGAGCAGTACTAGTTTATGTTAGCAGAAAATCTGTCCCAAATTATTAAAGAAAATCAACAACCCCCCTGTGATGAGTGCTGTTAGTCATCCAGGCTAGTGCCTGCTCTGAGAGGCACCTGGCACCTCGCTGGCTGTGCTGCAGCTCATGCACTCTCACGTGGGGTCATTAGAGCCCCTTCCTGACTTATTCATAAGACCCCATGAGGATCTTGGTCTAATCAGGGTTTTCCTAAGGACAGGGAATAGTAATGTAATCTGTTATTGTAACAACATCATCTTGATCTGCTTTTATTTACTAATGTTTTGCCAGCCATTAAATATTTTTCTGCCCAATTCAGACAGAAATCACACTGAGAAATAATATTTTTGGAAATGTGGTGTAAATCTCACAGCTGCTCAACAATAGTTGCTGCTGGGATAAACTCCCAGCCTGCAGGAGACAATTGATGTGTAACACCTCCTGACGAAATGGATCCCAAATAGCCTTGACCTCGTCAGTCTGTGGAGTGTCGTGATGGGGAAAGAGTGGTGGAAATCCTCCTGGAGAAGGACAGGAAGTCTGTGATGGTCGTTCTCTCAGTCCTCAAGTGTACTAATAGTGCATCAGTTTCCATCCACAGGTTTATAGGAGAGATGGAATCACAGCTGGTTTACAGTTACCTGTGTGACACACGTCACCTTCATTAAATGATGCCACCTTCTTGTGACACCTCCATCCCTTGCACACAGCCTGGCCTCTGAAGGCTGCCTGAGGTTTTTGCAATTCCTACCAACCCAGCAGTGCAGTCACCTGGTGCTCAGGAACTTGTCACCAGGTAATGAGGACACTTCTGCTATTGTGAACCACCTTTTACATGCTGTGTTGCAGGAAACCCTTCACCTGGAGGAGGTTTGTGTCTAACACCAGGGTGTTGGTTTGAGATGCGCTTGTGGAAAGTGTTGGAGGTCATCTCTGGCTTCACTGGCAGATGCCATTCTGGGAAAGAAAGAGAAATGTTTAATTTATATTTACTATTTGGGAAAAAAGCTGTAAGCACTCCCTTTTATCCCAAAATAAAAACGAGTTAATGACTGGAGTGTTTAGCCCATTCGGGATGTCACTGTTTTCAATTACGTGCCATTCTGATGGGAGAGCACAGATTCTTAGGCTGAATGGAGATTTGTGCTCCAGCTATTTGTGCCTTTTAAAACATTTTCTTTACTACTTTAAGAGAAAACTGTAAAATGACAATAATGACATATTATTACAAGTAAATTACACTGTAAAATAGCATTAATATTGCAGTTGAAACCTAGAATTTGAAATAAGATGGAAATATTCATTTGCACACAGCTTTTGTTCTTATCAAAAGCAATTTGGATTAGGAATGAGATTTACTTAGCGCTTGCACTCTCAGGCGAGCTAATGCTCAGTCACCTGGACTGAGCAGGCTGTCAAGCTCATCTGTCACCAGTGCACAGGAGCCTCGGGCAAAGCCTGGCACTCCCCGGAGTGGCACAAAGGAGCAGAGGTGCTGCAATGCAGCTCAGAAAGGCCTCCTGTGCAGAGATGCTCCGGGCTGGCCACCTGGGGATTGGGCTGGGCAGCCAGGGCTCCCATGGGACTGGGTTGGCCTCTGGTTTGCCTCCACAGCAGAGGAGGATCTGTACCACAGAATGTGAAACCCACTTGTCCCCCACCTAATGGAGAAAGACTAATAGGAATTAGAAATTAATAAACCCAGAGTGGGTGCAGGGTAGTAATGGGGGACCTTGAGCTTTGGGAGAACGCTGAGTAATTTAACACTCCATTTCATGAAAATTGTCCCTTGAATTTGACAGCCCTGTTCTTTAAAGGTCAAGGGGTTTTGGCCTTATTTTTCCTCTCATCCATTCATAAATAGGAAACCATCAGACCCTGGAAGGGCTACTTCTGTACAGAGCAATTTTGCACTGGTGAGGACTGCAGGAGAGCCCCTTTATAGGGGTATGTAGAAGGGATGGGGTATCAAACTGCATTTAATTGCTCCTTTTAAAGCTGTGTTGGCATTAAAGTTGGTTGGCCTTTCAAGTGGGACATGCTATTGTACATTAAATTAGGACCACCAGCAAGGCCCCATAAACTCCTTGTGGCAGTGGGTCTTAAATCTTCCCCTCTCTCCATGCTTCATTCCCAAACAGAATGGACCTCCCCTTCTTCACACCTCGGGCGAGGGCAGCCAGCTCACCAGGAGATCAGCCCACTCTTTGATGGTCACAGGATGAACAGGGAAACCCTAGGAATCCAATCACTTTTTTTTTTTGGTCATAGATTTCATTAATTTTATTTTTTGCATCAGCACAAAGAAGAGAGTAATGCATCTAGAACTGATCTTTCAGGCAACTTCTGCTCAATGTTACCCTTTCAGCACTTGTTCTCTCTGCCCATCTGAATAACACAAGGGAGGCACAAAATTTCCATATGGGGAAATATGTGGAGAGCCTCCTATACTTCTGTAATCCTTTGCAGCAGTGATAAATCTCTATTATCTGTCTTTGCAGTAATTTTGCTGTGGAACAGAGGAAATGAATTGGCTGGCACTGAATCCTGTGGTGTGCTCCTCATGACCACATACAGGTGATGTTTCTGGGAAACAGAGGATGGCAATTCAGGCCAGAAGGCACTGCTGGGATGCTGCTGCTATCCTGGCTGTGTAAGGTAAGCCCCAGGCAACTTTCCCTCTCCTCTGGATAAATGGGGCTGCAGGGAGGTCCAGGCTGCCCCTGGTCCTGCAAACCGCTAATTTACTCCTGCCCTGCTGACACACACAGGGCTAGCTGGGAATAAACCAGTATATCCTTGTTGGAAACATTCTTCTTCAGTAATTCCCAGACTGTATGGAAGTACATTTGGAAAAGATGGAGAAGCAACTTGACCAGCAACCTCCTGTGGCTCTGTGCCAGTCCCCAGCCCGGTGCCGGGGAGAGGAGCAGTGAGCACAGCACAGTAGTGCTCCATCCCACCACTGCCTTCCATTTCTCCAGTGAAAAGGGGTGCTCCTGCAACAAATCAGGCGTTGTTAACATGTAACATTAGTTTTAGGGTTGTTGGGGTTTTAGTTTAGTCTGTTTTTTTCTCTGTTAAAGGAATTTTCTCCCATATGCATGTTGCTAGGGGACAAATAGCTGTACTTAAGAAAGACAAAAGGGGAGTGGGGCGGGCCTGGCTACTCCTTTGTCTACACCTGGGTGTGGGGTCAGTTCGCTCTGAGCGTCCGGAGAGAGAAGCTGCAGAGAAAGGAGCTGCTGCTTCTTTCTTTTTGGCCGTTCTTTCTTCCTGCTGGAAACAACGCCGGGACCCCAAAAGCCGCTTTCCCTGCCCTGCTGGAGACCGAGCTGTGGCTGCCCTGCCCCGCTGCTGCTTCGAGCTTTCGCTACGCTGTAGCCCTGCTCGCCCTGCCTGCCTGGGCCTCCGTGGGTTTTTCCCATCTGGATACATCTCGTCTGCCACCCGGGATTTGCGTTCGTCCCTGCCGTTCCAGCCTGCTGTTCCTGAGAGCCCGGGATCAACTGCCCAGGGGTTTGTGAAGCCTTTGTTCCATCCCTTCCCGGGATCCCAGGGCACCGGTGCCGCGTGTGTCCCGAGCTCGCTCCGGAGCGCCCCCTGCAGCCGCGGGGGAACCATCGCACCTGCCCTGCTCACCGGGAGCCGCCAGCGCCCCTGCCGGCTGCGAGCGGAACTGCACCCGAGGGGAAAGGGCCTGACAGCCGAGAAGGCTGGCACTGGGTTTGTGATTGCTGTTACTGCCAGAGTTGTTGTTGTTTTGTTTGACTGGTTATATACATATATATATATATAGTAAAGAACTGTTATTCCTATTTCCCACATCTTCGCCTAAAGGCTCTTGATTTCAAAATATAATAACTTGGAGGGAAAAGGGGTTATATCTGCCACTTCAAGGGGGGCCTCTGCCTTCCTTAGCAGACACCTGTCTTTCAAAACCGAGACAAGGGTACAAGAGCTTTTTTGAAATTATGCCTGAGGCATTAAAAACAAATTAAAAATACAAGTTAGGATGGTGATGGGAGTCAGAGGGTGCGATCCCAAGGCTGCCTACAGCTCCCAAGGTGGAGCCAGAGCTCAGGCAGCTTGCAGAGTGCTTTTGCTGCGGTGGCTATGCCTCCCTCCCCTGCTTCTGGCATCAGCTTTTACAAGTGTCCTGGATGCTCCTGATGGCATGGTCCCAGTGACAGCAAACTGGCAAAGCTAAGTGGTGCTCAGCATGGCAGGAACTGCTGCTGTGCCACTATTCGTGCAGGGCTGGGAGTGTTTCTGGGGGGCAAATGACTTATTTTGGCAAATTGCAGCTTTGAAACAGTTTTCAGTTCTTCTATGAGGAATAACATGAGGTGTCATTTAAGACAGGCTTGAAAAACGTGGTTTTATCTTCTAAGTAAGCTCCTGGAATGGTTTGGAAGGGCATTGGCATTGTAGCACCTCTGAGATGAGTATGTTCACTCCGAAATCAGTACTATTTTCAAAGGCAGTGGAGGTCTATTTGCATGACTTGTATTTTAATACTATGTCAGACGGTATCTTAGAAGTATGCATGGGTTATTTCTAGCAATCAGTAAGAATACGTATGTTATTTGTGTTCCACTAGATGTCCTTACTTGGGACAAAACACCTTTAAATGCATTAGAAATCAAGACATGTGCTATCCCTGACAGTCCCAGTGGGCACCTGCAAAATAAGAGAGCTGTTTTCTTTTTGGGGCTCAAAGACCAGCCCAGGAGACCAAAGGTGTTTTGGTGCCTGAGCCTTGCTGGGGGCCTGGCTGAGGACCCCAATGCCTGGCAAGCCTGTTGGTTCCCTTAGGAGTCCCCATCCAAGTGGGATGTAGGAACAAGTGTCCTTCATCTGATGGTATTAAAAAACCCAAACCCAAACCCAAACCTCAACTAGTTAATCCATTTTTTTGAAAGTATCTCTAATAAGACAGATATTCAAAAGCACTTTGACAAAGCTACTTCATCATAACAATGAGCAAATAAGAAAAAATAAGCAGGAGAGGTTCTGAGATAGGAGAGAGAAAATGCTGTCTCGGTGTCCCCTGCTAACAGAAGAGATTTTATGCTTTATATCTGAAATAACCAAAAAGGGAGGCCATATCTAGGGCCAGTTCTGTTATGGTTTTCAGACAAATGCAATTTTAATCATAATGATCTCACTGTATACAGTGAAACTACTCTGTTCTTGGAGTTACTGATGTGCCTATCTTTGCCTAAAGACAAATACATTTTTATAAGCAAATTAAGGGTAGTCATGCTTTAAATCTTTGTTATCTCAGTTAGTTAAATTGGGGTCCAAGGAAACCTTTCTGGGCCAGAATCAGAATAGACTTCTGTATCCTAATTATGTAAATATTTTTAACAAATGTGATATTTACCAGTGCTCCAGCAACGAGTGGGTATGTGGGAAATGCAATGAAATATTAAAATGTTTGTGACATATTCTTGCATATTTAAAGATTTGAGGATTTTGTTCAGCAGCTGGGTGTATGAGCCTGCAATACCTACATTTATGCTTTCTCTTCTTCATAAACCCATGGAAACTTTTCAGAAAAGTTTTAACTACAACATGTCGATGAACTATAAAAGAAAGGTTTATTTTGTGTATACCCTCTTTACCGGAGGTCCATAGTTGGACTCTGCATTACAGCTTCTGGATCTCATGTGCTCAGTTTGTGCTTTTGATCATGCCACTCTTTGCACAAAGCTGAGAGAATTTCTGCTTCATAAAGAGGAAAATACAGACACGTTTTGATGTCTATAGAAATGCATGTTTGCTCTTATTTTTGAGGCAGGGGAACTTAGGGTTTAACATCTCCACAGCTCTTCTTAAGCTTCTGTGCCATCAAAGTTTCTGAGAAGGTCTTAATGGGGAATAGAAATCATTTGGTTGTGGTGGTGATGGTGTCCTTGATACGTTTTTCTTTAAAGGTTGTACACTGATAAAAATAGTAAGTAACCCAGTCTACTCATAACCACTTCATCTTTAAGTTCATGCAAGTTTAGGGAGGTGTAAGTGACTAAAAGGATGAGTGCTTAAGATTCACTGAGTGATACTGCAAATACAAGGACTGAAATACCAAAGGAGTAAAGGATATATAGACCTTTGCCCATTACATCAAGAAAATGAAAAAGTTAGGAAGGGGGAGGGGGGGGATTCCTGTGCTACATTTTTCAAGTCCTACTCCAAAAGGGGTAACCAGCCCATTAGTATAGGTGCCAGGAAGCTGCTTTTGTGACATCTCACCAAACACACCTACTTTCACTGGACCATAGAAAGATCAATCCTGTCTGAAAACCACCCATTACCTAAGACACCTAATTTATATTAGAAGCTCACTAAAAGGCACTGTCTGGCCCCCAACCTTCACTGCCAGTGATAAAGAGGATGTTTTACACCATATGTGACACTTAATCAAAACCGATATTCTTTAACAAACCCTTAACCTCTAGCACACAGGAGTCATATGAGGCCAAGGGACAAGACACAGATCCAGCTCGGGGTGGCATATCCTTTGATTAAGATGATACAGATTTCCCATTTTTATCAGGGTTACAGATTCTGGATATATCCCTTTTTGATTTGTCAGCATTAAATTTCAGTAGAGGTTCAAGCCAAAGAGAGACCAAGACTAGTTCTGTCTTCAGCTGTGTATTAGGAGATAATTTCTCTGAATCCTCTGCAGTAATGATCCTCAGATCTTCTCATCTTTCTGTAAGCAAGTTTTCCTGGGAACCTGGATTTAAACTATGGCACAAACCTTGCTTGCATCTGGGTCCTTTCTTAAGGAGGAGTATCTAAATACTCTTATTCTTTGAGCCCTGAAATGGACCTTTTTTTCTTTCCTTAGGTCTTTTTCAAAGAGGCAAACCTTCAAGTGAGTTCTTTCACCCTCCCTTGGATTTCTGGGGCAGGAGGTTTTACTTATGGAGTATACAGTACTTTAGATGAGGATTGCAAACTTCAGGGGGTTAGACAGTTTTCACTGCCTGCAGTACATTGGAATCTCAGTTAGAGTTGACTTTACTCCTGGGTGACTTCTCTTTCCCCCCGGTTTTTTAGGTAAACCCTTATTCTAATATTTGCATGTGGCTGGTTTGGGCATGGAGATGTCTCTCAAACTCCTCATCACAGGGTTAAGTGTGGCTTGTTTCCCTCTTTGTAGTCAAATTTTTCAGCTGGAAGTTTAGATTTTGTTAGGAACATGGTTCTGCAGAAATTATTTCTAGTCACTATTCCTTGAAAATAACATGCTGCTTTATTATTAATGTGTAAAGGAGCTCTTGGAAAGGCTTTTGCTTTTCAGTTGTATGTTCTTAAACACTGAACCAGCACATCTGTTCTGCGAGACTCTGTGGCTGGCTGGAGGATATGGGCTCACTTCTGCCAAGTGCACAATATCCTTGCTCAGCACACAGAAATGTTTCTTATTTGGACTCTTTTCATTGTTATGGTCGTTACTAGTACATTTATAAGCAAAGCTCTCTCCGTGAGGAACTGTCTTTCTCCTCCTACTTTTCCACAGGAGCAAGGAAGCCCCTCTACCCTCACAGAGAAGCCAAGATAATCTATAAATTTCTCTAGCAAAAAAGGACAAGATTTTGCATGAGTTTGAGATTCCAGGAAAGAGGCAAGTAGGAAGCAATGGCTCTCAAGCCCTTCAGACCTTCTTTTTACTTTAAACTCCATGAAGGAAGAAGGGGCAATAATGTAGGCTACTTCCTTTAAGAGAGAACTCCGGTCATAGAAAGACCTGTAATCACGTTAAAATATATTCAAAGGCAGCTTCTGTTTCATAAATGCAAAGCTGGCAAACAGAAATCTGGAGGACTGGTTCTAGTTTATGGCATATCACATAGATCAAAGGTCAGCCTTTTATTCTCCTGTACCTTGGTTTTTAAAGCTTCTTTAATATACAGAAGCACAATCAAGGAGAAAGACTTGCATCTCAGCTGCCACTCCCAATTCCTTACCCATCTTGATTTCTTAATCAGAAAATTAATTGGGCCTTGGAATCTCAATTTTTCTTAAATCTCTTCAGATTTAATCAGTGTGTTCTGCTGGAAGCAATCTTTCACTTAAGATTTCATAGCAATGTAGCTAGAGAAACCATGTCATTTCCTGCATCAAATACATCAAAGTTATGTGTGTTGGGGTTTTTTAACTTTGTCCCATGCTTCAGTTTTGGTCTCTTTGCTCTAAGGAAAGAGTGTTTTATTTCTTGTTTCTACTGGGGGGTGAATCTGCTCTACTGCAATGCAGTCTAAAATTAATACATTTCCAGGGAAGGAGGAGCAGATGACTCCTTCTGTGCAGTGTGCTGGTACAGGAGCTGACAGCAGTGGCAGGGATGCTTTTCACAACCTTCTCTGTTGCACGTGGTAGGAAGCACAGCCTCTTGGTATCATCATTTAATTAAAAGGCAGAAGGCAGACTGTGCTGTGACCAAGTGCTGCCACTATTATTTAACGACACTTCCCAAACATGAGTGCTCTCACAGCAGTGAGAGACGTAGCCTGCCTTGTCCCTAACTTGGGCATTCAATTTACTGTTCGCTGTGTCCCAGTGAATACTTTGATTCTCTCATGAAATGGGAGGGTAGTTTGTGTTTCCAGATTTAAAGCTTGCTATTGCAGAGATTTGGCTCTGGCATTCACAGGAGGAAGTTGCCTTGGGGGCCAGAGGGCTGCATTAAAGCATTTAACAGACTGCTCAGGTTGCCATTATATATGGGGTCAGCTAAAAGCAGTGCAGTCCCATGGCAAGGTGCCTGGTCTGTGGTTTGTCTTAAATTGAAGCTTTCTAAAGAGGCTTATGAATATTTGGAGAGAGTTTTCCCTTTTGGCTTTGTTTTAAACCCAAGATTTGGCCCCAGTGTTAGACATTGCCACATGCAGAGAGGAGTCTTGCTTGGCTTTGCTGCACAGGTGCAAACCGCACTTTTCACTCCTGTGCACACTGCGACTTTGAGCTCCCTCTTTGAGCTCTTCCTCAGCTTGGGGGGCTCCTGAAGGGTGGGGGTTCCTCTGAGGTTTTGTTAAACATGATTTCAGCCCAGCTGAGGACACGAGGGTGTGCCAAGGGTGCTGGGCTGTGGCTCACCCCCACCCGCAATTGTCCACCCATCCATCTACCCCCGGCTGGCTTTCCCAGGGGCTGGCAAATCTGAGATGTGGGACACTCTGTGTTGGAGGCACCTGTTTCATCCCAACCATGCCTGAAAACACGTGCTGGGTATTGAGTGGCTGAAGTTACTTCATGCTCTGTGAATGCAGAGCTGCTGTAAGGTGGCCTCTTGGACTCAGGTGCCCTTTTTCTGCTCTACTCCCAACAACAGCAACTCCCTGTCTCTTCCCTGCTTTCCTCTCCTTGTCAGCTCTGTGAACTGCTCAGTGCCTCTACCTGCCCTCTGCTTTGCAGGATTAGGAAATAAGTAAGACACCAGCCATCTGTGTGTTCCAGCAATCACAACAGCATCCATAGAGCATGGACTTTGGTTCGTTCACAAATATTAGTAAAAAAACTCCTCTTTCATATTTGCCTGGAAAGCAAGCTGGAACTCATTATAGCTGCATACTTTATGGAAGCTTTGTAAGTGGTGATCACAAGATACCTGGCAAAACTTTAACAGCATACAATGACATCCAAGTTGTCTATTTTCTGGAAAATGTATTAAAATTGCCAGTTTTGGCTCTGGGATTAGACTGTAATACAGAACATTTTGAGATAATTCAGGAGTAAAAATACAAAACAGCTTGACACAGACTAATAGAAGAAGGGAAATAAAAAGGCTATCTTAAATTCTGGTGGCAGGCCAACATGAGTATTTAGAAATTAAATCCTAAATCTGACTTGTGGACTAGCAGCAGCTTGCGATGAGTACTGCAGGGGGCAAGGGGCAGCTTCGAGGTCTGTGTATGTCCTGGCTCTCCAGAGCATTGCAGGTGCTGTCCTCGGGCCGGCTCTGCTGGTGCTATCAGCAGTACCAGCTGGGCAGGGAGCTCGTGTGGGACTGCTCTGCCCTCTTCCCCTCAAGCCTCCCAAAGGACGGATTGGATGAGTGGCAGGAAAAATAAAAAAGCTGATGGGTGTGGAAAGATTGTCTGTTGATGCCATTTGGCCATACAGCTACAGCCGTGCTATCTAAGAAACTGAGGCCCTGGACACTGGCTCTACCTCTCCCCAGGGCTTGCAGCCACTCAGATCCCAGAGACTCCCCTGCATTTGAGGAGGATGAGGATTTTAGGTCTTGCAAAACCAGCCAGCAAAAGAATTTAGAGCGCCCCTAAAATGTATCATGAGCCCATCTACAGCTGGTTGTTGGATGCAAGTATGGAGAAGGAACCTACCTCATTCCAAGGGAGACACAGGGCTGTAAAGGCATGTCGCTCCTGTCCCGGAGAAGGGACGGCGCCTCTGAGGGCCTGGCACACCTGTGAGTGCCGTCAGGTCTTGGCTGCGAGGTTCCCTGAACCCCCATTACGTGCTTACTTTCACTTTCACTTTCACTGCTAATTGGCACTTTTTAGCCATTTTTGCATGTGGAGCGTGTTAACACAGGATAGGGTTATTATCAAATTAATTAGGAGCTCCCTCCAATTATTCCTGCTGTGCCTGCCGGGCTGTCCCCGCTCCCCCCGACGGGCTGATTGGCTACCATAGACCCTCTGGCTGTCAGCGCCTGAGCGGTGCCACGGGCTCATTACGGCGCTGCTCCCGCCCCATCCCCGGCGCTGCCGCCGCTGCCAGGTTGGCTCCCTGGTGCCCGCCAAGCGCCGGGACCCAGCGAGCTCTGGAGCCGAGGTGCTGCTCCAAGAGGTGAGGGTAGCTGCCCCGCTCGGCCCCAGCGAGCTCAGGGATGGCTCCCTGAGCCAGTGGGCGACCCTTCTCCTTGCACAGGTAAGCACGGGGCCTTCAGGGTGGTCAGGCAGGGGAGGCTGGAGCGGAGAGGTTTATTCCAGTACCTGCCTCGCCTCCAGCGAGGGTGAAGCTGCAGTACCTGGTGTTGGAAATAGCTGAGGCTCTCAGGCGGGGGACGGGGATTTATATACTGAAACTTGCAACATACAAAACCACAAAAGCAGCTGAAGCCAACCAGCATGTGGACATTTGCTTAATTGAGAAATAAGCACATAGTTGTGGGTCAGTGACTATACAGCTGATTGGCTGAGGCTATTTTATTTTGGAATAATTTACAGTTGTTAAATGGATTTGGAAAAGCCTTAATAGTGGTTATTAAACTATTGACTTAGCCTGACGTGTTCAGTGTAGTAATCCGTGTTTGTGTTTGTGGCTGTGACGAGGCTGCTGGAGCTGGGAAAGGTGCTGGAGCGCTGTCAGCCCAGGCAGGGAGCTGCGGGGCCGTGGCAGCAGGGGCGGGCGGGCAGGGCTCCTCCTGAGCGGACATCAGCAAAGCTCTTCGGATTTTATCTGGGTCAGAAGCAATGCTTTGCTTCCCCATAGTTACAAATTCATTATGTGCATCTCCATCATCATCTATTGAAACTAATTTAATGTCAAAAAACCCTCCTGTACAAAGACTGGCTTTTTTTGCACCTGTGCAGAATCAGACTCGTTTTAAACTCGTCTGTGCAATGAATAACTTCAAGTGCAGCACTTGTCGAGTTTGCCCTTCTGGCCAGCAGTTCAAACCGTTCACATTCATTTATACCACGGTGCAGGATACATTTGCTAGGGACTACAGAGCACATGTTATACGATGCGTGGAAGAAATCCCTCCAAATGAACTAAATGTCTCTCCTACTCATCATATCTCCTGTCCACAGGTGATTTACAGAGCAATTCTTATTTTCTTTTTATTGTTTTCTTTTGTATGATGGTTAAAAAGGCAGTGCATGGATACTTAAAAGACAAATTCCCTTTTTTTGCTTTGTTTAACCCCTAAAATGCGCACAGTACTAAATGCTGGTTTTGCCTGAAACACTGTTCTGTGGTCTGGCAGCTGTGTGTTAGTGTGGAGGCTTTGCTAGGAGGAATGGAGCTCTTAAATATTTTACAAAAAGCTTTTTTTTCCCCAAAATGACAGTTGATGAGCAAACTCCAGTAGACATCATCCAGGAAGAAGGAATGCTAAGCAGTCAGATTAAAAACAAAACCAAAAAGTTTCCCCTCCAGACTTTGACTCTCCCATCTCAGACAATATTATTGTTTCATTAGTTACCCAGTTAGCCAGAATCCCTTCTGGGAGAGACAGGACCTACATTTCAAAAGAAAAACAAACAAATAAACCATCTCGTAAAACCTCTTATATATCCCTGTTAGTTTTCAAAGAAAAATATAATTCAAGACTTCTTTAAAATATGATACAAGGGTGGGGGAGGTCAGAGGCTCTGAGGGCACCTTTGGAGGGCACCTTAGAGGGCTGCTGTCTGCAGCCAATGGCTGCAATGTTTTTAGTAACTCCCCATCCTCTTTTTAGTTCTCCACTTTGGAAACACACCTTCAGTGTGAATATCTCACTAGACTGAAAGGGGATTTTGAGGTTCCAGGGGAGAAGAAAAGCCCCACCTATTCAGCAGCAATTGCAGAAATGGTGTGAGGCCTGTTGCAAGGAGCCCTGGTGTGAGGTGCGACCATCTCTCCAGTTTGGGCAAACCCTCACCTACAGTGGGAAATTCCCCATTGAGGCCCCTTGCCAGCCAGGACTCCTACACCAGCCCGGCTGCCTGGCACACTGGTTGATGTGCCAGCGATTGTGTTATTGCTTTTCCATCCATTTCACAGGCCTACGGTCAGATGAAAAGGCTCCTTTTCTGGCAGCATTCCCAAGTTTTTTTTGTGTGCTTAGCTATGCAAAACCAGGTAACAGCAGTGACAAAGCTGGGCACGTCCCTGTCTGGCCATTGCACTCAAGCATCAGTGTCTTGATATGCCCTGGTGATGCAGGAGTTCACCTGCAATGTGCAGCCAGGTGAGAGCTGGTTTTTTTTAAATAATTATTATAAATTTTTATTTACTAATTATTTTTTAAACATTTCTGGACATACTTTCTTCCTTTTGCCTTTTTAACAATGGTCATTATTATTTCTACTTTAGAAAGACCATGCTTTCATTTCAATTATTTTACTGTTGTTTTCTAGTCTTAGAGTTGAGAGCTATTCCTGTACTATATATGTAGTGAATGAGTACACTCAATGGATATTTATGCAGTATTTCAAAAGAGAGTTGCTGCTTTTCCCACATACTTATCTATCCAATAGGAAAGAACAACATGGGAGTTTTCTATCATGAAATGAAAAGCACACAAAAATCTGGGGGATCCATGTATTTCAGAACTGTGTAATGCCACTGTATTTACCTCCAAGTACTCTGTGAAGTATCCCGTGTGAGGGCGCTAACCTAGATAGTTTACGTAAGACCGTAGAAATTCAATTCCAGAAATGAACGTTCGTATCTCTAGGAACAGCTGGAGAGGCTCAGGTCTACTCATCCTGCTCAGAATGGACACGAGGAATTTGGATTAGATGCAGATGGAGCGGGGATTTCGTTAATGACAGAAAGAGAGGCAAACATGTTGAGACATAAGTGCCTGAATACAAACACAGAATATCTGTGTGCGTATTTCTGACTTTAAACTATGAACACCATAAATATGCTATCATGCAAGAGGAAAAGCATATGTAAACATAACAATATCCCATTACCTCTCCAGCAAAGAAGAATTTTCATCACCCATTCATATCCCATTGAATCAGCACAAAGATTCACTGCTGGCTGTTAATTATCCTCCACAAAGACCTGGCTATTGTGTTCAATTTTAGTAAAGGCACAGTTGTTTTTGTAGTGTACATAGAGAGAATGGTACCTGAGGGAGCAGGGAGGAAAGAAATACGCTTGTGTAGAATTTTAACTAGGAGAGTTCTGTTGCACAGAAGGGATTCATAGGGTGGGATTTTGATACGTGCTTCAGGAAATTAAGCTTTTTCAAGACAAAAAACCTTGCTGTGGCTCTCTGAATATGTGATACCACTCAGTGTTTGAAAGACATCAGCCACTTAAAAATAGCTTGCTGTTACTTAAAAGAATTTCTAAGACTTCTTTGACTGAAGGGTAGACAGGAGGGACTGGTCTGTTTTTCTCTGAAGTCTCTGACCCTCCAGTCACATCAAGGAAGGTGTATGCAAGAGTTCACAAGGCCCATTCATCTCCCTGGGGTTTTTGAGGGGCACTTGGAGGCCGCCAGCCAAAGGCAGGAATCCACTTCCTCCATACCAGCATGGTGGACCTTACTGGGACCTTACACAGGAGCTTTCCTGGCAGGACCCAGTACAATGTCACAGTAGGAGAGCGCCAGCTGGAACCGTGCTTGGGCTGGGTGGGATGCTGGGGTCACCAGGATTCATGGGAATTCAGGAAAAGAAGAGCTGGGAACAGTGGCAAGTTATCCCAGGGAGTCATGTATTTTCTGCACTGAATGGTTGCAAACACTGCAGTCGCTTGGCATTTTAGAGGGTTCAGGAAAGATCCACTGAAGGTGTTATTTTAGAGGGTGAGTTCTGTCCCACGTGCCTTCCACTATCTGAATGTTAGGCAGGAGGAAGCAAAGCCTTGAGACACTTGGGTTGCTGAAGTCACTGCTGTTGGTATGAAGCAGGTAGGTGGCTCTAGGCTCACGTGGAAGGACTAGCCTCGCTCAGAGGCAGCACAGCAGCTGCAATGAAGTCAGCCTCGTTCCCTATTTCTCATTTCTACTCAATGCCTCTCTTCTCCTTGGTTGTGCAAGGATAAATACAGAGCTCACAGAGAGGTTGTTTGTTCCAAGTGTGCAAGTTGAAAGGACAGGAGAAAGCATGTAGCTTTGGGTGGAAATACTGATAAAAATAAGAAAACAAAATAAACAAAGCTGAAGGAAGAGAATTAGAACTTCTCTAAATACCAAGAATAGCTAGGGATGCAGGGAACACAAAGATAATATCGGGTCAGGAAAGTGAAGCAAGAACTTTGGGGTGGGATGTAAGAAACCACAAGACGTGATAGGATGATCACTGTTGGTCACTGAGACACTGGCTGTGGCACAGCCCTGTTGAGGTGCCTGTCCCTGCCATGCTGCTTGGATATGACTCTGGTAGTCCTGCTGCTCCCTGCTTGACTAGACTCCAGCAGAATGGGACAATTTCCTTTGCAGTCCCTAGTGGTTAATCCAGTATAGCAGCTAAGAAATCAGCACCAAAAGGCTGAGTTCGCTTAGGAGATACTTAGATCCTTGCCTTGCATTGCAAAGGAAAGACCTGCATAGGCTACCCCCAGAATCCCACGCTTTGTCTGATTCTAGAAATGAAATAGATTGATTATATCTTCTGCTTATCTGTCAGCACTGTGTTCAGCATTAAATCCTGTCCAGCTTGGAGCAGCTACGTTTCTTTGCACCACTGAAATGGGAAGATTAGTATTGGTTCATGCTCAGAAACTTCCTACTCAGAGCAGCTAGAAACAGATCATTAATGAGGTGTGGTATGTTGTTTCCTTTGCTTCTTTTTAAGTTCTTTGAGACCAAGGTGGGAGATGCCCAGTGGCATATGGCCTACAAGAGCTGTAGAGTGTCTCTCCTATTATGAGACCTGATATTTAAACTTGATGTTTGCTGCTCAAATGATGCCTGTGAGCAAGGAGGATTCCAATACATGTCTACTATTCACAGCTTGGGAAGTGTTGCAAGACCATTTTGTCTGTATGTCTTCTTGTTACCAGAATTATTTTTTGCATTTTGGTATACCCCTGGGTTAGAAGGGAAGACCAGAAATATTTTGGGGATTTTAATAGAGTTACTACAAACTGCGTAGTATCCTAATAGCTGCTTGTAAAGTTCCTGTTTATTTAGGAGAGACTTGTATCATATCTGTATAATTTTTAATGTTTAATATTAAAACATCTTGAGAGGATTTAAAAGATTTTTTTTCCTCCATTGCTTTTTTGTGATGAGTGAGAAAATAGTTTTGATGCCCCTTCTGCCTCTGATTTTCTTGACCCCCAGCTGTTGTCCTGCAGCTGGAACAGATGCACACTGTACCTCCCAACCAGCAGCACGAGGGGAAAATAGCCTTCAGCAAAATTCTGTGGGAGACATGCTGTGCTCCATGTGTAAAGCTGGAGGATCAAAGATATAAACTAGGAGTATGTGGGGTTTTCTTTCAGTTCCTGCAGGGGGGTAAGACTTGCCTTAACTAGATTTACCTTCTAGGAATGCAAAGTCAGTGTGGAAGAATGCTGGGTCTTCTGGCTTCCTCAATGTTTGGACTGCTTCTATCAGCCTTACAATAAAAGGATACCAAAATTAATGTGCAAAATGTTGCAAGAGATATGATCAGCTGGCCAGCATCTAAGGGATGTATTTGTAGTCATGTCCCAGGAGTTCAAGTGTGATCAAGTTCAGGTGCTCAGGTGGAGCAACAGAGCGGGCAGACTGGTGTGCTCTGACCTGAGGAGTGGGGACAGTTTGCTTTGCCTCCTCCACTCCATGTTTTTCCCTTCATTCAACCAAGCAGCCTGACCACCCAGTGCTGCAGCATTTCAGTGCTATTTTGCATCAGATGCACACAACCCAAAGCATGGGCTTTTCTAGTATATCAGTTGCATCTTCTTATTATGACTATCCTAATCTATTTCTAAATGTGCTAATTCCAGTAAGTGGCTGTCATTTTCTTATGGCTCAATTTGTACCATGGTTAAACACTATGCAACAAAGGAAGGGTCCATTTGCTTGTGTAGCCTTCAGTTGTGGCCTGAATACTGTCTTATACAGAGTTAGTCTTTATGCACAAGGTAAAGAAACACCAAGGTAAATATTGACTGAAAGTCTGAAAGCTCTTGGAGATGAGCTGGGATCTCTGAATGTTCAAGGAATTGTGTATCAAAATCCAGAATACCTTATTAGAGTGGTATTTGTGATCTTGCTGTTCACACTTCATGTAGCAGCAGCAGAGGGAAGTCACTCAAGGTCATGGTTTCCTGGTGGATGCTGTGCCTTAATGGGATTCAGGGCAGCACTGTTGGGTGGGAGCAAATGAGTTCAGCTTGGACCACCAGCTTTGGGGGGTTTGGGCCCCCATAGCAAGGCCTCAATCAGCCCAAAACACCCATCAAGGACACACCTGAAGAGAGAGAAGTCTAAGCAGTGCTGGCACACAAGGTAGGTGACTGCAACTTTGGGTTGGTTTGTGCTACATAACAGAGCTCATTTGGGACTTCAGCATGGAAATAAATGTATGTCAACTGCACAGGTGATGGATGGAGTGAGTAATTTCACAAGGTATGTGAGAAAAACACAGAGATGAGATCAGCCACAGGGGAAGTAGACGAGAGGTTGGGTAAAAGTGAAAAATAAACAGAGAGGGAGAGTTATTCCTCCTTTTTTAGATTCATAGAATTATTAGGTTGAGAAAGTTTTTTAAGATCATCAAGTCCAGCCATTGACCCACCGCTGCTGAGTATACCACTAAACCATGTCCCTAAGCATCACATCTATATGGCTTTTAAATCCCTCCAGGGAGGGTGCCCCCACCACTTCTCTGGGCAGCCTATTTCAATGCTTGATAACCCTTTCAGTGAAGAGATTTTCCCTAATGTCCAATCTAAACCTCCCCTGGTGCAACTTCAAGCTGTTTCCTCTTGTTCTATTACTTGTTACTTGGGAGAAGAGGCTGAATCCCACTCAGCTACTCTCTCCTTTCTGGTAGTGCAGAGTCACGAGGTCCTCTTTGAGCCTCCTTTTTTCCAGGCTAAACACTCCCAGATCCCTCAAGCTGCTCCTCATAGGACATACTCTCTAGACCCTTCAGCATCTTCATTGCCTTTTTTTGGACACGCTCCAGCACCTCAATGTCTTTCTTGTAGTGAGGGGCCCAAGACTGAACACAGATTTTGAGATGTGGCCAGTGTCAAGTACAAGGGGACAATCACTGCCCTGGTCCTGTTGGGCACAGTGTTGGGGACTAAAACAACTACCCAGTGTAAGCACTGAATCAGAAACATTTTCTTCTTCTTTGTGTGAAGGAAACTAAAATGTTTTCTGGAGTAAGAACTGCCCCTAAAATGCGAGTCTGCTTCCTGGGATGGAAAAAGGAAGCATATTCAGCAAGAAAGGGGTTAAAAGGTAGTAGGAGGAACTTTATCCTTCTCCTACTCGTCCATTACCTTTTCCTCGGAACTACATTTCCTGATTAAAGGATATGTTACGTAAACCATGCAAATTGTTTTTTTTTTAATATCATGATTGCACTTCAAATGTAAAAACATATGGCTCTCTCTGGGCTTCTATGAGTGAGTGTGTGCCTAAAGCATGTGCTGCTGCCTTGCCCATGGCTTGCAGGGCTGGCATTGCAGGAGCAGCCACAGAGCAACAGGACAGAACAGCCAGGGGCCAAGGGAGCACTGGGTGCCTGGGACTGGAGCCCTGGGAGAGGAGCTGACAATTTTCTGTGTGACAGAGACCAAATGTTGAGACAGACCGTTTTTGTAATGGCCAGATAAGATGGCAGCGGGAGCAGCAACTGTGAAACAGCTGGTGCCTCTTGACAAGAGCATGTTACATCTTTGTTTTGGTTACTTTTAATATCTTCCTGTTATTAACAAGGATCCTGCTGAATGCCCCATCCTAGATGCGGACAGGCTGCTGGGGCGAGGCGTGCCTGCGTGGTCTGTCACACAGCCGGCAGAGTGGGAATGCCTCAGCACCCCTGGGAGCCTGGGTGTATCTCATATGCCAACCAGGGAAAAGTGAAGGGAAGGTCTGTATGGCCACCAGGTCAGCCTGTGGGGGCATTTTGATTTAATCATGTCTCATATATGGCCGGGGGTATTGTATTTTTCAGCTTTGCTTTTTCCAACAGTTTTAGATACCTCATGTGGGGAAAGTAGTATCTTTTAAAGAATACATTCTATATTTGGTAGTGAGTGATTCAAGGCATGAATGTGTCTGAAGGAGAAAGGCTTTTCAAGTAGTATGTTGCTGGTCAAAGGTTTCTCCACAAATTCTGCTGGGCTGTGCCTCTGAGTCGTGCTGCCCTCTCACCAGCCTGAGCCTTGAGGAATCAATTTGGGAACTGCTTGAGACTCTGCATGATATTCTTCGATGGTCTCTTCCTACTCCAAAAAAATACAGGTAAATGTCAGAGAGAATAGGACATTCCTGTTCCTTCCTAACAGCTTAGATGGGTGAGTGGCAAGGCTTGAAAACCATACAGAAATGACTGAGAGAGGAGCACCATCCCACAAGGAAACAGCTACTAATGTTGCAGAGGTGGTGGGCTTGGAAAAATTAGTTTTGGTGTTTTATTAAGTACAGGACAACCTTAAATAAAAAGGTGGAAAACCAGATCTAATTTATCTTCAGCCAGTACCTTGACAGTAGGACTAACTGACAAAATGATGGGAACGGCCTCTATTAACATCCAGGCTGAAAATCTCAAGTTGGCTCTAATGCCATGGGGCTGTAAAGAGGCACTTCATACACGCAAGCATGTGCAAAGTGGTCCAAAGCAGAGAGCATGGTCCAGGCAACAGCAGGATCTGTGGGGGCTTTGCAGGATTTCAGGCTCAGGCTTTGAGGTACCCAAGAGGACACTGAGATGCTGCTGAATTCAGAGCCTCTCTCACCATTAATGCCTCAAGTTGTTCTCCTTCTGCATAACTACAGGTGCATGGTACAGGCAGAACCTGGGCTGGTTGAACTTGGGAGCTGTGTTTGCAGCTGGTCTGCTACATCCAGGAATGCCAAGCGATGCTGTGTGGCAGCACTTTGCAAGCTGTGAAGGTCTGTGGAAAATCTACAAGAGGAAGGAAAAATGTTTTCCAAAGAACAGAACTAGTCAAATTAGATTCTTAGTCAGAAGAGAAGACAAGGAAGAATGTTGAGCCATTCTTCTTTGAGATAGAAAGATGGTGAAATGGAGGATGGACTGGGATTTAAAAAGATGGGAATTTATTTCTTGGTTTTGCTGTGAGACTTCACATGTAACCTCTGGCAAGGCTCTTGATGCTCTTGCACATCTCACCCATGTCTGTGAAATGGGGATAATCTCTTCCACGATCAAAAAAGATTTTATGAGGAGAACATCCTCAATGGTTTGAGTCCTCAAGCAGAGAGGTAGAGTGGTATCAGAGGGAGTTCTCTGATTTCCTTCTATTATGGGCACCGCTGAGTTAGATTAGAAACAAGGCAGGATTTCAAACAGTTTTGGAGTTGAACAGTGTTGGTATCCAACAAAGAGCAAATGTTTTTTATTGATAGATAAGGATATTTTGTTTCTCACAGTGTAAACACAAAAATATTTGTCTTTGTAGATTAGCTGCAGCAATGAAATTACTTTGCGTAGTCACTAGTTGGGAGTTCTCAGACTTGGTTAATATACCCTAAATGGTCTGGCACAGGTTGGAATGGGGAGTTGAATTAAACACAAGATACTGGGTAGGGTGAGGCTTTTTCACTTAGGATACAGCCACTTCTGTTCTCTGTGAAGTCTCTGTTTATAACCCTCGTACTGATGACCACGTAGCAAATGTGGATAAATGGTGGACAACCCAATGAGGAAATGGGAGAAAGGACCATCAGCTCACTGACATGTTGGTTGCCACTCATTTTTGATGAGAGAGTGGCTGCCTCTCTGCCCCGAAACCCTTAACATACTTTAATTCCTATTGATTTCTATTTGATAAAAGTGGTATCTAACTCACAGTTTACTGAAGCCAAAATTTGAGGTCCTTTATTCTGACTTTGACCAATAAGTTTCTTCTCCCCATGGAAAGTTTGGGGGCAGATTACAAAGTTTCACA
This sequence comes from Corvus moneduloides, assembly GCF_009650955.1. NCBI lineage: Eukaryota > Metazoa > Chordata > Aves > Passeriformes > Corvidae > Corvus > Corvus moneduloides. The sequence goes on from NC_045482.1 coordinate 18,070,011, forward strand.
GATAATTTGTAAACCCCTAAAACTTGTTGTGGGTTTTCAGTTTTGTTCTATTTTTTTTTCCTGTGGCCTTTAGATATCTGCTTCCCAGCCTGCCTCCTCCATTGCCTGAAAATCATGGGAATAAGGAAATGTTTGCTGACTTCCAGATGTGAATTACAACAGAACTGCAAGGGTCTGGGTCCCAGAATCTCAGAAATCAAGTGTGTGTTTAGCTTTGAGTTTCTGCAGAATCCTACTGCTCTGGGGCCTTAACTCTTTAGGGAACAGTAAATAAGAAAAAGGCAGCTCTCTCCCTCTGGACTAGAAATAACTTGCCGATTTAATTGACTTATTTTATTATAGATGTTTATGTTGAATTGTCCTACTATAGAAATGGTGTAATTCATCCAGGAAATAAAATGGCTCCAATGATGAACTTGAGTGTCATGTAAAAAAACAATGAGTACTGCCAACTTTCTAAGGTTTTATAACACTGTTTCCCTTAGGCTGTTAAAATCGGAGTCAACTTGTTAAATATTTACTTATTTAACAAACACGCTTTAACTTCTTCCCTATATCTTTAAGTAATGAATGACAAAGCACAAAAAGAAGGCTACTCACCTAGTTTATTTCAGATTAGAAAAAACAGGGAATGGCAGGTATAACGTACTGAATAGAATGGGTATTTATATTCCCATAAAATTGCAAAAGGTAGCTAGTTTAGATGACTGTAAGAGTTTAGAGTAGTTAAGAGTTTAGAAGACTTTATTGCTCCAAGCCTTGGAGATTCTTATTGCCTTGCTAGGTCATTATTATTCTCGTAGCAACAAAAGCTTAAAAAAAAAGTTCATTAAAAAATCTCAGGATAAGATCACAAACATGTAGCAGCAAGAATAACTATGCTACACACTTACCTTTTGTCACCCTGTGACAAGAATGGGCACCTCTGTTTTTCGGGAGTTAATCTTTTTGGGGAAAAGAGGGGAATAGCAGAATTTGGCTGCTGAATCCTTTAATTATCTTTCCTTCGTGTGGGGTATGAAGGACAGTGAATCAGAGCACTGCTAGATATGGCCACAGGCATCCAAGGCAGCCTAGGTGCACTGATTACTTCAGCACCTACAAGTGAGATTGCTGAGCTGGAGAGACAAGTTTCCTTGTTACACAGTATGAAGAATAGAAAGTTCCTGGACTGTATTTTTAGAGATGTAAGCATGCTTAGCAAAGGAGGGTCTGACGTATACAGTGCAGAAGAGAGAGATAGATGAAAGCTGAGTTACTGTGACTAGAACATAAAATGTCAGGCAGTCATCTAGAGGGGATTGTGAATGTTGGGAGTGCCAGAGCTTGTCACTGGATGTGTTGCTGACAGGTGATGAACACACAACCCTGGGGTGAAGTAAACAAACCTTGTCAAACACTCCCAAGCTATGAAGAGGGAGAAATGTGACTGAGACAAGCACTGTAGTGGCTAAGGGGTATCTTGAAGATTGTGTGTCCATTGATACTGGGCTTGGACCTCTGAGTTTCCTTTTAGGATTTAGGTGCCAGAGGGGTGTGACACTGGCAGGACACTGGCAGGAGTGTCTCTGGCAGAGCAGCAGAGCCGAGGGCCCTACACTGCACTGACAAGGGTGAGCAATGCCAAGAACCCTGACTTAACTTCCTTCAGCTGTGTCTTCTGCACGGTTACCACAGCTGTATTACAGAGCAACCAGGAACATTTAGAGGCTCAAGATGTGTGCCCCTCACCAAACTTTTAAGAATGGTTAGACCCATGGACAGATGGAGAAAGTGGGATGAGAGGCTTTTCACCAGCACTCGTTCCTGCTACCTTAAGATCAAACTCCAGGCTGCCAGGGCATGAATTTTATCTCTGGTCCGCTGTGACCCAGAAGATGCTGTTTTCTCTTTGTCTAGTGTGCTGCATATGTAGATTCTTGTGAGGGTATCCCATGGGGTCTTTAAGAACAAAATCTGGTCCTTTCTTTCATGCTGGGTTTCAGCTCATCAGGTTTGAGAAATCTGGGGGAAAAAAAACCAGTCTTTTTTCCCCCCAAAGTTAAAGGGCAAAAGTGGACTATGCAAAGCTGGATAGCGATGGATTAGAAATCCAGCACGGACCTGTGAGGGGCAGATCTGATGGGGCTTGGTTTCCCTTTGGCAAATCTTGTTTGGATTCTCCTAGGTCTGTACAGCTGGAAGCTCTGACTGCAGCTTTTCCTGTGGGTGGGTATTCATAACATCTTTCCATCTTCACAGCTTTCTTGGTGTTTAATAAGGGTTTAACTCAAACTTTGGTGGGTCCCCTTTTACTTAGCAGCTTGTTCTTACGAAATTTATAGAAATGTAGCATTTTCAGCCTTTTATTGTTCTGTCAGATGTGGTTAAAACTGGCTACTGTTTGTTCTTGTTCCTTCTCTCTTGCACAACATGCAAGTGTGTACCTGCACCTATGTGTGCACACGTGCGTGCGCACACACAGAGATTTATTATACATATGAAGAGATAACGATCTCAACCCCCTTTTAATTTCTGTAGGAATCCAGGCTAGGGAAAAAAGTATTGCAATACTACTTCTTTGGGAGAGGAAAAGGAGAATGAACTAATTCTGGTTTTTATGCAGCAGACAGAATACTCAATTACCACTTTGCTTAAATGTAAGGTGTGTTGCTGAAAATCTGGCACTACTATTAAAAAGTAAAATATATAGTGGGCTCTGTGTCCTGGAATTGCAGTCATGCTTGTGCATGGCATGCACGCTTTGCCTCCGGTGCCAGAGTGGTCCTGCTGAGACTGGAGGAATGCACAGGGAACGCAGGCTTGCCACGGCATCCCATCTCCATTATGTCTTTTGGAGCTCTGCCACAGAAAAGGAGGAATTTTATCCTTCATTTGTAAGTAATTAAGATGATAGTGGAGTTGGAATTTTCCAACTTTGTGAAAACAAACTAATAGCAATGATCCACTTCAATAACTCAAATATTAATTGACACAAGAGAGAGAAACAATACATTAAAAAATAATTAACTTTTGTTAATTAATTTTTAGGAATAGGAAGGACACCTGCAGCACGTGCAGATGTTTGCAAGTGTCATTAGACTGGGAAGGTTGTGCAGTAATTTGGAAATTGAAACAGGTCAAAAGGACCAGGAATGATCTGCAGCATTGTTTGAGAAGTATATGATTACTAGTGAGCTGCAATAAAGGTGATAAAGATGTGCATTTTTTAAGGATGTTTATAGAAGCCAGAGGTTAATTAGCAGTTAAAAAGCATCCACTGGTGTTTTAAGTCAGCACCATGAGTGTGTTAATTATCATTTTCAGCCTCAAATGTGCCTCTTTCAGACTTAAGCTGAAACAGATTGATGATTCTTTAACTGAGGCATTTCTTAGATAAATTTTAATTAGTAACTTCCCCCCTCCCCCTAAACAATTTTCTTCTATGACCAGAACTGGAATTTCGTATCTCACTCGGCTTTCTCTTCCTTGGTATTTGTGATGAAGTTTGAGTATTACCTGTGGTAATGCAGGATGGTAAGAGCTAAGGGGAATGCATCTGTTACCAAGGTCTTGTCCAAATTTTATATTTTGACTTTGCAGAAATGTAGACACAGAAAAATGTGAAATAAACCCTAGACCTTTCCACCTCTTTCAAAGTTAGTGAGTAGAAAGGCACAAACCTAGTTTGTTCTGTGCCTCTTAATGGTTTTGTCTACTCTAATACAATGATGCTGCTAGGAAAGACCACCGAAGTTTTATATGCCACTCTGAACATGCCAGAACTCTCTTCAGAAACTGGGGTTCTTCACAGGGAGAGTAGACCAGGCACCCTGGGGGCATTTAAGCCCCCAAATCAAGATGACACGGGCTGTCTGTAATCCCCTAGCACCAATTAAAACAAAATGCTGAGAATCCCTGAGAGGTCAGGTTATTCCTTGCATCAGACACCTCTCAGGGAAGGTTCTCATGTAATACCATCTCCTGTCCAGCCCTCTTCTGTAGGCTGCTACCCACAACTCCTTTTTCAAAGATCGTGGCAGGGATTTTTTTTTTTCCCCTAAGAAAAAAAACCCTCCCTCACCTGAAGATATGTAAGAATTCAAAACTGTCATACATGTTTCCAAATGACCTTACATTCATTTGATCTCTCACTGTTCAGACCACACTGTGGCCTTCTGGCTGCTGGAGCTGAGACTTGCCAGAGAAAGCACGGGATGTGGTTTGGACTATAGCCCCAGACTTCCTTCTCCTAGAGGGAGCCACGGAGTCTTGCTTGCTTTTGTTTCGGGAATGGGAATTCAGACTGAGATTCATAAAAGCAAGTCACTTCTTCCCTCCAGAAGTATTTCCTTTCAGAATGTGTAACTCCTGCTATTATGTTTTCAATTTTTCAGCAAACATATGTGCATGTATATAATTTGCTAGTCTCTTTCATTTCACTGGCCTACTTTTATATCAGTGCTATTAAAAATAAAATGCCAAATTTTGAGAAAGAATTACACAAGACAAGAAATACACAAGACTTTTTTTTCCATTCGGGTGGCTTTATACTTTTATCTATGTGTCTATTTATTTACTTCCATTCCAATTTTGTGATGGGTTATGGAGGAAGATCCTTAGATGCTGTATTACTGATTCTGCAAGTCATGGTTATGCGGCCTCTTCCTCTGAACAATTTTCCTAACCTTACCTGAAGGATCTACAATTTTTCCCCCAATTATTTCTATAATTATATTTTATCTGTTGTGATGACCTTGAAGGGCAAGAATTAAGCATAAACAAACAGGATAATGATGGGGCCCAAAGGCAGTAACTTTTAGGAAGCTTGAAAAAAAGGACATGTATTTCTCATTTAAGAGCAATGAAATGAAAAAAGGATTAGCCTGCTACATAGTTTTCAGCTATGTACTGATCTGCTTCTTCCTGGTGCCTCTTCCCAAAGGGGCGGGAGAGTAGATGACTTTGTTCCATCTTTGTAAGAAAGAAATACTGTTAATGAAAAAAATTCTTACTTAGATGGACTTTGCTGCCAGTTGAATAAAAACCGCACATATTTTACAAGGAAGATTTAACTAATATACTCTTTATTTCTTTCTTTACACAACTAAAACCAAGATAATGAAATTAATGGGGAAAAAAACCCCTTGTGCAATAACACCAAACTTTGTTCCCTATTGTAGTGATATAGTTTAACACAAGAAAGAAAAACCAGCAGAAATAGTTTTCTCTAACATTATTAAGAACAGAACCTGTTTACCAGTCAAATATTAAATGTCTCCCGAGAATTTGAAAATTTGCAAAGTATACAAAAAATACATCACCTGGGGAGAGTTACAGCTATAACAAACAAGGAAGAATTTCTGACTAAAAAGGAACATGACTTATTTTGTCCCAATTACTCAAAAATATTCATAAATACAATGACTAGGTTGAAAACAATGTTCCAGAGGTCTGTCCTCACATACTGGTGCATGTAGAGCTTGGACAGACTTTCTGTTGCCCCCATTCCTTGAAGATCAGTCATCTGTGTCGGTGAAGAGTCACAGCCTTTAGATTTGTGCCCAGACTGGGTTGTTAGGCTACTTATTTACAGTTTCTTCCTCTTACCAGGCAGCATGTTTCAGACCTCCAGTGAAGTGCATGAAGAGCCTGGAGCTGGCACGTTCCTGCTGTGGCTGCTGTGCTGCCCATGAGTTTGCTAGGCCTGCCTTTATCCCATCAATAGCTTCTACTGAGTGGGAGCAGACCAGTGGAATCAAGTGTTTCCCCTGCTAACAGCTGGACCCAGGTACCACAGATTTCTCTTTGACCTTTCTGTAGTGGAGTTGTTTCAAGCAGAGACCAGTATTTTTAGAATTGCTTCCCCATTTAAAACAGAAAACATGCTCTCCTAAAATCCACTTTCACCACCTATTATTTGTCTTCCATACAGTTACACTTGGACACCATCACACTTATGCAGCAGACTATACAAATGCCTTGATATTTCACATGCTCTCAGGTACCATTTGTGCTCCTCTAAAGGCTTGGAATCCTGGGCTACGGACAAGACACTTTACACAAAACATAGCCAAAAGCAAACTCCTGTGTTGTCCAGCAAGCTTGACACCCTGAATTAATCTACTTGCAGCTGCTGAAGGGAGCCTTACGTCTCCTCCTCTGCTCCCACCCATGGAGCTCTGTTGCTCACAGTGTCTAGTTTGACTCAATATAGCTTGCAATATGGGAAGCAGTATTTTTGCAGGATTTGTTTTCTTATGGCGATGTCCATGAGCTATTAGGTTGGCTCAGCTTCTGGGTAGACCAAACCTACTGCTACAGCCTGCTCCCCCTCTGCAGAATTTGTGTTCTTGTAGCCACTCATGTCAGAATAGGGAGGTGCTTTCTGGAGGATGATGACACAATGCCAGCCAACAGTTTTCTCGAACCACTGCTGGTTTTATACTAGGCAAGGGCTCCTTTCTCTATTTGATGAACTCAAGTCACGCAACTATCTCAACTACTATATGCTGACTCACTAAACCTCACAGGTCAACTTCCTGTCAGTCCTGCCTGTGGCCCTATGGAAAGATGACCCAATATTCTTAAGCAAATGGACCCATACAGGATGTAGAAATTAAGAGTGCAGTGTCTAGGACTGATAGCTACACTCTTGTTCTTGTCTGGTAAGACTTAAACAAATTGTAAATGAAGGCTGAAATTCAGAATGAAGTTGAATTCTACGAAGTTTAAGAAGTCTGATTCAAAACCTTGTAATTATCTTGGGTTTTGTAGTACCATGTAGATGTTTAGCACTTAGAAAACATGGCTTTCCAGATTCTACTAAAATTTTAGACAGATTACTGAAACACAAGAAGGTACCTCAGATTCAAAAAGATATACCTCTCCTGAATGGTTAGGTTTTTTCGTGTTCTAGTTATTTTCTGAGGTATGAGATTTACAGATAGTCCTGCTAGTTGTCCTTCCAGTAAAGGACACGTTTTAAGGTAGATTGTTGAATGGAATCCCTCCTAACTCTTCAATGGCATTTCAGACCTACTCTTTCAAACTAAAGTGACCTGAGCCTGAGTTTTCCTGGCATTACATTCTGTCACAGCAGAATGCATTCCTGTCCGTCTTGTCCCGTTGCATTCTAGGCTTCAGCATAGCAAAACCACCACTCTGCAGAGGAATGGAGTACCACAACTGTGAAAACTGAACTGGACCACATACCAACAATCCTTCAATAATGTGTTCCTTTAAAGAAGTGCAGGGTTACCAATAGAAGGGACCACTAAAGACAGAAATAACATGCCATAGGTCCAAAGTTTCAAAGGACTATAGAGACAGAAAAGCTATTTCCAAGTATAGCAGACACTGCGCGGGATGGGAGTTGTGCTAGACAGTGCACTTCCTTCTGAATTTGTACTGTGTCACACAGAGACTGAGCTCCAAGACTTACACCAGTGAGGTACAAGTTACAATGGACAAATACAGCATTGAGCTTACAACTGAAATACAGGGTAGGTATTAAGTTTTACAGTTCTTTCCAAGTTGGATCTGATTTCATCTGTCAAAACCTTCTCTCAAGTTTCATCAGAAGCTGGTAGACATTGTTTCCTCTCCCACATTATATTGCTACTTACCCCAAAGGCTGCATCTTAGTTTTGAAACTGCTGCGTTTTGGTATCTGGTAGAGGTATTCTTATTATTTATAGAGCAGTATTACTTTCTCTGTATCTACACAGCTCAAATTACAACACACCATTTTCAGCAAATTGATCGAGAATTAATTCATCCCAGGACCTGCAGTTAACCAGGAACAGCCTGGAAGCAGGAGGCAAAGGCTTAAAGAGGCAAGGCTCTTTAAGAGTAAACTGGTCATGGTTAGTTTATTCAGATCACATCTGGGTACAGTACATCTGGTGGGCAATCTCAAGAAAGAGAAAACAATGTCTCCTCCAATTGGGCATAGAGCTCAGGCTCTGGGGATACTGTCACAGTGCTAACTCTGCAAGAAAGACCAGCACCTACAGGAACTCAGGTGTCCAGTTTCGATACCAGCATCTCCCTCATGTATCCAGGATTTTTCTAGTGAGTGTCTTAATGCTACTATATCGATAAGCAGAAAACCCTACAAATAATGTCTTTTTTTTTAAACTTATTTTTCTTCTCATGTGTTCTTAATCTCCACTGGGAAGTGGTAAATAGACACACGTGATTTCTATTACCAGCCAGTTTCTATTTAACAATTCTGAGTCTCTTTACACCTTTTTTTCATAATAGCGGATCTTTTTTTACAACTTTCTTGTAATTTATCTTGAGTTTTTTGTCTACTTTTTAAATAGTCTGTTAATATTCGGGTTTAGTTCTTTATATGAATTTAGTAATACCATAAGAGTGTACCCCTTAATTTTAGATACTTGACTAGAAAAAAGATGGTCCTCCACTAGTGTTAAGCCTAATTACATCTGAGTTTTATTGCACTGAAAAACTTTTATATATAAAATCAATCCCATTACTGGTACTTCAAATCTTTCTGTCTTAAAGCACTGCAGTTATGTCCCAGGCCTGCAATCAGATCCATGTAGGTAAACTACTCTATTGACAACATCCCACTTAAGTCAGACAGCTCTCAACATGCACCCAGCTGTAGAAGAAAGAACAACTTTCATATTTAGATTAAGTCCTAGACAACACAATCTTCCTAAAGCAAAATGCCATTGACAGTATTTGGCAATACCCTGCTAAATAGCAGGTTTTTAACATCATTTTCCCCTTCAAAGCATATGAACAGGAATTATTTCTCTTACACATCAGTCTTTAAAGGAACACCTCAGTTACTGAAAGTCTAAAGTAACCACTAATAGTTCTGGTTCCAGGATGACAGACTCATACGTTTCACTAGCAACTTCTGATATTGCCAAACAAACTGCAAGTTCTATACTAGTTGTAGAAGACTTTTTTTTTTTTTTAATACTACAATGGTCAGGTAATTTTGCATTTTCATTTTTTCCTGAAATGTCCTTATGTATGTATACTGATGCATTTTTAGATGTTGTGTATATTAGCTTTCACTGGCTAAAAATTATTTCTGACACTGTTTAAAAAAACCCTGACTTTTCCAAGTTACTTTTGCTTCTTATTAAAATAAAAAATACAAATTGCAAAAAAACCTTCTTCCTTATGGCTGTGTTATCTATCTTACCAACAACTGATTCTAAAGTAGAGTTACAAGTGACTATGTAAACAAATACAGACATTTAACAAACAGAAGTATTTGGCTGGGGTTTTTTCAACTACCTTGAAAAAATAAATTGTGACAAAAAGCTTTGGGATTAATTTACAACTTACTATTAAGTCACCTGAAGGTACTCTCAACATACCAGCAAAAGTAAATTGGTTAGAAATAAGACTAAACATCACACAGTAAGAACAATCTTCCACTGACAGCAAAATACTTCAATCTTCCTCTATCATAACTTCCAGATATTAAATTCAAATTTCTGAGTGTGTTTTTTCCTGTTCTGTAATAGTGTCCAAGCTAAGCTTGGGCAGTTACTGCAAGGTCATAGTGCTGGGACTGATTAAAAAGCACTGTTTATTCTCCGCTCAGAGAGGCTGTTGAAAATCCTGACCATACTGCTGGGTTTCCAAGTTACTAACTTTGCTATGAGTTTATCTCAGGAGCCTGGAACTTCACATACTCAGCCCACCTGTGGACATATGGACTGTGCTCACTGTATCTCCTAGGTAATCCTCAGTTCTAATTACATTAAAGATTGTAACAGGAAAGTAGGTTTGAGGGTTTTTTGGCCTCATTCAGACTCCTTGGAACACCACACTAAAGGTACCCATGAAAAATTCATCATTCGGGAGAATTTCTAAGCTAAGGGTCAAAACCAGTGCCTCAACCTACACACTCTCCTATGACCCTGCACACGCACTCAAATGGGACGGAAGGCCAAGCCCAAATTCTTCCCCTTTACAGGAACCCTTCACAAGCTACATGGTGTAACAGAGAAACAGGCCCCACTAATAATCATTCCTGTATCATCATATACTTATGTAACAATTTAAACATATTTCCTGCCTTAGTTTAACAATCAGAGAGCTCCCAGTTTCCTTTCTGTTGCATAACATGAGACACAGACCAGCCTGACGTTAAGGGAAATCTTACTAATTCTCCTTAACATGATCAAAATAAAGCCTCCTGGCACAAATGCTCGATCCGTGCCAAGGTTCGGCTGCCCAGCTCAGGGCAGGTACTCCCGCTGGGAAGTCGTGTCACGTTAAGATCTAACTCGCGGCATTATCCTGGACGGGTTTTGCTCTGCATTAGAGACAGCGAAGGTTTTAGGTTCCCCCGCCCGGGTCAGGCAGGTGCGAGCCCGCCACAGCGCTTATGCAACGGCGGCACGGCGGAGCGGCCCCGCTGAGGCGGGCGCTGCTCCCGGGCTGCGGCCGGCGCTGACCCGGACGCCCCGTCCGGCAGGGGGGCGGCCAGCGGCAGTCTCCGGGCAGGGTCCGCCCGGGCGGACCGGCTCCCCTGGGTACGGCGCGCCGACATCTTAGCGCCGGAGGGACAAAACGCGGCGGCGCTGTGTCGGCCGGGCGGTGCTCGGCCGCCGCCTCGGAGCCGCGGCTGTCGCCAGCCGTGAGTGACAACCCCGGCGGGGACACTTCGAAAGATCGCAGCCCTGGCTCGGCGCCCCCCGGGCACAAGAGCGGCGGGGGCGCGGGGGGGGGGGGGCGGGGGGATAGCGCCACCGCCACGCAGCTGTGTCTATGCGCTGACCCCTGCGGGCGGGCGGGCTCGGCGCTGTCAGGGGAGCGCGGCGGCAGGGCCGCCTCCCGGGGCGGCGGGTCCCGGGCCGGCGCGGGCCGCGGGCTCCCGGCGGGTCCCGCTCATTGTTCCCCGCACCAGCCCTGGCAAACAGGAAGCCGCCCCGGCATGGGGCGCCCCCCCCCGCCCCCGGCGGGTGACTGGCAGCCCGGGCGGCCCGTGCGAGCGGCGGCGGCGGCGCGGCGCAGCCAATGAGGGTGCGCGCGCGCGCGGGCGTGGGCGGGAGTTCCGGGCTGGCAGGCGGGCGGGCGGGCGGCGGTGTCGGCCGGGCCCCCTCTCCCGCGGCAAGCCCCACCTTTCGGCTTTCCCGCACCGTCAATCAAAATAGGAAAAAAAACCCGGAGTAGGCTCGGGCCGCCGCCGCCGCTTCAGCCCGCCGTGAGCACAATAAGCATGTCCCCGGCGGCAGCCGCCTAGCCCCAGCCAGCAGGGCCTGTGTGCGAGCCAGCCAGCCAGCCTGCCTGCCTCCCGCCCAGCCAGCCAGCCAGCCGGCCGCTCGCACTCACACCATGACCGGTACGTACGCACCGACCGAGCCGCCCCGGGGGCTCCCCGCTCCTGCTCCGGCCCTGCGCGTCCCCGCTCCGGCCCCGGAGCGTCCGTGTGCGAGCGAGGCGAGAGCGGCACTGAGAGCAGCAGCAGGAGGAGCAGGGGGAGGAGGGAGAAGAGGGGCAGGGGCAGCAGCACGGGGAGGAGGAGGAGGAGGAGGAGGAGGGCTCCGTGCGGGAGGGCGGGGGGAGCGCTGGGGTTAGGGGGGGGGGAGAGGGAGGGAGGAAGGGAGGGAGGGAGAGGGAGGGGGGTGATCGCTCCCGTCAGTGACTCTCCCCTCCCCCTCCCCGCTGTGCCCGCAGCTCCCGAGAAGCCCGTGAAACAAGAGGAAATGGCTGCCTTAGACGTGGACAGCAGCAGCCACAGCGAATATCTCCAGCACGGCAACGGCGCCGCCTCGGCCTCCGCCGGGGCGGCCGCCCCCCAGGTGAGCGCAGGCCCGGCCGGGCCCCTTCCCCCCCCCCCCGGGTGACACGTTGTGAGCGGGTGCGGAGCCGGTGCCGCCGCCGCCGCCGCTTCCTGTGTGCGCGTCTGCGAGGAGCCCGGTCGCTGTCCCGCACTAACCGCCACCCCCCTTCTCTCCCTGAACCCGCCCATTGTGGGTAGGACGCGCAGCCGTCACCGCTCGCTCTGCTGGCGGCCACCTGCAGCAAGATCGGCCCGCCGTCGCCGGAGGAGGATGAGGCCGCCGCCGCCGCCGCTGCCTCTCACTCTGCCGGAGCGGTGAGTGCCCGCCCCGCCGCTCTCGCACGGCCTGCCGGGGGGAGAGACAGCACAGCCAGCCCGCCCGCCCGGGGGGAGGGACGGGACACACGGCACTGCCCGCCCGGGGGGAGGGACGATAGCAGGGCCGACCTGCCAGGAGAGGGGTCCCCGGGCTCCCCTGCCTCTCCAGGAGGAGCCGGGCTCCCGGGAGGAGGAGGGAGCCAAGCTCCCCCCTCCCCCGCCATTGGGAGCGGCGCCTTCATTTACTTTCAAAAACGGGGGGAGGCGGGAAGCCTCCCTCCCCCGACCCTGGCACCGGAACGGCTCGCTCGGCACCCGGCGAGGCTGGGAGGCATCTCACCTCCACCTGAGCGCGCCCCCGGTACCCTCGCCAGGCTGTCAGCCTGGAACCGCGCAGCCAGCCAGGAACACAAAATGAAGGCTGGCTGTGGGGAAGGATGTAGTCAAGTAAAATGGCTGTTTAGAAGCGAGCGCGGTGGTGGAAAGCTGCTTCCTGTATCGACGCTGTTTTTCTAGGGAGAGTTATCATGCGGTTCCTCGTAGCATTTTCTGTCCTTATCTCTCATGCGCCGTCGCCTCTGAAAGGAGCCTTGATGACCTTGGGACCTTGTGTGATGAGATGGATCTTGCAGACTAGAAACATATTCTTGCTGAAGCTAGTTTAACAATTCCCATAACAAAAGCCTAATGAAAACTCATGCTCCTTAATTGGTCTAGCTAAATCTCGTGTTGACATATGCTCATAAAATTCAAAGAGATTATGCATTTCTAAATAAATCATACCTAAGAATATTGGTATATTAAAAGAGAGTTCCAAAATATCTTCTAAAATGACATGATGTAATTTTTTGGCCTTAGCCCTTGGAAAATTACACGTATTACCTCTAATTTTTTTTTTTTTTACAAAAACATCTTTAAAATTAGCAAAAAAACCCCAAACCTTTTTCTTCTTTTAAAGCAAATCTTGTTTTTTAAACTTGCTGTACACAGCAACACCCTTGTGTGGTTTTAGGATTCTGTGAATAGGAAGAAAAACTGCAAAACGTATTGGTGGATGAAGTGGCTGTGGCAAGCTTTCAACAAATGTCAGCGTGTTAGTGATAGAAGTTTCTAAATGCATGCTAAACTTCAAAATACTTTTCATCTGTATGTTACAGCTTACTTTACATGAAGGGAAGCTAAAGCAAAATAGCTGTCTGAGGTCATACAGCAGGTTGTAGACTAATGACAGAGCTTGAAAATGTATTAAGATTCCGACCCCTTTCAAGCATCCTTTCTGCTAAACCTATTTATTTGCTCAAGCAGTATGTTTTTAAAAATCTTTCTAGATGTTGTAAAGTGCCCGATACCTCTAAGATTTGTTTCATAATACCGGATGCATACAGTGCTGAAAAATTTATTTATGAAAAATCAATGATGTTTAAATGATTGCTTGCTTTCCTATATCCACCTCTAAGGTTGTTCTCATTGTACAGCTGGAATTTTGCATCTTGGGGGTGGATTGATTGATTGGGATGAGCAGTAGGTCTGACAGGATACTAGAATGCTGGTGCAGGACAAATGGTTCCCAGCAGTTCAAAATGGGCAAAGCAGTTTTGCTGTGGTGCTTCTTTACTCCTGTTAAATTAATATGTTGTTGTATTTATGTATAAGAGGCTTTTCAGGAGAAAGCAAATGCAATTCAAGAGAAGCCAAAATCTTAGTTAAAACTAAATGACTATAAGCTCACTCACTACTTTCCATACATGCAGATAGGCCCTTCCTACATATCTTCTGTGAGTTAGGTTATAGCATTCTGGTAATTTTTACACTCCTACAACATAACTCTTGAATGATTCAGAATATTTTGGGTGGAAACTAAATATAAATTGAAGGAGATACCTAACAGTAGCTGAACTAGACACTGGAGTTAATTAAGATGACCTTAATAAAGAGAAGGGAGGGACTAAAGGCCCTGAAATACATTCCTTGTGAAAAACAGAAGAACAAAAGAGATTTGGTGCAATAAAGATTCTTTTTTTTTCTGGTCCCTTGTGTTTATCTTATTGGAGGGTGGAAGAAGGAGGAAGAAGCTAAAAAGGCTTAAATTGTAGGTACCTCATAAGTCATATGGAAAATGAAGTCTATATGCATAGACTTAATAATTGTCTTCCTGCAGTTTGTGATGCTCCTCCCTTTCCCAGGAGTATAGATCAATCAGTTTGATACCTGTGCATGGGTGATGGTGCCTAATGTAGCAGTGGGAAAGCAGCTCTTTCCTGCTGTATTTATACCTGGACTACAGTTCTGCCAGCTGAACATCTGATAGAACTCTCAATCCATACAAATGGGTAGTAGAAGTCAAACTAGATATTTCCTCTTAGAACCGGGTGAAGAGCCTGCATGTAAAGGGGTAGCGATGCTGTTGTTTCGGGGTTGTTTTGTTACTGTTTTACTGACATTTGCTTGGTAGAAACTGGCAGGGCTGGAGCCAGCATGCTGGGCTAGCATACTGCTGTCCTGGCTGAAATGGTGTACTGCAGCTGCTCCCCAAGAGACCAGCAGTGTGATTTAAAAGCAACAGCAAAACTCCCATAGGAATGCAGGGAATATTGCGTGTCTGAGATTTGGGGAAGAGCTGGAGCAAATGTAACTGTGTTTGTAACGATCTAGTTGGTCCTGCTTTGAGCCCAGGGGTTGGACCAGGTGACCTTCAGAGGTCCTTTCTAGCTGAAATTATCTTATGATTCTGTATCAGTATCTGAGTCCAGGCCTACTGTTTGAATGGACATTGCTGTTAGGCCACTGAAAGAATTAGTGAGGAAGTAAAAAGACTAATGAAAATGGCAGCTGCTTGTAATAAAAAGCAAATGAAGAAGGCAATTGGCAGAACTAAACTCAACCCTCTTCTCCTTTCCACCCTGTCAATGACCTGGCAGGGTGTCTCTAGACCACAGGTTTTCAGCTTGGCCCCGGATTCTGGTTAGAACTGTATTTACTTTTGGATGAGAGCACTAGCAGGCATTACTGCTGATCTTGTCTTTGTGCATTGATGAAGATTGCAGTCTTTCAGCTTTGACACCATGATTTACGCTGCCTAATGATCAGCCAACACCAGTGTATTGCCTGATGGTGTTTGATATTAATGTAGATGGTCTTGAGCTTGTGGCTTGCTTACCTGAGAACCTTTTCCTTGGTTGCCATACTGCTGCATCCATGGTTGGTTCAAACACTTGCCATGGGAACTTTGCCTTGAATATTGCTGCCTGCTGGTTTGTGTGAGAGTCTTGCTGGGATGCTATGTGCTACTGCCTGACCTAGAATGGCAGCTCATGTTTTGGCCCCTCAGGATGTCTTTCTCTCTCTTGGGAGTTTAAAATCTGAGAAGTTTTAGTTTGGGTCTTGCTTTTTCACTGTTCATCTTTGACTAATAATTCTGCCTCAAACTTTCATATTTAGGATTCTTTTTCATTTAGTTATAAATACTCTAGTTTCATTCCAGTTTAAACATCTGCAAAGATTTTAACTTTAGGTGAAAACAAAGGTGAAAAAATTTTAATGTTAGGAGAAGCAAAGCAGAAGGTGGTAAAGATGTGCATAAGGGAGGAAACGAAAGAGCAAACAGATTTAGGTCAGAGCCTTGATGGTCAGCTGTACGGTTGTAGCATGATCAGATGATTGTTTAAGAAGCTACAAAGCTGAGATGATAACCAGTTGTTTATGTTCTCTTACTTCATTGTAATGCAAAGCTAAAGGCTGTCTTGGAACTCTGATGCTCCCAAGGGCCATTCTTATGGTTGTACTGGGTGGGACTGGATAGGTTAGGATACAGTGCAAGACTGATGGGGGGTTGCGTGGGCGGTCTGGAAGGCGGGTGAACTGGGAAGAGTGGCAGGCTGGCTGAGAAAGCTGCTGGCTCTGACAGCCGCCAGAGAATTGGAGCTGCCAGAGATGACTGCCCCAGTTGAGGTGTGTAGTTGCATCTTGTGTGATGTGGGCTGCACTGATTCGCTAGTCAAAAAAATAAAAAAAAGGAGAAAAAGGCTGGGAGGAATGATTTATTTGATTTATTTGTGTTGTTGCTTACCAACAAGACGTGGAAAACATTTGGACAGGTTAATAGTTAGCATATGTGGGGAAGATGAGTATCATTTCTCTGCTGTAGGCAAAGCATTTCTTTGTATCTTTTACAAGTAGAGGTTGGAGTGTTTTAAGACTACTTTGGCATATCTTTAGAATTGAGTATCAGTGCTTCACAGAACTTAATGAAAGTCTAGAATTCTAGTAGGTTTATGCCTCAAAAGATTAACCATCTGAGATGCACCTAGTTTAAACTCAGTTTATAAGGAAATAGGAATAGGAAGAGTGCTCACAGGATGGAGAAAGAGGAAGACATTTCAAATTTCATGTTTTCCACTAGGCAAAAGTATGCATGAATGCCATGTGTCAGAGTTATCCATACTACTTGGTATTCTGGCCTGTATGATCATTTTGAGGAAGCTCAAAATTGATCTGACATCCATTTCCACTTTTGTGGGTGATAAGGTAGCTTCCTGATGCTGTGTTTCTGGATGTGCACAGATGCACCAGAATGTGTTCTGCCGCTGTAGAAAAGTCTGCCTGGAATTGTCTTGCTTCTCTCTGTTCTATACTTTTGCAAAACAAGGAAGTTTCAGTAGAATGTGATGTCTAACAGTGTATTTGCCCTGCTGCTGTCCAGAAGCTCACCTTTTAAAATGTTCTTTGGTTTTTGTATTCCAGTTATGTCTTTCTAGTACTGGATCAGAACCAAGTGTAGAAGTTCTTTTAGAAGAAGGTGCTTTAGGGATGTTCTTTAAAAATTTTGTTTTATTTCTCTTTATAGTTTCGGGAAAATTAAGGAAATGTATAGTTTAAAACATATCCATATTTAAAAATAGGACAGACAAATATTAAACACTAGTAAGAAGTCTTAGATTTCATAGAAAGTTGAGGCTGGTAAGGATGTCTGGAGAACGTCTGGTCTACCCCTCCTTGCTCAAAGTGGTCAGCAAGAGCATGTTGTTCAAGGCTGTGTCCAGTGGGTTTGAATACCTCCAAGGATAGAGACTCCACTATCCCTCTGGGCAGCATGTTCCAGTGTTTGATAACCCAGATGGTATGAAAAAAAAAGGCTTTTTCTTACATTATGGGGGACAGTCAAAAGCCTAACTAACCTAGTGATAAATATATGCCTTGCATAACCCCATCTACCAAGCTAGTCTTCTCACCGTAGAGCATTGTGAGGTTAGTTATTTCAGCATTATTTCCCCTTCCTAAGTCTAGGCTGACTACTTCTGAACACTAGCTTTTTTCACCTCAAGGTTATTTGAAGGTTAAATGTTTCCGAACATTTGATTTGGGCAAAAGTATTTCTCTAAATTGAGTGGCTTCATTGGCAGAGGGCTCAAATATGCAACAGAATTAATCTGCCTTAAGAAACAGCTTTGTGTCAGCTGAACCACAGTGACTGATTTTGAACATGTTTTTAACCTATGGCAAATACAAGATAGAATGTATTAGCTCATACTTTAATGAACGAGTTGAAGCAAGTGCATTTTATCTTGTATTTGTAACGACCTAAGAATGCACAGATAGTTTACTGTAGCTTGGTAAACACATGGTGTTATTAAACCCATGCATTAGAACCCTAACTCTTTCATACAACAACAATTTGGATGGGGCAGTGTCCAGTCTTCTTCATTAGGTGTGTGATTTTTGAATGTTTAGGAGCTCGTGACTCATTATCTGTCCACCTCTGCTTGTTTGGCTGGTGCTTTTGCTCCAGGACTAAATGAGGCAAAAGTAACTTTCTGAAAAGTGCAGTAAAAAGCAGTCCACCAGCACAGATAAATGTTTGGTAGACTTCAGTAATAAAATACTGATGGCTAATGACATGTGTCCATTTGACATGTTGAGATGCAGGTGTCTACAACAGATACCATTTCTTACAGGGGTGTTTGTCCTCTTCCCTATTTTACTTTGGTGAAGCTTATTTTAAGTTTTATAACTCAAGTCCTATCATTCAGTATGGTTTAGATCACTTCTGAAAGATATTTTATCTCCTGTCTTTCTCTTATCTCCTCCCACATTTGACTTAATGTTGCTTTAATTTTCTCTAAACGTATTGAACAAGACAATTACTAGATTTTTATTTATCATGGCTTGTGATTGTTCGGGGATGGGACTTTTGTCTCAGAGACATCTCTTTATTTTACCCACTGGAAATTATACAAGGCCTGTTAAAGAATCAAAAGACAGGCTGAACAGTGGCTGTTGCTTCTTCTCTTTATTGGTGCTTGACCTTTCTTCAGGTGGACATGTAATTTGATTTTAATTCGTCCTATGCGTTGTGTTAGCTCCTCTCTTTGCTCTGTTCCCATCTCTTTTTCTTGTTTCCTCATGCTGCTTCCAGTGAATTCCCTGTTGCTTCCTGTTCTCTCCTCCTTGGCTGAGTAGTGCTGAACTTTTCTTAGATCCTTGTCCCTTCCTCTTGAAACAGAGCCTTTGGATTGAAACAGTCCAGCCTTCTCTTAAAGGAGCAGCTTCCAAATAACTGCCGCTTGAGTATCAGTTGATAAGAAAACTGTTACTTTGTCTCTACCCTATAAGTAATTTTCAGGGATGGCTGAGACAGCAAACAAATTGGTGTATTTTGAATGTAAAGCTCAGTAAGCGAATGGGCTGCAGATGTTGCTGCTCATGTGTCAGTGGCAGAAATTTTGAGTTACTACGAAAGTGCTTAACTGCCTGTGGATGTAGAGAAAGGTTATTGTTCTTCAGTTAGTAGGAAGAGAAGTCCAAGAAATGTCTTGTCTCAACAGACTTTGAGAAAGAGCATAACAGTCAATCTTGTTATGAGAGGCCAATGACCATTTGAGTATAGAGGTCATCCTCAAATAATCTTTACCATACGGGTTTTTTTCATGCTTTAATGCTAGTAATTTTGATAGCTGCCAGATAGCTTCTTGAAAGCCTCATCCTCTTTTTGCCCCTCCCTCCACATGATTCAGCCGGTGGTGTCTGATACAGCCAGCTGTAAGAGCAATATGAATAACAGGCATTTTATGTTGTATGTGTAGTATAGCTTCATATCCTTGTGCATGGCTGCCCTGAACTTCTCCACGGACTGACAAGTGCATCTACTAGAAGAGTGGCTCTATTGTGCTAAAGTCATTACAGAGCAGAATTGGAGGGAAGATTTCACTAGATCATGAAAACGTGAGATGTGTGCCTAACATGAAAATGCCAATATGGAAATCAACATATGTTTTGGGAGAAGAATAAAGTAGGTCATTTCCATATCACGAAGGAGACAGACTCCCTTTGAAGTATTTCTGTGGAGGATATTACATAGACATGTTACTGCATATTGGATCAGTCCAGTTTTAGCCTAAGCTTTCAACATTTGCTTGTACATAGTTTTCAATTAGTGAGAAATTATATCAGACTTGTAATGTTTTACATTACTTTTCCTTTCTCTTTTGTTCTAACAGCTACTATCAGCACATTGTAGTATACATTTATTTTATAATGACACACTTTAAGCATATAACAACCATATTTTTGCTTTAGGTATTTTCTGACCGATGTTTACCGATGAATTCTATGGGTGTTTTGATATTTTATGAAACCTTCAGTTAATAGGTATTTATATGCCTGTGAATTGAATAGTTATGAACTTTCTTAGCAGTGTTTCAGCAGCTGGTATCTATGTGTAAACAAGACTAAACACAAGTGTATAAAGCTAATGTGGTAGCAGAGGAAAATGGAATTTTTAGCCTTCTTTTAGGTAAGATATGTGATATGGAATACTATATTTTTTTTCTTCTAGTGTCATATGTTACAAGCTTGAAAGACTAAAAAATTTAAACATGTTTTTAAAATGAAAGGTTGATCAGTACAAGAGGAAAAGAAAATAATAGAAGAGAATTATTATTCTCCTTTTTCTGTGTCTTTTCCTTGAAGCATTAAGGCCATAAAATTAGTTTTGTTCTGGTGATGCTAAATCTATTTACTGATATATTACCTGAAAAATTAAGAATCACACTTAAGAACCACAGAATATTTTGAGCTGGAAGGATCAGAGTCCAACTGTTAAGAAGAGTCAATGGCCCATATCTTTGAGGGCTGAAGAAGGCTAGCATTCTTTTGTTTTTTGCACAGTAATTATTTTTACAGTTCTTGAGAAGAATTTAGAACCATGCTATGCATTTCTTTATTGAAAATGAAGCTTGATAAGCACAGTAAAACTTTTCTGTAATAAGTACACAGACTTAAATATCTTTCTTATACATGTAAACATTGTAGTGTCAAGGGCTATAGGAATAGGATAAGAATGTGAAACTAGAGAAGTCCCATCTAATGCTGTGGACTAAATTCACTCGGGTGCATACCTGCAGGATTCTTTCAGACTGGCTAGGTCTCAATGCTGTCTTAGGAAAGAATTAGATGTGTGCTGTATTTTGTGTGTCCTGGTTTTGTTCTAAGGAAGTCAGAATGCAGCATCAGAAAGAAGTTGCGGTATGTTCTGGTAACTTCCCTACCAGGAGTGATCACAGGATCTCTGTGGAAGGACAAACCAGAGCTTTTCTTTCTATGTCCTCTGAACTCTGCCAGAGAGACTAGATTTGTTTCACAGAGCTGAACTGATTGGAAGACAAGTTAGTTACTTATTGCTAATATTAAGGTAATCCCTTGGTTTACTGTAGTATGGTAAAACAGATAAGGAGAAACTTTACTTCCTATTTTTTAGATTAATGGTTATTTACAAGGTGGTTGACTATGCAAGTCTGTGCCAAGTATTGCAGGATGTTAAATCTAGCTCTTAATACTCTATTCTGAAAAAGCTTGCTTTGGTAAAGAAAGGTAAGTGCAATTTACCTTTTCTTTACTGAAAAACAAACAAATGCATAATAGTTTCTTTAAGCATCTGGGGGTCTGCTCTGAAACATTGGCCTTTTCTATTGTTCCAACTTAATGAAGATTTTTTTTTCCCTCCTAGCTGATGCATATGACTAATCCAAACATGATTTCAGTGTAAAAGTTCTTAGTCTAGAAGTCTTCTTCCCTAGCGAAACACTTAACTCCTACAAGCTTATAAATACTAGAGCTTTGTGTTTTGTATAACAAGCTGAGGCTGTCCTATCTTTCCAACTGTGTGACTGCATCACCTCTTAACATTCCCTGTACTAAGAGTCACAACATGCTCACCTGTATCAAATATAACAGAGAGTTGAAAAGCAGTGGAGCTCCAGGAGATACAGGCAACGCCGGCTTCACCGTGATTCCTTCACTTCTGTGCAATAGGCTGGGTAAAGAGTGTTTCTGAGTCCCAGGGTAAGTTGGTGATGAGAGCTCCAGCAGCCCCTGCCAGCTCCCTCCTTCCCACAGCTAGGGGTTTGGATCACCCAGCAGCCCTGCCACCAGAGTAACCCTATTGCTGGTCACCTGACCTCGCCATGACATTAGAGCTACATTTGACATGTTCACAAGCAACGTGCAGCTCATGACCCAAAGGCTGGCTACCCTGACTTAGGCATTAGATCACTTATAAAGTCTGTATTTCATAGTTTTGATCCAATTGCTGGTGGTCATATGAGCTGTACTGCATGTTTTCCAGTAGTGTATCAATATCTAGTGTTTAATTGCATGACTGGTCTAACACATAGTCTGTATGACATTTGTTTTAATTTTGTGTTTTCTTTTTTCTTTTTATTCAGACAGGGGATTTGGCTTCTGTGCAATTAGCTGGAGCTCCAAACAGATGGGAGGTCTTGTCTGCAGCTCCTACCACTATAAAGGATGAAGCTGGTAACATAGTACAGATTCCAGGTGCTGCCACAGTAACTTCAAGTGCGCAGTATGTCCTTCCTATCCAGAGTTTGCAAAATCAACAAATCTTTTCTGTTGCACCAGGATCAGATTCATCGAATGGTACAGTGTCTAATGTACAATACCAAGTAATACCCCAGATCCAGACAGCGGATGGTCAGCAGGTTCAACTTGGCTTTGCAGCCTCTTCTGATAATAGCAGTATAAATCAAGAAACTGGTCAAATTCAGATCATTCCTGGCTCTAATCAAACCATCATTGCCTCTGGAACATCTTCAGCTAATATTCAGAATATCTTATCTGGTCAGTCTGGTCAAGTCCAGGTTCAGGGAGTTGCAATTGGTGGTTCATCTTACCCTGGCCAAGCACAAGTAGTTGCTAATGTCCCTCTTGGACTGCCGGGAAATATTACTTTTGTACCCATCAATAGTGTTGATCTAGATTCTCTGGGACTTGGCAGTGGTTCTCAAACCATGACAGCAGGCATTAATGCAGATGGGCACTTGATAAATACTGGACAGGCCATGGATAGTTCAGATACTTCTGAAAGGACTGGTGAGCAAGTTTCTCCTGAAATTACAGAAACTGCCACTGATAATGACTTATTTGTGCCAACGTCATCTTCATCACAATTGCCCGTTACCATAGACAGTTCAAGTATATTGGAACAAAATGCAAATGACTTGACCACAACTAGTGGTCAAGTTCATGGTTCTGATCTTCAGGGAAATTACATCCAGACGTCAGTCTCTGATGACACACAGGCTCAGAATATTCAGGTCTCCACAGCACAGCCAATTGTACAACACATACAGCTACAAGAGTCGCAGCAGCCAACCAGTCAAGCCCAGATTGTACAAGGTATTGCGCAACAGACAATCCATGGTGTTCAAGCAAGTCAAAGTATATCTCAACAGGCTCTTCAAAATCTTCAACTGCAGCTGAATCCTGGAACTTTCCTAATTCAGGCACAAACAGTGACGCCTTCTGGGCAGATAACCTGGCAGACATTTCAAGTGCAAGGAGTTCAGAACTTGCAGAACTTGCAAATTCAGAATGCACCTGGTCAACAAATAACTCTGACCCCTGTGCAGACTCTCACTCTCGGTCAAGTTGCAGCAGGTGGTGCGTTGACATCAACTCCAGTTAGTCTAAGCACTGCTCAATTGCCAAATCTACAGACAGTTACAGTAAACTCTATAGATTCTGCTGGTATTCAGCTGCATCAAGGAGAAAATGCTGGCAGTCCTGCAGGTATTTACTTTACTCTTTTTGCAGAAAATTGTTTTTTATTACTGCATGTTATTGGTTTAAATGGTGATAATGAGAACATCATCTTGCTATTGAAGCTGACAAAACACACTGGGTTAAACACAGTGATGATAGGTTTTATTTGCAACTGCTGTTCCATTAGAAACTGTAATGGTAGAACATAGTCCTACCTCACTCCTTTTAGGATAAGCTCATGTAACTCCCAAGTGGTTGTATTTGTTAACAGCACTTCAGTGTTTGTGCTTATAAGTCTTACCATGGAGAAGATCTGTATACTAAATTGAAAAGGGGGAAATCTGGCTATCAGCTGCCACTCTTGTAAGGCATCAGTATCATTAACATACCCATTCTTCCTAGTCCTGAATAGGTGAAGTTTCTATGGAAAATCCAAATACTTCTATTTATGCAGGGTTTTTTTCCCCTGAAAATTTTCAGAGCCCCTGAGGTGCTCTATCCCCCTGCTCTTTTGTTAAATTAATTTCCTACTGGCTTACTATCAGTATTACTATGATGTAGGAAACTCATGTAAGCGGCAGTGAAACAAGCATGTAAATATCAAAATGGAGGCTGTGCTTAAGAATGTGTGAATTTTCAGTACTGCTTACTTGCATTATGCTTTAAAGTAGACTCATTAATCTCAGTGTTTTATCTCGGTGGAGAAGAAATATTATCTTCTTAAAATGGGTGTTTCTTATGTGAGAAAAAGCAAACATGCCTGCTTATTTTTTGTAAATTTGATACAGTGCATTCCAAATTCCAATGCATAACTACCTAAAAAAAAGAATAAGAGATGATTGTGGTTCAGGAGATTTTGATATACCAGGAGCCATTTAAACACATTACTGGGTTGTGCCCAGGCTAATCATGAGGGGCGGAGTGAGCAGTAGAGGTCATTTGGGAAGGAACTGTTGCACAAAGTAGCTTGGGAATCACTGTTTCACTGTCATCATGAGATCCAGCCCTCTGGTTCATCAAGATACTGAAGCATAAATATTTAAGTAAAACATACATGGTTTGTATTATATGTTTGTATTGTCTATTTAAGCTTGTGAGATGAATGCAATGTTAAGTGAAACATGCCTAGAAGACCTGCTGAGTTTTGTTTCAAATGGCTAGTGATTATATTACCTATATAGTTACTTCTGTATTCTATGTCAAGAAGCCTGCTTTCCCATTTGGAATCTAAAATTTGAATTGAAAATAATATGCTGGGATGTTTTTTAGTTCATTTTGTTTTGGAATTGACTTCTGTATTGTGCACTTACCACCAAGTAAAGTTATTGAGCTCTAGATAAGCCTGCTCTTCATTGGCTTGTAGGCAACAGCACCAAACAGATGTGCACTGCTCACAGCATTTGCTCTGCTGGCTGATCTTGGTTCTTAAATTTTTATGCTTACAGTGACCACAGAAAATCTTGGTTTATCTCCATCACACCTTGTTACCTATGAGAGTATAGACATCAGTAACCAAAACCATGTATTCTGCATGTTAATGCAGCTAAACTCAGATGTCAGAATCTAAGTCTTGGAAAAAGGACCCTTTACTAATTATTATTAGCCCTTTGGCTGATAAAAGGAGGATTATTTCTGAGATTTATATTTGGTGTAGGATCATGTAGCTAATGTTATTGCTTGTGGAGTAATGTAGCAGAAACTTGGGAAGAAAGAAAGGAAAAGGAGAAAGGGAAAAAAAAAAAAAACCAGCTAGGCACATGAGAAAGAAGTTGAGTCTGGTCTGTGCTTTGTATCATTTTGTCTATTGATCATTCTCAAGAATGTTTCAATGGTGGTTTATAATAAGATGCAAGGGAGTTCCATCAAGCATTCTTTAACTGTATTCTCCTATAAGGAATTCCACATGGGGAGGCAAGAGACTTAAACAGGATATATGAAATGTGATTAAATAGGCAGAAGTACTAGATGAGTAGCAGAAACTATTGCCTGAAGTGCATAGCTATAAACACCTGGTTGTATTAAAGATAAGATGGAGATTTACAGTGACATTTTTCCTACTTGTCTAGGAATAATAAATGGATTGGAAGGTATTAAAACTGCCATTCCTTAAATTTGGGGAGAATGTAATTGGTCCCTCCTTTATGTTAGAAGAAATTCACTTTCCCACAGTAATGATTAGTGTGACACTGCTTCTAACAGAATCAGACTGAATTATCTTGATTGACTTTCAGTGTCTTTTCCATCTTTCTCGGTGGTGTTTCTCCCCTTCTTATTTATAACCCCTTGCAATATGGTGTGGCACCCTTTCTTCAGGTTGGAGAATAAATATGCAATTAGAAGCAGATTGTGAAATCATAGCCTTTTTTTCAGTCAAAAGTATATTGTTCTTTTGCAAATAAGGAAAAACTGTTTAATTTTAAACTGAAACAGGAAGGTAAGTGGAAGAGATAGCAGAATGAGAGAAGTTAAAGGGTGTGAAGCTACTTGATTCTTTTTTTTTTTTTGCCAACTACCAACAAGCTTTGACGCAAGATAAGAAGGGTTTCCCTGTATTTTCTCCCCCAAGCTGGATAATGCACTCCTTTCATACCAAGTAGAGTCAGGCTGTATTTTCTGTTTTCATTTAAGAAAATTTGTCTACCTGAAGCAAAAATAAAAAGAACATATTCCTAGTCTTGAGTCAGAGATGGCTGGTACTTATCTGAAGTCCTAATAATGTACTTTGTTCTGTTAGCACTGTAGCTGTGAAAACAGTTAGGTTTTAGATTTTTGTTGTTACAGCCCATTGTGTGAGAGGTGTTCTTCCAAGGCTCACTCCCCAGGTAGGCAGCAGAGGACATCTTTACTGTGCTTGTGTGTGAGAAGAAGAGAATGTCTTTGCCTAGATCCTGCATTTTATTTACATAATGGAAAGCCATTGAAACACTAATACAAAGCTAATAGCTTTGTCCAGTAAGTATACAGTTTTCTTTGAAAAATGTCCAGTAAGTATGTTTCTACCAAAATGTCTATTTTACCAGGCATACATATGCACAGACCTGCATTGCAATGAGTTTGTTCTGAAAAGTCTTGGCCAAGCTTGTTTTGTCTTAGGATGTTTATTAGAGCTCGTATTCTTCGTTGTGCTTGGTGTTGTGGTGACCAAGGGGAGGGTATTGGTCAGTCACAACTGAAACTCTTCTGCATTGCTTTTCAAGCAAAAAGCTGTATCAAATAGTATCTCTATATGAAGAACTGGCGGAGAGATACCTTTCTCACTTGTGTTTTGGCTTCAGTCTTCTGGTCTTGAGAGGAAATTAAACCTGAGAAAGCTCTCTAGTAGTGTACTTCTTTTGTTGGCAGTTTGTAATAAAATACTGCATTGTGTGTAACAAAAAGAGCCACTACATGCTCAGTTCACATTACTCTTTAGTGATTTTCCTGATCAAGAAAGGTGCAGTTTTTTATTAGCATGTTTATATAGATTTCTTCTTCAAACATTTCATATAAAGTAGTGTTTATTTTGGAAAATTGTCAGGAACTGAAATGTACCAACTTGGCTTTCATGTTTCTGAAACTAAGTTTTGTCAGCTTGGAAGAATTTTTAAGTTACTGGATTTTCCCTCTGCCCCCAAGTAATTGTCCAGCTGAAGGAAATTTAATAGTGTTAATCAAAATCTAATTGTAATAGTGTCTCAACTAATTTATTAATGTACTGAACCAGTTTGGGATTTGTTATTTCCTGGGAAAAAAAAAGGCAATTTTACTAGGTCTTATATAGGTTGCATAACTTGTTATAGGATGCTGGATAATTTTTTTTTATATACTTCTTTTGACCATTACAGTGGCATCTGAAGACACTAGCAAATCGCCCAAAAGAAAGTAGCATTGGCTTGAGAATTGACTTTGCTGCTTATCAACCCAGACACACTCAGCTGAAAGATTCATTTATTTGAATAGAAAAAAAAAACCTTACAAACAGTTTTCCAGGTTGGTCTACAGCTGGAATCAAGTCAAAGGGATTCCTTTCAAGAGTTGACTGAAGTGTCACTCCAGAACTGAGGTCTTCATTTCTTCATCTTTCTTCCCAGCTCCTCTTCTGCAGGAGTGTTAACAGCTACTTAAGGACTCATCTGCCTGCTGCCATTGACCTTAGAGTCAGGCCAGTTACTAACTTAAAACCAGTTGATAGTGAGTGGGAGTGGTTGGCTGTTTGTGCTGGCAACTTCATTCCATTCCTGTCGGAATGTGACATCTTTGTCATGCTGGAGTAATTTAGCTACTCTAAATTTGGCCAAAAAATTGGCTGACAATTTTCAAGGTAAATAGTTGCCCAAGTGACAGGTTATCATTCATCTGCTGGTACCTTGTAAGGCTTTGGTCTAATACCTGTTTCCTAAAACAGTGTAAATGCTGAAATGAACAAAATTAAAAGTTAAGTATTCACAGTTTTACTTGCTGGGATGGTTGTTTCAATGTTTCAGTGCTTCTGATGAAGTAGTGCAGAATGCTACTTAAAGCATGGCTTTCTTCTGGCATCTAGAAATTTTTAGAAGTTTGGGCTGGTTTTCAGTGTTGCACAACTTAGTTTTTTTCTTTAAGTTTCAGTTTTCAACCTCATTAATTTTAGTTTCAATTATGCAGTTTTTCCGTCTAAGGCATTCTTTATACCAAGACTTTGAGACAAGGCCATGGTATCATTATGAAATAGAATCTGATTTAAAAAATAAGGAAGTCTTATGAAAAGCATGAAGTAAACTGAAGCAATGATGTTAAGTAAATATTTTCATTTGACAACATCTGTCTACGGCTATCCAATTTTCATTTGAGGCATTTAGTTTGCATGTTATAAAATTAAAACAGTAAAAAACAATTCTCCCCACTGTTTTTTAAATATGAAAATTAAATTGGAAACTGATGAATTTAAGTTAGTGCAGGAATTAGAGCTATTTATGTACCAATCTTGTGTAAATAGTTTGCTGTCAGCATGCTTAAATTACATTCCTTATTTTAGCATCATTTTCAAAGGAAATTAATAAATTGTGGAAGAATTAGATGATCATGCTTGTACGTGTTTCACAGTCATGCTTATAACAGCACACAGTAAATTATCTTACTTAAAGTTTGCAGAACTTCAGTTAGTCTGGTTAATTTTTTAGTGCAATATCTACTGTTGTGGAATAGAATTACATTTTTTCTTCAAATTCTTGAAGATACTGAATTGTCACATTCTTTCTTTGCATTAGTACTTCATGTGCTTTTTTGCTCTTTGCTCCAAAACAGCTCATTAATGATTTTTCTTACAGGTGGTGGTGGTGAGGTGAAAGTTTGTTGCATGTGTGTTGTGTATGCTGAGTGTCTGGGGATGCAGCTTAGATTCTCAGAGTTCAGGAGGTGAGCCTGAGTTACCTTAGTCTCAGATATCCTCAGGATGTTCACAAAAGAATGTATTACCCAGTTTCAGGTACGCATTCCTTTTTCATTTTTCAAATACCCTTTTTACAAGCTACTCCTGACACAAAACGAAAACTCTCATACACCTCTGGGGATGTATGGCAAGTATCCATGGTGTGAAAGAGGGAAGGAGTTTTATTTCCAGTACTGCTCTAACTTAAAAAGAAGTCTGGAAACTTGTCTTCTGTCTTTTTGCAGTCTCAGCACTTTACGGCCATTGTTTCAGGCTCTGTGCAGTTTTCTTGCCTTTTGAACCTCCTGGCAGGATCATGTACTTTGTATCTGATCTGTGAGATCAAAACCAAACTTGTCAGTGCATCTGGCTCATAGAAAGTATCTGAAGTTTCTACCAAGGACAACGACAGCCTTTTTATAATGCCAGGAATACTCACCAGGACCTTAGTTGTGATTGCCCTCTTGAAGATCAGGCTGGGTTGTAGGTGGGTTGTCTTTTACTGCTTGTAAAAGGCACAGTTTTTTTTCAAAAGGTAGTAATTTTCAAGAGCAAAAGGAGATAAAAATACGCATTGTCAATGATGTTGTCATAATTTATCATACAGAAATGATAGTTCTCAATCTGCATCTAAAATTCATGCCAGTATGTAATTCATGTATTCCAAGTATGTTTTGTACTTCATTTAATCGAAATGTTCTTCTGTACCCTAGTAAGACACTTGCTGTGCAGAACTCTCAAGTATATTACACCGACAATGGTGGCATCGTTGATTTAAATAAGAAAATTAGTTTTTAATCTAATTGTTCACATAATCGCATTTTAAGTGCACTAATTCTGTCCCTACTTCTTTGAGTCTTTGTTTACTCTTTTTCAGTATTATCACAGTACTAGCTTTTTTCTAACCCACTGGAGCATTCACATGGTCAAAGGCTCGCAGCATTAAAACTGCAGAGGGCTCTTCAGCCTTCTCTTAAAAAGTGTCAAATGAAAACTATCCTAATCTGTTGATTTATTAAGTGTTTGCTTTGGTAGCAGTTTTTATATCTTCCTGACTTACTGTCAGTGGGAAGCTTTTCATTGTCATGTAGTAGCAGGGCAATTATTTGGCTTTTACCTAAATACAGGACAGAAACCCTTACGGAACAGTTCTGTCTTCCCTAATTACTGCTGACAGTTGTTGTTTGACCCTAGTAGCAGTCTGATATTCTTCTATGGAGAAATACTTAGCCCTGCTGGTCAGAGAATTCTCTGTGTCCTCTTGCTTTCCTTACATATTTCTGGGGTTTCTGGCTTCTTCAGTGCTAAGCATGAGCAACTCTTCTTCCCCCTATTTAGTTAAACCCTCTTAGATTTTCAACTGTGAGAAGAACAGAAAAAGTAAGTGCATGCTGCAGCAGGCATTACTGTCTATAGGAATCCAAAATTTTGAATCTGTAGACAGCACATCTCAAGGGAGTGCAGTTACTGTAGGGCGAGTAACTGTTCCTTGATGCATAATGTGCTCCTTGTGGTAGCACTGGCTAAAGTACTTTCATGATTCAAATATTTAAATATTTACTTTAGAATAATGAATAGGATCACTTGGAGATACAGTATGTGGTAATTCTTGCGAGGAAAAGGTCTGTTGCTGTGTTTTTAATCATTCTGCTGGTACTGCTTGAGTACTGTAAGGTCCTGCTCTTAGACTTGTACACAAGAGCTGTTTTTCCTCAGAAACTTAAAATCTGATTTAGAACTATTGAATCTAGATGACAGTCTTCCTTCTGAGTTCATCAGTATTTCAAGATGACATTTTGAAGTGTACCTTATGTTACCTTGTAATTTATTGTGTAATAAAAATGCGTAAATTCACACTTAAGATTTGGGGGCAAGTCAGAGTAAAAACCATTAATTCTGTTGAGTTTCCTATCTGAAAGACTTGCACAGCTGGTCAACTGGTAGAGAGAGTTTAATTTCGATAGTTTAGTTTAGATGGACAAGAACAAGAACAGTGTCTTAAGAAATTTAAATGTCTTTATTAAAGCTTCCTCACATCTAGAGGTTAAGGCAAGATGAGTCAAGATTCCAAGGGAATGTGGGTTGAACTGCAGAGAAAACAGAAAACAAAATTAACTAGACAAGATGGAAAGGAAGTGGGAATTAATATCTGTTTCCTTGGGAAAGGTTGGAAGGGAAGCATCTATTTGGAAAAGTAAACTATTAGAAACAATTGAAATGGCAGACAGATTGTGATTCTGTGAGGAAATAGGTGTGAAGGTATATGCCCGGCTGCTGCAAATCTGTTTTCAGTTCAAAGACCATATTTCTGCATCTCAGATCAGGAGCTTGTAAAGCTTGGCTGAGCTAAAAGGCAGGGTGGCTTTCAGCATCTAGGAAAAGCAGCTAAACTAGAAGCTCACAGTTTGCAGAGTGTTACAATGTAATACTGAGTGTGTCTTTGTGACATTCTGCAAAGGCAGATATATAAAAAAAAATCTGCATGCTCTTCCCTTCTCTGTTTATCCCTGTTTCTGTGGCTCTTATGCAAACTAATAACTTTTTTGATAGATAAAGAAAATAATGTGTTCCTAAGTCCTGGTTGAAACAGACCAAGAGATAATGTGAAGCTTAATTGAGGCATTCGTCTGATACCTGATGAAGTTGGTAAATGGCCTGGGTATAGCAGTGGGCAACAGTATTTTTCTCCACACTAGATCATAGTTCACATGTACTCAAGAATAGTTTAAACTGCATTTACATCTGCATTGTTTAATCCTGTAAATTTAGTTACTCTTCTCTGAAGCACTTTAAACAGATCTCTTAGTTATTGGTTTTATTTGCCAAATACACTCAATCTTATTCCATATTGTAGCCAGCTCTGGGCTTTCTATGACTATGAAATACTACTTTTGGAACACAATTGTACACCAAGATCCCAATTTCCATCTTGGAAAAGCCAAACCTAAACCAAATCTAGCGCACTAGACAGGAAGCAGAACTTTAACACAATATCTATTTTTCAGAATCTGTTTGCAGTTTGAAACAGTATCTTTGTCTAAAATTCACCTTTATACTTACCTAGAACTAAGTTTTGTACTTTAAAGGAAGGGCATATAGAAATTTGAAAGCATGGAAATAAAAGAGTAGTGGAGAAAATGTAACCTTCATTTAGCCTATGTTTAATTGGTAGAGGACAAAAGTTGTCTCTAATTTGCTAGTGTTTGCATCAGCTTGTCATGACTTTGGGGATTATATAAATTCTTTTAGGCCCCTTTTTTTGCAGGATATGTGTAAAGTCTCTCAGTTGAGGCTGAGTTAGAGCAGAGCACATCTAGAACACCAGAGGAGAAACATAGTCTCTGGTATCAACATGAATTTTCATATTCTCAAATTCCATTGCATTGGAGAAGACTTAATCTGCAGCTGTTCTCCATGGTGTGCCCTTTCAACATCTTCACGAGTGGCACTTCTCCTCCCTCCAAAAAATACTGGTGGAATTTTAGCCTTATCTCTTGCAATAATGTGAAACCTACTTGGAGAGCAACAGATTGGTTCTAAGGACCTCATTTAAGGCAATCACATTCACTGTGGGTTTTGATGCAATCCACTCTCTGCTATACTGCATCCTGGAGAGGCTAGATAAACACTTTATCTGTTTATATTTCTTTTAATTGTGTTTTGTTTAAAGTATAGCCTACATAAATAAGTATTACAAGGTCCTGTCTGTAAATTTCCAGTTTATGTGGTACTTTTTTGTATGCCTGGAGTAGAAGATAGTCCTTCTGATGAATAACTAAAGCAATACCTACACTTTCTGCCTTACCAAGATAACCAGGAAACACAGCACAAAATTAAAAACACCATACTATTTTGTGTTCATTTCAGTTTTGCATTTTTAAAAATAATGCTATAAACTATTGTGTATCTATGTCAATTGTTGCCTTCTCCAGTATCCTCAACTGTTAGGAATGTTTTGTCTGTCCCTCTTTTTGTTTTTTGTCCATATAGGTTTCTCAGTTATGCCTCTATCATTATAAAACTGTTATAAATCTCTGTGCTGCTGGTGGTGATTGGGAGAAACTGGAAATAGCAAGATACTAATGAAAAAGTGGAAGGAACTCATGACAAAAGTTTGTAAAGTGGAACAAACATTGCATAGAAGGTAGAAAGTCATGGATACTGGCAGGTAGTAATAGACTTTTTGGACATGCTTCTACTCTTAGGTGTATATTAGAGTGTGACTTTTGGAGGTCAGTATAATATGAGAAGTCATATGTTCCATGGAATGTTTGACTTCAGTAGTGGAGTTGGGTCTTGGCAGCACAGATCCATACACTAATTTGTTCCATTCACCTTTGCTAGGACATACGTCTTTTGAAGTATATGGATGGAGTCTTAACTGGATTCAGCTACTGAGTTTGTAGGCACACTATATACCAGTGTCCAGTGTTAGTGAGATCATACAGAAATGATCTTCTTAAAACACTGTGTTATGTTGTTAACAATCCTTTAATCCTTATTTTAAATAAAACCAGAATTTATACAGTGTACATTTGTGCTACATTTGATTGGTAGAAGAATTTTGAGTATCGTGTGTAACATATGCAGTCCTAAAGAACTGCTTGGAGACTTGCATTGGCCTGTGCTGGCAGCCTTGCTGCCTTGCTATATTTAAATTCCTATTACGTACCCTTTTGTGCAAGAGTGAATCAAGCTTTTGCTTTTTTCTTAAGTTGCTCTAAGTGAATGTATTAGTATACTTATTTGAAAGATAATTCTATAAACTTTATGTTTTATAGTGGTTTAATGCTTGCTTGCATAAAATTAATTTTATATATAACATACAGATAATAAATTAGAATAATAATTATTTTTTAGGTGAGTCTCAGAAAATGGCTTAATTTGGTAGGAAAGGTAGTTTGGTGGCTTATGCAGAAGACCAGAAATCTCCACAGGTTTTCTAGGACTTCACATGAAAGATATTTATTATGGTGCTGTCTGAAATTGTGAACTTGTTAGGGTAACAGTGAAGCTGAGTGCGCTGGTGACTTTGGGCAAGCTTACCACGGTAGCACTACGCGTGTAAAAAATCACCAGAAGTGAGTGTGCTTGCTCTTGGATTCCCACAGCTCAGAGCGTCATATTCACACAAACTTAATTTCTAGCATTGGCTTTTGCAGCCAAACCAGATAATCATTCTAGACTTCCCTGGTTTTGACCTGGAATTCTCTTCCCAAGGCAGTGGTGTCCTAGAGAATTACTTAAACTGTAGTTACATCAGTGATGTAGGGTACAGGACAGTCCTGCATATGGTAATATGTGTGCAAAAGAAAGGCAAGCTGTGGTGTTGGGGATGACTGGGCTGAGACTTTATTAGCATCAAGCAAATTTTTGTGTAGCAATATCCTTTGTCTCTAAACAGATGAATGCTGGAGATGATTTTGAAGGTAGAACCAGGTAACTGTTACTCTTTACTTATTTTTTCATTGGTTTCTTTCCTGATCTCTACTGGCACAGGATGCTGTTTATCATATGACCCAGCACCATTTTTCTGATGTTTCATCATGCAATCTGTGAAGCTTTGTCTTTATTATAAAGATGATGGCTGATGCACTGACTCCCAGAAAGAGCTTAGAGTGGGCACAATGCTCAATTAAGGTTTCAGTGTTTAAGGATAAAAGTCTACGTGATAATTGACTTTGTTTTGCTGAAAAAGCAATCTCTTGAATATATCCAGAAAGACACACAGATGTTAGTTCGAAGCTTCAACAAAATAAAATAAATAAATAACACTCCCCCCCCCCAATTACTGTTGTTTGCTTATTAGTTTGTGCTAGTGGGTAATCATTTTCACAGAAAAAATGCAAAGTAAACTATGCTGAACCAAAGAAGGCACTGGGGTTCACCTTTCTAAAATGATAGTACAAACTGTTGGGTTTTTTTGGGTTTGTTTTTTTGTTTTTTTTTTTTTTGCAATCCAGACTTTAAACCCATTGGGAATACAGAATAGTGTTTGAGGAGGAAATGTTCCTATTAAAGTGTAAATTTGTTAAAACAGTTGTTGTTGTGATGCTGTAATTAATTCTTCGATTAGATTGAATAAATGCTCTGTATGGAGAGGTTGCACATACTTACAAATGTCCATCCTATAAGGAGTAAGTAGGAGGCCTTTTTGCATTCAGGAAACTGCTAAGACCTATTTTGACTGCTGGTATATCAAAATGTTGAAGTGGCTCGTGTGTTGCTTATCTCTGTCTAATGCTGAATAACACTCTTCCCTAAATGTTTTCTTTTCTGTGTAATGTGCAAAAGACATAAATTTCAGGTGAAAAGGGAAAAATTGAACAAAAACATTAATTTAATTGTTTTCCTTAGGTATCTCGGTCTTTCTCAGGTGAAAACCTTCTATTAGATTGATTTCTCACATTACTTTATATATCTCTGTGCATACTGAAAACTTCTGAAGACCATTGAGGAAAGCTGTTTTTACTGCATGTGACACTAATTCAGAAATGCTGTGGGAACAGAATGGCTACTCAGGATCATTTGAAACATATGTTTACATTTTCTTCAACCTCTGTTCAACCTTTTTCCTCAGTTTTTCCCAAGTTTCAAGCAAACAATATTCTCCTGGTGACAGCATTCCTCACCAAGAACAGTTCAAACTTAAACTATAATATTTTGTTATAGCTTATCTTCAACTTTGAAATGTATAGTAAGATAAACTTTTAAGATACATTACAGGTTACAAGGGCACAGAAGCAATGTCAGTATGCGGTTAAGGATGTTGACTTTTGACTGACAAAGTGCTCTTAAGAGTAAAAAGATTTGATCATTTTGGTTTCCTTCTGTCTATTGAACGGGCTACTTACGGATCTGTGTTTGTTCTTTTTCTCAGATATTAGGATTAAAGAAGAGGATCCTGATCCAGAAGAGTGGCAGCTCAGTGGTGATTCTACGCTGAATACTAATGATCTAACACATTTGAGAGTACAGGTTGTAGATGATGAAGGGGACCAACCACATCAGGAGGGAAAAAGACTGCGACGAGTAGCGTGTACATGTCCCAACTGCAAAGAAGGTGGTGGAAGGTATGTAAAATTCAGTGTCATATCATGCATATAATGATGAAAAACAAATAATGAGCGAGAAAAAAAGGAGCTTCTGTTGCCTGCAGTGAGAGGAAAGTAGAAGCTTATGCAGAAGAGTTTCTGCAATAAAGGACTACCACTTTCATTTTTGGATTTGCAGGTGAAAAAGCAGATTATTCCATCCTTTCTGAGTTACTCCATTGCTGGAGTTAGATGTCACCTAGTACAAGTGAGTGGGATAAAACATTGCCCTTAAAAATATGAAAATTAAATAGTTTGGAATATGAAGTGAGGGGGATAAAACATTGCTTTTAAAAATATGAAAATGAGATAGTTTGGAATATGCACATCTGTGATTGGCTTCCTATCATATGTCAAGAACTTGATTAAATCCTGTGTTCCTGCGTTTCCTCAGTGATTGAGCATTTTTTCCATAATTTAATTGTTTAGAGTGTTACAAAAATACAGTTTTCCTAGTTTTCTTATTCACTGGTTTCCTAGGAAAAACAAGGTTTGTATAATAACTCTAAATAACAAGTTTTGAACTGTTTTCAGTCAAAGTTGGTGAGATTTGACTAGCAAAGAGGTACTAAGTTCCAATTCATTAAACTTCAGTCCTGCATTGGAACCTATGCTTTATTATTGTGCATCTCATTAAAATATTACTCATCTTTTTATAATAAAGATTTTATTCTACTTCAAAACACTTAATTTTAAATGTCTTGATTATGGATATAGAAGGGGAAGGGGGGATAATAAGCTGCCTTTTACAAATGAAAATATTTAGTTGTGTTTGTGCTTGATAGAATTGTGCAGGGGCTGCTTTCCAATGCACTAAAATTTGTCCATTTTGATAATACTTTCTTCACTAAAATGGAAATCTTTATTTATTTGGGAACTATAGTGTAAATTTGTAAAATGACTGTAAAGAACCTGTCAGTC
Organism: Corvus moneduloides; assembly: GCF_009650955.1. NCBI lineage: Eukaryota > Metazoa > Chordata > Aves > Passeriformes > Corvidae > Corvus > Corvus moneduloides. Next base: position 18,106,552 of record NC_045482.1, read on the forward strand.
TCCAGTGGTACTAAGAGTTCTAATAGCACTGGCTGAGTTACATCTCTTGTCAAGTCTCTTGTCAGTTCTTGCTGTATATTCTAGATACCTTCCTTGCAAGCACAGGGAGGTAATATCTTAGGCAGCCATGCCAAGTAAGTATTAAATGTTTAAGACAAAAAGACTCTGATACATTTACACCACCAGCAAAGCTAGTGATAATATTTGCGGGTTATACATCATCATCATCATCTATTGGATTCCTCTTGTTAAATTTGTATGTGTAGTTCACTGCAACATAGCACAGACATTGCTAAGTTCTTGCTGAACTCTGATTCTGCCATGAAAATCTGCCCTAAGTACACCCTGGGTTGAGATTTGTTTCATTTCAGGAGAAAACTCTGAAAATGTGATTTGCACTGCCTGTAATCTTAGGAAACAGAGACTCCACGTGTTTGGTCTTCCTTCCTCATGCTCTGTTCCAAACTACAGTGGCCTTAATTTAGAAATCTTTGCTGTAAAATCCTCTTCTTTCCAGTTTCTACAAAATGTTTAAAGTTTCAGCCCAAGAGAGAATCTTTTTGAGAAATGGTTTGGGAAGTCTGGAGAAGGGTGTAGGCTTGTAGACTGAAAACTCAGATATGTGATTTTGGGAAAGAGTTGAGATAAGAACTAGGACAGAGTTTAGATCCACTGAAATCCACTGTAAAGGAAGGCCTGGACACATCAAACATACAAAGTAACTAGGAAAAGTAGGACAAGAAGTCAGGATGTGAGAAGAATTAGAACTGGAAGAGAAACAGGATAATGAAGGAGACAATGGTGGGGAAACAGAAAAGAGTGAAAGTGCTTACAGTTGCTAGAGCAATTTTCCCACCAGAATGTAGAATTCCTTTAAGAGTTTAGGAGAAAGGAATAAGCCCACTTGGAGGAATATTTGAGCATTGATCATGTTCCATAGCTGCTAGAGTTACCTGTTTATCCCTACTGCTGGAATTCTAAGTTTTGATTTGTCTTTCAGCTCTGCTGATGATTTGCAGAGTTTCAGATAGCATTCATAATTCTTAAAATGATGTTAAAGTTACAAAATTGAAAATTGAGCAAATGATTTAAGTTAAGATATCCTGGGCAACTTTAATTTTATCCCCTGTGCCATATACATTATCAGTTGGTTTCAAGTCTTACTTGACTGCATACTGTTTTTTCATATGTTGTCAGTGCCATTCGGTGGATGGGATGGCTGATACACAGGAGTGAATCAGGGCTGTGTAATGATTGTCACTTGCTTCACTTATTGCAGAAATTGGGAGGTGTTTAGGGAATGAGATACAGGAGTGCAGCAACAGGGCTCTGAAGTCTTGGAGGTATATATCTATATAGCCCACCTTTTCCACTGCAGAAGTACTGAGTTAATTCCTGTGAGGCTGATTGAGCAGACTGCGAACATCTACAGTACTCTAAAAATACATGCTTCTACTACATTGAACTTGACACCTCAAGCTCTGGTGGGTGTTTGACAATTTTGGCCTTAATCTCTTTCTACCCTGTAGTTGGATGTACAAAGTGATTGTACTAGTTCAGGTTCACCATACTGAAACATTAAGATGATAAAGCCAATATGTTTGTGAATTCCTTAGACACTCTGAGTGAGTGTTGTCAGTACCCACAATGAGGAAAAAACACCCTGGAGAAATAAATAATTCTGTTCATATTCAAATAACACAGTTCATAAATAATATGTAACTAGTAAAACAAGCACTTTAAATCAATGGGAAAAAACTGAATAGTGTTTCACTCAATTAATACTGTTGCTCCTATGCTCTGAATGGAGTAGGAAAAGGAAAATAGCTTCACATATGCAGACTTCATGATAATTTAATCTATTGCATAGCCTTGGTTTTGGTATTTCTTGCATTTGCTGTTTTCTGGATTCAGGGGCGAGTTGAAAAATTCTTTCTGGGTTTTGCTGTTGGCTTTTGGAATTGAACTACATTGCAGTCTTCAGATTTGTACCAGTTTTATGAAGTGGGAAGCCACCATTATCTTTGCCTTACTTGGTGGGAGGAAAAGTAGGAAAGGAGGATGATGTATTAGATTTGCAAATTAACACCTTTTAGCCCCAAGCTTATATAGTACATGGGGAGTAAGCAAGTGGAGAGAGGGAGAGCCACATGCCTCAAAGGATGGCTCTGGTTCCAAACAGAATGTATTAAGCTTCTTGTTAGGGTGAAGTTAAGTAGAAAGTTTAGTCTCTTCTCAGTTACATCTAGAGATTTCACCCTCCTAACAATTACATCTGCAATTACATTGAGATATAACTACTACTGTCTGATCTATAGGGGAGCTGTGCTTCCGAGCACCACGTCAGGTATGTAACTCTAAAAACCATATTTTTAAAATAATTTGTGGGTGTTTTATCCTTGAAATACTTAATGTTGTTCCTGGAAATACTGTGGAATATAAAGTCCAGTTTCTCGGTGGATGAAGGTGTTTCCTGCTGAAACAGTTGCAGTCTGCCTGGCTATTGAGAAACGTAATTTCCATTGAAGTACTTTAACATTAATTGTTTTTAAGACTCCACTCAAGGAGTAGGCTGGAGTCATACTCATTTATTCAGTGATGATGGCTATTGGCCAGTGCAGCAAGAAAGGCCTCTTAGCATGATGTGTTAGGGCATAGTGCCAGACTGTTACAGCTGCAAAGTGTCCAGATGGAATTTGGCTTATATCCTGTCAGTTTAGAGTACACATGAAGCAAACATGCAGATGCCCATATGAAGTTGTGTAGAAAAAATACACTTAGTTGCTAATTCACAGTAGTCTTGTGGGTTTCATTCTGTGGATCCCTAATTTTCCCCTCACTTTGAGCTATGTAGTCTGCTAAGGAATTCTGTCACCACTTAGGTGAGGTGCTTAGGATTATGTATTCTATACCACCTATGCACGGTAATGACCATGGGTTCAGCCTTGGTTTCCTTCAGTCTAGATGAAAGGTGCAATGAAGCAATTTCAAATTATTGACTTGGGAATCTTAAAATCATTCTAGGGAAATTTTGATGTGATTTCATCCAATTTGTGTACTCTATCATGCCAAGTTACAAAATATTTGTACAGATTTCTGTGGAAGGGAAGACACTATATTTGGAGAAGGTGTGAGGATGAAGTCCTCATATGATTATCCTGCTACAAAAGCAGGATCAAAAGCCTTTTGGACTCTGCTTCTGCTGCCATTGAATTTGTTCTAAAATCAAAACTTGTATTTGTCATGACAAATAATTAGTAGTTAAAAGTGATGTTTTTTTCTTCTGAGACAAAATGACTAATGAAGCACTATAAAGATTGCTCTATATTGAGAGTTCTTAGAAACATTTTCTATGGCTTAGTGGGATTTTATCTCCTTACTTTCCTGGACTGTCTGTAATGCTTTAGGTACATATGTGATTAGGCTGGAATTCCCTTTAGATCCTGTGAGGTTTTAGAGTGAGTTCGTTTCTGTGCATGTTCAGAAATACTTGCTGCAGTTGCTAGCTCCATGAAGCGTGTATGCACTTTACCCTGAACCTTCATTAGATGTAAACCAGAAGCTAAAGCACCCAGTTTAAAGAAAAAAATTGCCCTAGGGAGGCAACTGAAAATTGTATAATCAGTCATGGAGGATGGAGCGCCCAAGACTGTGATTTCAGAATCCACTTAAGTGTTCTAAGTTAACGTTGCTGATGAATAAGGTGGCCTATGCCTGGCTGCATTTTCCAATCTCCTCCCTTGCACCAGCATTTACCGTTCATGTGGCTGTGTTGTCAGCCAGACCTATTTCCTCAAGTGCCCCTTTCAGTAGCAAACACTTAAATTGGCTAAAATCAATCATGATGCCCTGCACTGGCCAGACTAATCTTTCTCTAGGTGTTCTCTTATCTATCTCTTGTGATTTGATTTAAAAAAAAAAAAAAAAAAAAAAATTAGGCTGTTGTATCAGGTGCTTCCCCTGAATCAATCACCTGCCATTTCAGTGAGACAGCATCTTAGAATAAGCATCAAGCTTAGTCCGGATTATACGATCTGTGAATTCTGTGTTCATTGTGGATTTTTTTTTTTTAAACTAAAAAAACCAAGGAATTAATTTAAATGTCAGCAAGATCAGCTTCCACCTCTTTTAGTGAAAGCATTCAGGTCAGTATGCTTGTCTTCAAACCCCAAACTGATTCTCAGGTTTCCCCAAGATGCCAAAAGTCCCATCTGTTCTCTACCCAGTTGCCAAAATCTCCAGTGTCCGTTTTGGCAGTTGCAGTAATTTGTGTTTTTCTTGGCCAAAACTATCTTTGATACGGTAAAACCTGAAACTTGGAGAAATGTAAAATATGGGCACTTCAGCATCAAAGTGGTACAAACTGCTGTAATAACTGTATTTCCAACTTCATATACATGTATGCTTCTTAAAGATTATGCTTCTGTCACATATATTTCACACACAGATGAATTTATAGTTTGTTGTGGCATTGGGTAGCATTATAGAATTTATTTTCAGCTTCTTATGGAATGTACTGGAATCCAGTTGTATTTGAAACAAAAACATGAAGCTACGTGGGTTGGTTTGCAGATCCCTTGTGGTACATGTAGCCCCCTGTATATGTATGACCAGTATTTAGGAGGACTATATTAGAATGAATAACTTCCCTCTCTCTCTCTTTTTTTTTTTTTTTTTTTTTTTTCGTAAACAGAGGCTCCAACTTGGGAAAAAAGAAGCAACACATTTGTCACATACCAGGATGTGGCAAAGTATATGGGAAAACTTCACATTTGAGAGCTCATCTCCGCTGGCATTCTGGAGAGCGTCCATTTGTTTGTAACTGGATGTTCTGTGGCAAAAGGTTCACTCGCAGCGATGAGCTCCAGCGACACCGAAGAACGCACACAGGTTTCCAGTCTTTGATTCTGCTGTATTTAACTAAAGCAGTGCTGTGGACAGGGCTTGGATAAATAACTTGTAAGAGGAGAACAGCTCTTTGAGTTGAATTGATTTTAATGCAGTGTGATTTCTCTAAAATCAGCTAATACTTACTGATATTCACTCACTTTGGAATCTTTGGCAGGTCTGACTGAGGAGATAAAACGGCCACCTCTCGATTCAGAACTGACATTTACGCTAGTGTTTAATGTAGCTTAATCAGAATACTTTGATTCAGGCTCAGCAATGCAGTTCATTTTTTGGAACCAGATTATAACTCTTTTTTTATCTTAAAACTTCAATTAGAGAAAAATAGAGGACTAGGTGGCCTGGAGATTAGATATAATTGCTAAGATCAAAGAAGAGCTTGTGATGGTGCATCATTCTACATCTTTTAGTTTCATGGTTAGACCACCCATTAGGAACTTCAGTTTCACATTTCTCCTTCTGTCTAATATGAAGAAAATGAATTAATGTAGATATTCCACCTTTTCAAGGAGCAGCTAATTTAAAATGTATTGTCTGTTTTACCTGTTTTCCTACAAACTAAATCCATATTTGCATTCTACAGGATGTTTACCTTTTAAAATCATAGTATTTGAAAAACCCATAGATAAATAATTTTTGGCCTATCAGCATTTACATTGCCTAGAAAAATGTCTCTGGATGTCTGTGAAAAATATTCCATGTTGTTGTTAATGGTGTGCTTTTGTGTAGACATTTTGGATACTTGAAGCCAAGCTGGGATGTTACAGTTTGTCTGGATGGATAGACTGATGGTTTCTAAAAATAGGCGAGTTGAATGATCCAGTTCAGAGGGTGTGGTTAATGGCTCCTAGTTTGCTTGCCTACCAGTAAAAAGTAGAGAACTGCAGGGATCTATCCTTTGACCTCTTTTAAAATATTTATCACTGGCCTGGAGGAGTCAACAGAGTTTACTCTTCTTAGGTTTGTGGATGACCCCAGACTGGGGTGACCAGTTGATGCACTTGATGGCAAGGCTGCTATTCAGGGGGACTGAGGCTGAAGGAATGGGTTAACAGGAATCCTAGGAAATTCAGCAAGAATAGTCACAAAATACTGCACCTGGGATGGAATTAACACTTGGAGTAATGCAGGCTAAGTGTGGAGAGGTTGGGAACAGCTCTACTGAAAAGTACCTGGGAGTCTTGATAGACAAGTGGAACATGATCAAGAGCCAGCAGCAATGATGCCCAGAGCTGTATCAAGAGAAGCAAAGACCCTAGTCCCAGGGAAGTGATTATCTCCCTCTTCTGGTTAGACTGCATCTAGAACATGGCATCTAGTTTTCAGCATCCAATATAAGAAAGACATTGATGACAGGGTTGAGTTCAGTAATGAGTGACCAAGATGATCAGGAGGCTGGAACACTTGCCTTATGAGGAAAGGCTGTAGGATTCAGATGCACAAAGAGAACAGTAATGGCGGGGGGAGCTTAGTAGTAATTTTCTAGTTAACTGCAAAGGCCACCCTTAAGAAGGCAAAGTTACTTTCCCTGATGGTGCATTCATTGACAGATGAGAGACAACAGGTGTATATTGAAATAAGAAAGGTTTAGAACAGCTATAAATAAAAACTGTAGTTGTGGGAATAGCCAGGTGCTGGAAGAGGATGCCCATAGAGTTCCTGCAGTCTCCATCCTTAAAAGTTTTCAAGAAAACTGGGTAAATTCCTCAGCAATCAGATCTGATCTCATAGGTGGCTGCTTAGGAAGAGATCAGAACAGACTTTGAGAGGTCCTTTCAAACCTGAACTACCCAATGCGCTTGTGTGTCGGTTTTAAGTGGGATTCTGCTCTAGGTCATAGTCTTCCCTGTCCATCATTTGGTAGGTTTTGTTCTCCTCCTAGAAGTTATTTATCGGTAATAATTGCAGTGAAACTTAGCAGCCTGAGGATATGAGATGGCTATGTTCTCTAGCATGCCTGAAAGATCTCCCCAAACTTGGTGACACAGAAAATTAAATTAGTTCTTGTATAAAGGATTTGTATGGGTGTCAAGAAATGTAATACACAAGTTTATCATGTTGGATCAGTTTCTTCCTCAGTATAGTTTTTGTTAGAATTCTGATTCTAAAAAGCAGTAAGTTTAATTTAATTGTTAATGTTCTTGAATATTTTTTTTTCTTCTTTGACAGGTGAGAAGAAATTTGTCTGTCCAGAATGTTCAAAACGCTTTATGAGAAGTGACCACCTTGCCAAACACATTAAAACACATCAGAATAAAAAAGGTATTCACTCTAGCAGTACAGTGCTGGCATCAGTAGAAGCAACATCTGATGATACTTTGATTACTGCAGGAGGAACAACACTTATCCTTGCAAATATTCAACAAGGTTCTGTTTCAGGAATAGGAACTGTTAATACATCTGGCACCAGCAATCAGGATATTCTTACCAACACTGAAATACCTTTACAGCTTGTCACAGTTTCGGGAAACGAGACAATGGAGTAAATATTACACAAGATACCTATTAATTGTGGTTATTTTTATACAGTAGTGAGAAGAATATTGTTCCTAAGTTCTTAGATATCTTTTTATTGATGTGCAAAAATTTTTGGATTGACAGTAACTTGGTTATACATGACACTGAAATGCCTTACTTTGTATGATATTCCATAGTATATTAAAATGGTAAAATTGCATGGGTTTTGTAGGTACTTTTGGAATCTAGAAGAGATGAAATTTTACCAAGTTATATTAAAAAAAAAAAAAAAAAGAATTTAACGATGGAAATGGTAGTCTAACCAAATGCATCAATCCTGTGTGGTTTAGTGTAAAAAAAATGAGAACATGTTGGTATTTATCTATTGTAAGATAAAAGAAGTTGATGGGTGAAAAGAAATCACATTATGATAAAAGAAATTTTGTAATTTTCTTGATGACTGGAATTTTTATTATGCATAACTGACAAATCAAGTTTCCAAGCAAATGTTACATAGTGTAGGCTTTACTTAGCTCATCAACTTGTCATTTTGAAGCTAATTATTTTAATTAGGTTAACTATGTACAATATTTTAAGCATTACTCTTGTAAGATTTTGCAAACTACATTTTAACATGGAACTCTAGGGATAGTCACCTTTTAAATCCTGTTGAAAAGCCATGTTTAAGATTTAATTTGCCAAAATGATGTCTTGTTAATATTCTTTCAATAACCAAGGTGGGCAATATAACCAATGTTTAAAAAAGCTTAAAATGTTAAGAAAAATAAATATGTATAGGTTGAAGCATTTGGGTGGTAAGGCAAATGTTATAGTGAAGTATATCCCTTCTTTTGAACATTGGAGGACCAAAAATAAGGTGTATTGCGTCTCAGCAGTGATTTTTATCAAACCTTTTTCCAAAAAAACATCTGTCTGCCAGGGCCTTAAAAGCCATCATGTAAATTACCAGTAAAATATAACATATGCAAATACAAAAGAAAAATCACTTCCATATTGACAGTACTCCCAAACATATGGATATAGTCATAGTGAACTAGGGGGGTTATGAGGTTTTTATTTGTTTGTTGTTTAGTTTTTGGTTAGTCAATCTGCATTTAAATATCAGCCATCTTTCCTTTTTTGCTTCTTCCCTTAAAAATTGTATGTATCCAGTACATTTAACTGATAAACATATATGTTTTTTATTATGCTGAATTTTCTTTTTATTTTTTAATTACTGTTTATATTTTCAATTATAGAAAATGTACAAAATGAAGTTATATAGCCAGTCTGTAAGTGCTATACCATTTTCAAAAAATGTACAACAATAATTACTGCAGTTCACCTATTTACAAACATTTGGAAATCTGTTCATTTGTTATTCTTAAAACCACCTCAAATTTAAAGGCTACCTTATTGTACGTTTAAAGTGTATTATAACAGTGTGGTAGTTAATAAAACACTATTTTTTTTTCTTTTGACTTGAGTTTACTGTGCTTCTTGTTAACTAACAAGGTGTAATTTCATAATACGTTTTGATAGCCTGAGATGTTTTATTATTGCACTAGGTGGTGGGAAGCAGAAAGTGTTTCCTTTCCCTATGGGCACAGAGATGGTAATTTTCCACCTCCTTGCTCAAAAACCCCCATCTGTATGTGGTGGACACGAATGTGCTGTGTTGGTGTCGGGGGGACGTGTTGGTGTTCTGCTGAGCAGGGCATGAAGAATATGTAGGTCCCATCCTATAGATTGCGTTTAAGTCCTCTGACACGTGTACAATACCTGGAGATTAATAAGGAGCTGTGGCTGAGAACTGTGAGATTAAAGAGAGTAATAGTTGTATATGATGCTCTAATGAAAATGAAAAGCTTTTATTTGTGAAGTCTAATGTCTTGGGAGTATCAAATGACAGAGGACAGACTAGGATAATTTAGGATAAACCCAGCAGAGTTCAGCCTAGAAAAATGAGAACTGGAAGTCATGTAGGAAGGATTTTCTGAATTTGCAGTTTAGTGGAAAAAAAATAATTAATGCAAATCTTTTAGAGATTCAGAGCAACAGAAATTGACAGGTACAGAGAAAAGGGAGTTAATTCACCATCAGTTTAATCGTCTGTTTAATAAAATGAAAGGATGAAATTGGTTGGGATGAGAGCAGCAGCTTGAGGGAAGACAGTTCTGCTTAGACTTGCAGTGTTCCATGGATGTTGTCAATATATTAACATACTCTGAATCCACTTCCTTTAGGCAGGTGAATGAGCTTGGTTTTCAAAAGCTGTTTTAGTGTACAGAGCATATTAGTATATTTCTGATACTTAGGTTCTGTTTCTCATCTCTTAGCCATCAGTAGCTGTATTAGTGCATTATTTTAAGTGGGAGGGAAGAGGGCTACTTTCTTATTCAAACTGCTTTTCACAAGTTTTATGGAATGACATTTTCACTGATGTTCCTCTGTGGGTGAAGGTGTTTTGGTGTCAAGGGTTTTGATGCCTCATTGCTGAAGATGAGATTGCTTTATTTCTCAGAACTTTTATGCTCACTACATCAAGTGGTTACTTTAATTAGTGTTTAGGTAGCACATTTTAAAAAAAGATATGTTGTTGTTAAGAAGCCTCAGAAGGTAGATGTTTTGGAAGAAAGTAACTCTGGAAGTCTCATGGAAAGCCTGCAACCTAAGGGCTGTCTGCCTCATGGCTCACAGCCATAGTGTTTGTGTTGTGGGATAGTAATTTCTGAAAGCTTCCTGCTCACCTCCAGGGTGAGGATTTACGAGCCCGAGTGTAAGATCTTTGGTGTATCTAGGATTGTTGCTACCTCATGGCTTGCTTTCCTCTAGGCATTCATGTGATACCAAGACAGAAGAGTGCATTTTGTGGAATGCTTTCCAGTTCTTCGTGGGTTCATGACAATGGTTGCTTGGTGTGCTTCTTGCTTCTTACTGGTACAGTCTGTATCATTTTACATCTTTATTTTCATGTCAGACTTCTCGCTTGTATAGGTTCTTGGTATGGGAGCCCTTAGATCCTTGGTTGGTTTTTATCTCTTGCAGTCTTGTACAACTACTAATTAAGAAGACCTTAAAACTGGGTCTGCAAGAGAGCGTGAGCTTGAGAGCATCGTGTTACCAATTTCAGTGGTTCACCTTTCAGTAAGTAAAAGGCCTGTCCGTACACTTGCTATAGTCTAAGTGTTCTTGGGTTCATTCCTGAATGAACTAATGGTTTGATCCTTGCAAGTTACAAACTAACAGTGATTCTTGCAGAGAACAAGAGCTTTTAACCAGTTACTTATCAGGTCAAGGAGCAATATGACTAAGGGTAATACCATCACTGAAAGGCTTGTGAGGAGCAAGATTTCTGGTCTGATGATGCAGATTTTCCTCTGGCATGGGACTCTGCAGAGCACTTTTCTGGGCTTGTCTGAACAAGAAATACCAGGCCTTGGTTTTAGGCATTTTGAGCAGCTGGAATCAGTAAGATAAGCCTTCCCAATGGCTTCAGGAAAGCTCTGATACGTTCTCTCACAAGTTTTCCTGGATATTGGGGAATGAAGGAATGGAGCTAATAGTCACCTGTCAAGAGTGGTTCTTGGCTTCTTTAAGTAAAGAACTAATGGGCAGCTGGCTGTCTTTCCTCCAGGTTTTTACCACTACCATTAACACCAGGAGTGTGGAGCGTGTACTGTAGAAAAGGGCAGAAGATGACATGGCTGAGTTAACTAGACATGAATAGCAGCCATTTTCCACAACGGTGGGGAACTAGTGGTTGGCATCATGTTGTTCTGTGCTCTAGTTTCTAAAAGATGGTATCAAAAGGAAGCATTTTTTACAAGCCGTTTTACATACAATTCTTTCTTTCATCTTGGAACTAAGGAAAAAAAAACCCATTTCTGACTCAAAACAGAATCTCTGTGTAATTCCAGAGCTCGCTTTGGCATCTTGACACTGACCAAGCCTCTGTCTGGACAAGTTGGTACCCTTCTCTATTGCTGAGTTGGCAGAAGAATGCTATGAAAATTACCTGCAAGGAATAACCTTCTTTCCCCAGCTATGGTTTCTCTTTAGTCAGAAGACTCAGTTGCACAGATTTTGAGCTCAACATGAGATGGGCACCACCAGGAAAATGTTCCAAAGCAAGATTTGAAACTATTTTTGTTGCTTGAGCACTGCTTTTCTTATGGCCTCCGAAAGTTCAAATCTTGACCGTGCTCCTGGCGTGCCTACAGATACAACAAAATTTACTTCTCTATATATCTTAAACATAGCTGCATTTTTCACAAAACTAGTTGAAGAAAGTATCTTTGCAAGGATTATAGGCTGACAGATCACCATAGCAAATAATTTTCAAACAGCAAAAATCAGTTGATAAGTGGTATCACATAATCCAACACACCTTTCTCTGGAAAGGTCTTTCAGGAAGGAATCTTGTGGCCCCTGACAAGAGAAGAACCATCAGAGAGATGGTTGAGCTGGGTTCCAGGCATGGACAAAATATCACTGAAATCTTATATCATCTAAAGGAGTCCCTGACTTTCACGTATGCTGGGCCGCTCACCTACCCACATTCTTAAGTTCTCCCTTCTGTTTCTATGGAACCTGCTCCTCTATGTAAGGTATTCACACAATTTTATTTATAATTTATGCAGAAGCACCACAAATGGCTGCTTCATCACAGTTGCTTCCTAACTGGATTTTTTTCTTCCATCAGGATGTGTTTTGATTTGACAAACATGGGAGAATGTAACAGTCTACTCCATTATGTTGCTATCTGAAGAAATGGCATAAGGTTTGCAGGGAAAATCAATGGGATTCTGTGCATGTGATTACCCTGTGGTGGAGACATCATGATGATGTTTGATAGGACTGTTCTACATTTACTGCTGAATTGATTCCTAATTTCTGTCCTCTCTCTAGGCCACTGCATGAATCATTATCAGTAGATGGGGAAAAGAGTAGAATACAAAAAGATCCTGTTGCTTCTGCCACTGTGGTTTTGGAAACTTTTTTTTTAATTCTGTCAGCCATTCTTCTCCATAGAAGAAGGTACGAGATGCTGATTCTAGTACTACAGGTGGTACTGCTGGAAGGTTTAGTGGTGAAAACAATGGTTCCCGAAAGGGAAGTAGCCCTGTCTTGTTAGCTAGGCTGCAACCTGCATTGGGACCTTCCACTTTTCTGAACTCCTGCTCTTTTTGGTTATACTCTTTGCCTGTTTGAGAGGGGTTGAGTACAAGCTAATCTGGCACAGCTGCATCCCTTACTATGTAAACATTGCCTCCTTGATGGGACCTCAGCTATAGCCTTGCAAAAAGAAGTGTAATGTTCAAATGTGGCTGGAGCAGACAGACACTGGGCTGTATGGCAGCCCTTTGCCATAGTTTTCAGGAGCAGCATGGGGAAGTGCATAAGAAGACCTGAGGTACGTGACCTGGTAAAAGCAGCTTGTACCAAACAAGCAGGTAAGGAACGAGTGCTCTTGTGGACTGGTAGGAAGACTTGTGAACATAAGGACAAAGTGAGGATGGTGGGAAAGAGCTAGGAACAGATGGGTTGGATAAGTGACTTATGTGGAGTAGGGTTGCAGAAGGCTGTGGAGACACACAATAGTAAGAGTTAATATAATTTATGGATCCTAATCCCTGGTGCTTCACTGAAACCTTCTGGGGTCTGAGTTCTCCAGACAAGTGTGACTGAAGCTGTTTGGTGGGTGGGCTGTTGATGAGTCACACAAGATGCAATAAAGCAAGGAAAGGGGGCGCAAAAAAATAAATTGAGAGCTGCATAAAGCGTTCTAACACTCATCATGCTTTCACAGCAGTCCTTACTGCCTTTTGGTTCTTTACTGACCTGTGCCCCTCTCTGTCTTTTTGTAATTCTGCTAGGTCATAGATACCATAATCCCAGCAGAAGCCCACATGCTAGACTGAGGTTTGCCATAGTATGCACTATTGCTTGAGGACTAATGAAATTTGTATCTGGAAATACGCACTGCTATAAATGATTTATGATGGAGAAAAACAGATACGTGTTGAAGCTTGAACTGTGCTGCTTGAGCCACGTTTTGGCTGATTCCTTTCATGTGAAGTACAAGGATACTGTGTCTAGTTTAGGAACTAAGTATGGGAGAGTGGGTTGGTCCTGTGCCAGCAGCAGGCTTGCTTGCCTCTTCACTTCTGCAGTCCTTTTGCATGTTGGTTTTATTTATTGTCTGAGGAAAAGGTTATTTCTCAGCTGCCCAGCCCCACAGGCCTTGTTTCCCTGCTGTGGTGAGGGCTGGTCTCCAGGGCTCTTGCAGCCACCCTGTGATGGTCCAAGCCCCACAGGATGCTGGTGGTGGGCCAGCCACAGACCCCTCCATCTCCACAGCCCCACAGCTGCCACAGGCCTGTGCACACTGACACACACACAGAGCACAGTTAGAGCAATATTATTGCTTTTGGGGACCATCCCCAAGGGCTGCCCAGGTCCTGCTGAGAGGGAGAAGGGCGAGCAGGTGGTGAGGGTGGGGGGGACAGGCATTGGCAGCCTTTGTTTTTAAGTGATGTTTGGCCAGTGTGCTGCCATGCCGGTGAGAGGTGAGGCAGCGTCATAGGCACTCATAGGTATCATAGCCTTGTGTTCCTGAATTAAATCCAGAGTTCTGTCTGGGGTTATTTGTGCCAAAGCTGCTGTCTGAGATAATGGGATTTAATCATAATTTTTCCATGTACATTTGTAGCTGTTTTTACTCCATGCAATGTGTCCTAAATACATAATTATTTAACAGCTTGAAATGCTTCCAAAGGAGCTATTCAAGTCTTTTCTGTATATAACAAACCTTTTAAAACTATATTAATTCTTAATGTCATTTTGGGACTTTTCTTATATTTCCTTAAAAAAAATCATTACCTCCCCAGTCAGTATTTACCTGAAGAGGTAAAATAGTGCCATTTTCAGTTGTGCTAATTAGCTTTTTATGTGACAATTATGTATTTGCTCATCTGAGGTTTGGAGTGAGAGGGGTGTTTTCCAGCTTCCCTGGAAGTCTTAACAGTCCTCAGAGGAAGAAGTAGCTATAAAAAATATTTCAAATGCGGGAGGATTGAAGGATGTGGCAAATTTTACAGTTTTCCTGTTCAGTACAGGTACAATACTGAACACTAGTGAGTGGGAATAATCATGGACAAGCTCAAACTTCAGGAGCAGAGTAAGGGAGGTGAACTGTCACTTCCCAGTGTTAATCCCCTCACTGCCTCCATTTTCAGTCTCACTTAATACTTGGCTCTTCTGCAGCTCTCCAAATTTCTTAGAATCCTCTTTGTTCCCCCTGCCTCTTCAAGCAAGAGCAACAGATGTTTCCTGTTTATTTCTGGAAGGCAGAGAGCTTTGGGGTAGAAATGGTCAAAACTTTGCTCTGTCCTGCTTATGAGTGAGACAGTGTGTGAAAAAACAAACTGAGGACCCTGTTCTTGAATGTTGAACATGTAAAAAGGGGGCAGAGTTAACCGGCCTGATGTCACTTCAAGAGATCTTTATATCTCGGAATGCTGAGATTAAAAAAGCTGTTTGTTAATCTTTCTTGTCCAGTCATGCATAGATTTCAAAATTTATTCAAGACTGCATTATCCCATGTATATAATTTCATGCAATAAAGCCTATACAATTAGAGAAAATTCTCACTTCTATAAAAATATATCATTATCTTTACAAGTTCATAAATAATTTATTGCTTACACACAAGTTACATTCTTTTGTTTTGGTAAGTGTTATGACAAAAGTCATAAAGGGGTTGCCATGTTAAAGCTCAGTTCAGTGTTATACCACAAAAAATAAGTCAAGTGAAACACTTATTATTTTGAGTAAGGGCTCTGAATTTTCTCCCAGTGTTCGTGACTTTTGTCATACTTTTGACTAGCTTTGAAACTCAGCACCAAATACTGTAGGAAGATTGTAGATTTCAGAACAAGAGCATGTAAACAACTGTAAAAGATTACAACAAATTTCTTTAAAAATTAATAGTTATCTAAGTTATTAAAAAATTAACACCAACCCTCCCCCCCCCTCCACTTGGCATGTCAAATATAAAGAGTTTGTAATCTGAATGTTTAAAGACTGGCGTGTGCATGCAAAATGTGATTTGTTTTTCAAGTGCACTGTTCAGTACATATTAGTGATCCCTGCAATTTAAACTGACATTTCTCTTTGAGTATATTTTAACCTGTGCTTAATCTGAGGAACACTTGATGTAGCATAACTGGAAAATGCCACAGAGGCCAAAAGTTTTCTACTCTTTTCTCGTTTAGGTTCTATGTTTGACAGCACACTTTTTGATATGCCCATTTACTGTGTGCAGATGACTTGTGCATAGCAGACAAGTGAAATTTGAATTCACAGTCCCAAGACTTCAAAACCAGGCTGAGAAACAGGTACTGTATTTGAGGATTGTCGGGTAATGTGGGGCTTTGTTGTTTATGAATGAGATCTTGTACCTGTTGACATACATCCTTTGTATCTGTAAACTTACTAAGGCAAATATGTCATTGCTTGTTAACTCAGACCCCCATTTCTTGAAGGATGAAAGTTTTGTATGTGCTAAGGAAGAAAAATGGAGAAGTCCAAGACTAGCTACAAACAAGCACCTGAGCTAGGAGCACATACTTTCTTGATTCTCTTCAGCCAGGTAAGCATAAATACTTGCATGAAGCTGTTAAACTCTTTACTTCTGCGCTCTTCTCTCTCATCCTTTTCATTTCAAGGACTACAGAAGGCATGCTAATGGCAGTCAAGAATTGTGTGGAATCTTCTCCCCCTGGATGTTTAGGAGATGCAGAATTCCATTCAAGGTGTTTATTAATTTGAGACAGCTGCTTTAATGGGCACATCTGCCACATTTGGATCAGAAGCAGACTGTTTCTGTCAGTAATCTCTCTGTCTTAACATTCTATTTATCTATCTCCTCCCTATTATTTATTTCCCATAACTTTTGTCTCTCTGTAGTCTTGCCTTTTCTCTCTCCCTGTTTTAGATAATATAAAGAGTACATTGCTTTAGCCTTTCTGAGCAATTTTTAGTTCTTACACATAAAAAATATTGTACAGTGCATTACTGACTTTTGCTAGATTCCTTTTGATAAAATTTCTGCTGTTACTACCCAGAACTTCACCAAATTCTGGAGCAGTTATCTCTTCCATTTTAAAAGACTTTTGAACATCAGAATATGACATGAACATGTGACCATATTTGAGGATGTCATGGTTCGAAATTTGGGGTTTGCACTAGTGAAAAACCAAGTATCATCTGTGAAAAATCAGAATCCATCTCAGGCTAAGCTTGGCTCTCTGAGTATTCAGCTGTATGAAATGGCCATTAATTTCAAAGTTGTGCCCACTTATGAAAAGAGAGATGGCTTTGACTGCTACAAACTTTATGGTTGGAAATCTGTTAAATAAATAAAGCTGCATAGAGGAACAGAGGGCTATGGGCTACAAAGGCAGCCCAAAAACTGAGCTACTAGAGATGTGCTGATTACTGTTGCAGAATGGAACTGTTTCTGAAACTATAAAAGCACAATTAGAAGTACAGCAAGCAAATAATAGATTCAGTACTCTTTATGGAAATAGAATATTGCTGAAATGGAGGCTTCTGTATCCACACAGAAGAGAATGAAAAATCAGGAAAATACAGAACGATAGCAAAGGTCTTAATTCAGTTTGAAGGAAATAATACGAGAATCCTAGTCTTCCCTGATAGAAAGAAGGAAAAAAAGGTTTCAAGAATATTATGTGATTATTAAGGAAGAGAAAGACAGTATTTTTCTGTATAATTTTGAATTTTTTATATAATAGGGGTTTTTTTTGTTTTCTATTTTTTTCATCCTGTCTTTATCTTAGATTCAATTATGTTCTGACTTCCTTATATTCAGTTTGGCCTTGCTGGAAAGAAGTTAAATGGCATGGTCAGCCCACACATCTATTACAGACATTCACTTCGACTGGAGTGGAGGCAAATAGAAAAAATCTTCCAACTAAACATTTTTTTTGGACATAACATAGTGGACTTTGAAAGAAAAGGTGGAGCTACCTGAAAAATGGCGTTTCTTCCAAGAACACTGATGGAGGGGAATGCTTACATTATCAGAGAAAAAATGTAGCAGCTTTGGCAACAAAAATGGAGAAAAGAGGCTGATAGAAACAAATCACTAGATGAAATAAAAAAATATTTGGCAAAGAAGCAGAGGAACACAGATTCTGAAAGAGCCCTCAAGCAGCTTACTATCCTTAGAGGCCAATTAAACCTTATCAGTCAGGAAAGACAGAAAGAGCCCTCTGCAGGCTTAATGAAAATTTTTATCGGGCAAAATAAAGCCCTGAGATTATTGGCATATAGGGTGTAGAATGGTAAGAGAAACAAGCTAGCTTGGCTATTAATGATACCAGGGTGGTATTTACATTTAAAACAAAATATATTTGTAAGGTCTTTGAAGGTTTTCTGTGTCCATCTGTATGCTAACAAAAAATGAGCTCCAGCTGACAAAATAATGTATGTAATGAAGCAAATATGCCCCCAGGTTCCAGCTGCCCAAATCACCATTTGGAGCTATCTGAGTAAGAAAAAAATTAGAAAATATCTTCGGCTAGCCTGGAGATTGTGTCTTTTAAATATCTTCCAAACATCTTACTTAACAACTTGTAAAGTCTGGTCAGCTTTTGCTTTTGGTAGTTGATACATTGCTTAGCAAGAGCAGGCTAAAGCTGGCTAACATTTAATCTCTGTTAAATGTCATTGTTGTATAGTATATTAGAAGGATATAATCATCAACATAGACACAGGTTAGAGTAAGGTCACCAGTTACTCAAAAAAACAGACAAAGTTATGTCTCTTGCCCTGTGTCCCCATATCTTGGACCTCCAGCAGCCATTTAGAGGTGTGGCAATTGAAGGCTATTTTACTGGCATACCACTTTACACAAAAAGAAGTTTAAGTAGGAAATTCATGTTTTCGTTTTCCCTATAAGTCTCCCTAAAGAGTCAAATACAAAAATAAATTGGCGAGATTTGTAACTCAGACTTAAAATCAATACTTCTCGAATAACCACTCTTCAGACATATAATTTTAGCATCTTCAAATGAAGTGTATACCAAGCCCCTTGTGACTGCCATCTTAGCTGTTTTGAAAGTCAGTTTTCTTCTTTCACAGGGTGCTCATATCACAGTGAAAAGATGGACTCTGAGTGTAGAAAACCTAAGAGGCAGGATCTAAACCCCCCACATTACAAAAGGCAAAAGGAACTAAGGAGTGATTTATATTTGATCTAGAAATAAACATCCAAATTTTGTTCCATATCTCCTTGTTTAGATTTCTTAAGGGCAGGGAATAGGCTCTGGATATAGGCTTAGTGAAGAAGATTAGTCCTCATCCACAGGATTTTTTTTGTTGTTTGCACAGGATTTCCCATATTTGCCTTCAGAATTCAGTTGCAGAATTTTGAAACATTTCTGAACCAATTCCTGCATGCTTTAGGGTAATCCATTTTCTTCCTCTTTCTCTACATCTATCTGTTGAAGTACTTCCTATGGATATACAGTGCTGTAATTGCTTTTCATGCTATACAGTTTCTGTTACCCTTACAAGTAATATATAATTTAAAAATTATTTTTAAAGATTGAGAATGTAGATATCTATCACTGCATACAAGTGAAAAAAGTTAAAATTGGAATGAATGTTGTTGCTTTATTTCTCTGTAGTAAAAACTGTTATTCCAATCCTTTTTGCTTTATTGATTGAGAAGGACTCTCAACTACATGAAAGTTCAGATGTAGGCCCAGGTGCACTTTAGCCTCCTGTTAGGATGTTTGATGATGACCAAAACCTCATTGTTCCTAATAACTGAGGCTGTTTCTCAAAATGTCTTAAGTCCTTACAGAGAGCACTGAATCAGCTTTCTCCTTTTAACAGCTGGCTTGCCTCCTGTAAACACCTCCAATAAGGTGCAAGTCAATGCTATCCCTCATGGATATTTTCACCGCAGCCCCAAGTGCTTCTTTCCATATGTAAGCACTTGAGAGTACCTTGGTCCTGCAGTAAGGTACATCAGGTAATGACTTTGTAATGTGTCCTGTCACTAAACAGACACTACATACAGACTATGAATTGACTCTTCCTGTGTGAACAGCTGGCGTGCAAGGTGGGTTTAAAGGCATGCTACTGTTATTCTGGTGTCTGTACAGTCATTGTAGACCTCCTATTGCTGAGAGGTTTCTTTCAGAAGTGTATTTTACCCCCATCATCTCCCAGATTCACATTTTAGAACCTAAATTATGTCCCTGCATTTGACTTACTGACAGATTCTACTCAAACTGAAACAGTTAAAATGGCTGGCCACACACAGTGCCTGAGGACGTGAAAATACATTTTGAAAAGCAGCAAAGTAAAGCAACCTTCTTGAAGAATTAATGGCAGCAAGAACTTATTTAACCTTCCCCTAATAGGAGGGAACCACAGACGAAGCTCATTCTTGATACTGTATCTGGTTATGAGTATGACAAGAAGACACGTATGAAATTCTAATAATACTTTTTTGTTTAGTTTAGTGAAGTCAAAATAAGGCTTTCTTTGGTCTTTATAGAGAAATTGTAGGGCTTTTTCCATGACTTTGTTCTCATGATGACCAGTAACGCATGGCAACAGTACTAAGGCTGTATCTGCTTTTTACACATTTACCAAAGTAGCAATTTTCCTATAGAACTAGCATAAGGAAATTTATATCCATATATATATATGAAAAGTATGGATAGAGTATATATATAAAACTTGGGTGGCAAGGAATAATATTGTTCCTGAGACAGAAATTTGAAAGGGAAATGCTTAAGGCCCGTTTATCATTTATTTTTATGTTCTCATTAGAATTAAAATACCAAGTGATTGCAAAATGTTCAGATCCAGAAGAGATCATCATTTTTATTTTATTGGCCCCTTCAGAATTCCCATGCTTGAATTCAAGGGAAGAAGATCCTAGTTTGGGGCTTATTTATTTGTCTATTTTACTCTGCAATCTAAACAGTTCACCTGTCCTCTTAGGCCTTATCACAGAGTTGTATAAAGACCATGACATGAAATTCCTTTGGAAAAACAAAGATGCAGTGGAAGACAGTGAGTATTTACTGAGGGGAAGAAAGGGTTAAGGCCTGGGACTGCAGAACAGCTGGAATATGTTAGTTTTACAGGAAGGCAGCCTGGAGAGGGAGTGTGAACTGCCAGCAGGTGGCTGGGAATGGCTGGATAACTCAGTGGTGGGACTATGAGAGCTCTGCCTCTTACTCTGATGACTCAGCCAATTTCAGCTTGTTTTTCTTTGTGACAGGGGACTTTTGTCAAAGCCCATTACAGTAAATTTAGCATTTCCTTTAAATATAATAGGTTCTGGATCTAACCCTGCTTGTTTTGACAGTTCTTGTTTGCTCTGTCTCTTAAAGCTTTACCTTACTCTTTCTCAGTTGAAGAAAAAAGAGCTGGTTGATTGCTAGACAGGCTTCAAAGAGTGAGACACTGATTTGTCTCTTGGAGAAACTCCCTCCAAGTCAAGCAGACAGTGTTTTGTTAAGAGAAGCTGCAGTAGACAAGTGTGGGAAGAAAGGTCTGCTGAGGGTTCTCTCCCTTCTGCAGCAAGGAAAGTTACGCTGACAGAGCCAGCTGCTCTTACCGCAGGGATGCTTTGCTGTGGTTTGCAGTACTGGTCAACGTCCTCCGAGTCCTAGTCATAAAATGGGCTTTGCTGTGGGTGGCACTGTACAAACACAAGAAGCTGGCCCTGCTCCAAAGACCTTGCAGTGTGGGTGTAACCAGGAAGCAGAAGACCCAATGGAAGTGCAGGTCTGGGAGCATAGCACAGCAGTTTTCTCAGCATTTAACTGACATAGGGGTAAAAAAGCCCAAAAAACAAAGAAGTTTGAAGGAAGGATTTGAAGATAACATGGTCCTGCACAGTTATTTCTGAAAATCTCCTCCCAAGCATGGAAAGCAGCGTAGCTAAATATATGTGTCACTATTTGACCATCCAACAGGATGGCATTTGGCAGGATTTGAAGAAACCAAGATGGTAAGAGCTTGGAGGAGACTTTTGTCTATATGGATGGTTGGGAAAAACTTTACCTCCTGCACTAAGCAGCAAGGCTCTGTAAATATTGTATATAGCTATTAGGAGAGGACCTGTAGAGAAGTCTAAGTTGAAGATACCTGAATTACGAGTTTGAAGGATTGGCAGGATGGCAGCATTATGACAGGAGACCTTGTGCAAGGTTAAGTCGGAGAGAGAGAAGGGTGAGGATAGTAGCAGCTCTGCTTCAGCCACAATGATCTTCAGCTAGTGATCCAGAGAGAGCTGTCAGAGAAAAGATGAGAATGCATGTACTGAGAGATGCAGGTGTTAGGGAACTGAAGTACTTTGTGTTGGCATGTGTACACTATATTTGAAGTCAAAACAGCTGATTTCTGGAGGTGGGGGAAACACTAACCAGAGTCCCAAAGAAGTTGCAGTGTAAATACAGGATTAGAGAGTTCAGATGCAGACAGAGGAACACAAGGAAAGAAAACACCTGACAGAGAGCTGGCAAACTGGAGGGCATAATCACAGGAATTTATCCATGGAGTTCCTGCAAAGGCAGGCAGATATTAGAAATAATCCCAGTCAAGAAAGACCAGTGCATCAAGAAGAGTGTTGCTGACTGTTGAGGTCAACTCAGTAAGTCAGGGGATGGTGTACTGCAGAAAAAATTCAGACAGAAGAGATGGAAACAACTTTAGAAAGTACATACCAGCATCATACAAAGGGGAAGATACTGAGGGTTGGTGGTGGTTAGGAAAATGTTCTACAGAGAATATAGGAAGGTATTTTACAGACAAAATATTTCAACGTTTGAAGGAACAAACTGCAGCCAGAAGTCCAATTCCCTCATAAATGAAATACTTATCACTAATGTAGTCTTCTGTATATCGTTACCTGGCTATACCCTTGTTGGTACATTTTCTTGTGCCTTTGTTACTTTCCCAGAGGAGTATGTAAAATGTTCAGATTTTTGCCAAGACTCAGCATTTATTAATCTTGGTGTT
Source organism: Corvus moneduloides (assembly GCF_009650955.1). Taxonomy (NCBI): domain Eukaryota; kingdom Metazoa; phylum Chordata; class Aves; order Passeriformes; family Corvidae; genus Corvus; species Corvus moneduloides. The sequence continues at coordinate 18,128,998 of NC_045482.1, forward strand.
TTGCTAATAATAAATCCACTTTCTCCAGCTTTATATTCTTATAAGTGGACAAAAGAGATTACTTCTGAGAATTTACAGGGGTGTTAAATAGAAAATATGGTTGAGAATTGATAGTTGTTTTCATTACAACTAGACAAAATTTTTACTCCAAGATACATTCAATTGAAGCAATAGCACTGTACTCCAATGAACTGTACTAATCCAGTAGAGGCATTGGCTATCTAATATTTTAAGAAAATACTCAGTACAGATTGCTTTCTAAGAGAAAAACTCAGTGGCCTATTACAAAATAATTTTGGCAAATATAAAATGATAAGCTACTTGGCACTTCTGATCAGGCAAACTACTGCTTTAAACTCATGTATGGATAATGAAGTGGCAGTCTGCATAGGAGCTTTCATGACAGTAAGATAATAAATACTGACATGGATAAATTGTCATGAGTTGAACAAAAAAATCCCTGTCAAATTACCATTTTGATGAGGATGGTGCATTTGATTACAATGAAAACAAATGTGCTGGTGGCTCCTTGCAGCAGTAATTTTGCTGTCCAAGATGACAGAGTTAGTTCTGAGAAACTTTTTAATTGTTTTATCCACATAATGGCATACTGATCACTTTTATGTCACTGGGCAAGGAAATAATCTTGACAACAAAAGCTAGATTTCATACCAGAGGTACCACTTTTATATTTAATTCTTTATTTGTGGCAGCACAAATGAAAATAGTTGAATAGCACGATGACTGGCACAGTGGGATCCATATTGTCCATGTATTTGTGCTGGATAGCAGCAGATACAGAGAGTATGTATAGATACACGACTTGTGCTTAATACAAAAATTTGCAGGAGCCCTAATAGTGTGGCTATCTAAAATATTTTCCTTGAACTGCTCAGAGGGTCTGCAAACGATAACTGGTTTCACTGTAGTTCACCAGGATTGCCCCCAGTGTCTCAGCAGGTGCTTGTTGCATGCTTCACTGCCACCTATCTCCCTGACCACTAGGGATGCAGTTGTTGTAGTTAAGAGTTTCATTCCCAAATTTATCAACCTTCCACAGTTATTCAAGTGGGAAATAAAAGTGACTGGATGATGGAAGCACATCAACATTTTGTGTGTTGTTTGTAACAGAAGCAGATCTGCTCGAATCTTTGTCTAATATCTTAGATCAGATAATTAGATCTGGTTAAATCTTTTCTTTAGGGGTTGCACTAGGCATCCCTAAGCTCAGTGCATGAAACATGAAAGCAGACAGTGTCTGTCTTGAGTTTTTTGTGAGCAGCGCTACATCAAATAAAGAGCAGTGACTTGAAGGGCGTAGCCTTGATCGTGCACGTGAACTAAATCTGTTGGTTTTTTATCGAAGTTATAAATTTGAAACTTGCAGGTGGTCACACAGTTCACAGAAGCAGTAAGAATCAAATTACCTTAGTTTCAAAAACTAATGCTAAAAATTAAGGTAGCTAAGTGGCATTTTTTTTATATACTGCATACTATTTGGAAAACACATGAATATATTTACATGTATAGAGAAAAATGTACTGTTTGATACCTTATTTCACTGAATATTTCAGATCATTTTCTCAAAATCTCAGACGATTATATTTACTTGGTCTTTTATTTGTTTATATTTATATTTAATTTAGAAAAATATTTTTTGCTTCTGCTATACCTTTGTTTGGTTTTAGTAATATCAGAAGATGAAGAGACAGACCAATTTCTTTGGTTTTTAGCATGTTACATTGCTACTGAAACTTTTCAACGTTGAACATTTTACTGATTCCCTTTTCTCTGCCATCTGTCTGATCTGGCCTCTTTCCAAATAATACTGCTTTCCCAGTGGATATGGTTGTCCTGGTACAAGAGTTTTCAGTCAGGGTAAGGAAAATTCACATTATGTTCAGTAGCTTCTTTGATAGTGCATATAAATATTGAATGGCCGTATATGCTTACAGCTTGTAGATTCTAAGATGCACACTAAAAATACCTGTTTGTCATGAACTGACTTGTGCTCTATTTTATTGAAAACCTGACACTGTCTGTTAAAAATATTTGGTTTCTGTCATTATGTTCTGTGTAAGTTTGCTTATTTTGACAACTACATTATTACAGTACCTGAAGAATGGATGTTTTGAAGTCTGGTTGTCTGGTTAAAAAAATGTAAAGTTCCAGATTATACACAGCATTGTAGAAATGTTAATTCAGCATTTTGGAAGTAGTTGTCTAATTTTAGAAGTTCAACATGAAATGTCTTAGAAAAGATAGTGTATTTTAGAAGCTGAGCACTTAGGCACGTGCCATTTAATGGACGGTCAAGTTGGGCACAAAATCACAAATCTTTTCTTGACCAATATCCTAAGAAGTCTAGATTTATTTAAATTATATATTGTGGTCATATATTCCTTTAGGTATTACATCATATCCAAGAACACCAACAGAGAAATTACATCCCACAGATCTAAGAAAATGCAATGCATCATTAAAAATGCATATGAGAAAGCATTGTATTTTTACATGCAGAAGTACATTAACTGTTGAAAAGGTGAAGAGGTCTCATTTCACCTTCTTCCTTTATGCTAGAATCCCTTTCATGCTAGTAATTAAATAGTGCATTTTATAGTGAGCAATTGTAATAAAAACCTACCAGATACTGACAACTTCTTTTAGGGGGAGCATATTACATTGTATTCTGAACCATGTAGATCATCTCTGAACAGTGTTAGAATTTCTTGTTGGACGAATAACTCTGGGTATCCCAGAATATATCTCACAAGCTTCATTTTTTCATCAAGAGAGAGAACTGTCTTAGGTTACCTGTAGTCCTGGTTTCAAGAAGCGATTTTCATCCATTCAACTGAAAGAGTGAACCTTTGGCTTTCAGGATCTATCGCTGTGTCAGTCACTTGACTGGGATCTTGAAACAACTGTCTACTCAGGCAGCGAGCTCCAGGGTTAGCACTGAATCCTGTGCGTGCTGGGACAAGACATTGGGAGTTCAGTCAATGGTTTGAGAATACACATGGAGGGTAACTGAAAGGTGTCAGCACTCTTTAAGTCTCCCCTAGGCCATAAGTTGAAGACTTGCACTTCATTTATACAAAGGCCCTTTCCCAGCGCCCTGGCAGTACAAATGTTGCATTCCCATAGCCTGTGCTGAACTGCAAGTGTGGGAGTAGTGAATGTAAGCATGTCTTCATCTTTTGACCTGTGCTGATACACTGAAAGAATGATTGGTAACTGGCAAAAGGAGAGTCAGAGTGGCTGAAATCAAGGCAGCCAAGGACAGCAATTTCACTCCAAAGGCAGAAAAAATTGATAAAACTGGCATGTTAAAAAGCTTCCTACTGAGTCTCTACCTTGATAATTTAAAAAGTCTCCCAGGAGAAATAGAAAACATTCATTTTCTGGGTTTCATCTGGCATTTCAGAATGTGTATTTTCTACCCCAGTGTAGGTTCCTATAACAAGAAAGCTCTTTCCCATCTTTTGGGGGTAAAGGACTTCAGTGCATAAAGCAATTGTTTTTCAGTTTATTTGTAAGTTTATATTTTTTCTAGTGTTGCTGTGAGTTTTTGTTTGAAAGATCTAAATTTTTCCCCAGTGATCAGCATTCAATGTAACTGTCTGGAATTGTATCTGGATTCCATTTTGTGCAATTATGATATTGGTTTACCATATTTTCTTTACTAAACAGACACTCAGCACCTAACTCATAGTGCAGGGTGTAGCTTTACAGCCAGATGATAGTTATTACTCTGGTAAACTATTTGAAAAAAAAACCTACCAGACTCTAACTTGCATGAAAATGAACATATTTGCGTGTAAATTCCTGAGGAGGAAACTGGCAGATTAACAAGTATGAAAAGAGGGAGTCTGCTCTCTTCACCAAAGTTTGCCCAAAGGCTGGGAAGCAGCTGAATTACTGGATAATATTAATAGCTCGTTTTTACTGTGAAATAGATGTATGCTGCCAGATCTTTTTCCTATGGGGGGAAAAAAGAACAGAAAACAACAACAAACACACAGACCCTCTCCCCACCCCAAACATAGCATGTTATGTATGTTAGATATAAATAGAGTGTGATTGTTTTCAAACTTCAGCTAGCAACTTTGCCATCAATTCTTGTGAGATGAGAATAAGGCCTTGTATTTAATGAAAGATTCACTGCTATTTAATTATGTGAATGTGGTCAGAAAACTGTCTTTCTGACAAGAACATGGAAATAGGGTTGTGATGTTAAGTATATTGTTTTGTAGCAAGTAGTGTTTTTTGGATTAATGCCGTTGACCCTGAGCCCTGTTTTTGTAGACTCAGTTGCTTAAAATAGGCTGATGCATGGAATTTATTTTAAAATGTTTTGGTCTTTTTTTTTTTTTTTTTTTTTTTTTAGAGATAAGGATGTTTGGAGAGGGCAAAATCTGTATCATGGTACTTGTAACAAATGAAAAATATTTACTGATGCTTGTTGCTTTTGTAGACTTTTAATTTCCAAATTAATCTGAAAACTGATTAGTCTGTAGCATTGGGTTTATCTTATTGTTCTGTTGTTCCTGGCAGTGTTTAGACCATCATCACTCCAAATGCTAATTGGAAGGAGAACAATTACTGCCAGTGATTGCTATCTTACTGCCTCTGCAAACCTGGGTGAGTATGCTTGCTCCATGAAGAGTCTATATATGAGGAACTACCCTTTGCATTAGAGTGTTCTTCTAGTAGACATGCAGCACATGTCTACTAGAAGAACACTCTAATGCAAAGGGTAGTTCCTCACACTCTAATAATAACTCAAAACTGTTGTCTGCATGGTCTTGTCTCCCTGTTCTTTTTCTTCCCATGCCAGCATCACCAGTGCTGGAGCTCTCTAGAGCACAGCTGCAGCATGACCCACAGTGTCTCTGCCTCCTGTGTTCGTTGTTGCCCCTCCATGGCAGAGCTGTTAATCAGTTTGAGGTGCCTCAGCAAAGCTGGCATACATCCTAAAATCTGGCCATACAACTAAGCCCGTGCTAAATAATGTAATTTTCCGTATGAATGGCCCCTTCAAAGCCAGCAGGACCACTCAGAGAGGCTAAAGCTTGGCATGTGGGTCAGCGTTTTTAGTATATGTCTTCCTCTTTTGGAAACAGCTATGTGGATACGTATTTTCAAATGCTGTGAAATGGAAGCCCCTCCCACATCTAGAGCCATCCACAAAAATATTCTGGATAGCAAAGACAGCGGAACATGTCAGTCATGCTATCCTTGCACTACTCAGACATCTGTGAAAATTTCATGCTTCTGTGACCAGATTCTCCAAAGGGCTAAATTTGGCTGTATGTCTTTGAGAGCATACTTCCATTTCTCCTGCTGTGCCTGTCTGTTGTATGTTTTTAATTGTCCTTGGTATTTGGGGAAAAAAACCAAAACAACCACAAATTAAATAAAATGTATAAATAACAGGAGAGGGTTTAAACTGGCAAAAACCAAGAAAAACAGACTAGCTATAAATCTGGAAATCCTGTTCCCAGCTCCTAGAGTGTGCAGGAAATGTAGCACATATGGCACATGGAATCACCTGGAGCTAGGCCTCTCTGTTGCACCTTGGCATAGGAGAGCAGGAACAAAGCAGAGATGCAGATTGTAACCCTTCGTGGCCTGGTGTCTGGTAAGGATCAGCTTAAGCCTGTTCTTGTACTTGGCTTCCAGTTCACAAATATGGGATATTAAAAATAGAGTCATTACTGAATGGTCCTTTTTGTACTTAAACATGGATATCAGTGCATTTTTGTTGATTAGAAACTTTCAATATTATTCCTTCTAGTGTGTAGGAAATATATATGAATGTAATTGTACCCTTTCTTATAGAAAAGTTGAATTTTATTATAATGACACTTCATTTATGATGCTCCTTGCAAAAGCTGTTTCTGATATTATGCTTTTAAGTGAGCTTCTCAGTGTTCCTTACAATCATTAATGAATCAGACGTTAGATAAAGACAGTGTAGGTATGGCAGCATATCATTATACAGGGGAGTAGAGTGAAGCATGAGGATGTAAATATTTACTACATCTTGCACAATGTTGAGGAAAAGATAGCTCGAAGGGTAGGATGATGTTTTTTACTGCTGTTCATAGTGTACTCATCATAAAAAGAGCCCTTAAAACCTCAAACCTTTCCTAACTTTTGCTCAACGTTGGCAAAGGATTTTGTCTGAGAAGAAATAAAAGAGAATTAAAAGAAAAAACTCAGACCATCTGATATTGAGTATTTGTTCTAGTTTTTTTAAATTTTATTTTCTTAAAAAGGTTTCTTTTTTTGTTAGTTTGATTTTTGTTTGGTTAGTTTGGGTTTGGGGTAATTTATTTGGTGGTTTTTGTTTATTTGGAAAAAGAAGGATAACAATCTTCAGAATGATAGAAAATACTTGCAGATTGATGCCAATCCATGGGATTTTATTCATACAAGAGATTCTCCTCAAAACCTGAAAAGCTGCTACTTCTGCCTTCCTTTCTGCTCTAGATATTTGTTTCCTTTGTTCAGTTTACTCTACCACAGATCATCTTGATACCACTAAGTATGTGCCCTGTTATACTAATGCACATGCATCTCTGCTCAGTTTGTCTGTCAAAACTTACATGTTTTTCTGTGTTTCATGCATTTCTAGAACAAAATGGGAATTAATTTTTATGCACCAAGCACTGAAAAGCAAAACAATTTTTACTTCTTTTTTTTTTACAGGAGCATCATCACTATCACAGGCTGATATTGTACAGTTATGTGATTAACTAGAATCTTATGTTTAGAAATAGAGAGGTGCCAAGATTTCAAACTTGTGAGTATAATTATATGTATTCTTAGAAATTGAAATGAGCTTAGGCAGAGATTCTCAAAATAGACCTAGAAGGAACAGAAAATGACCAGCAAAGTGCATGCATTCAGAAGTTTTAAGAACATTTTTTGTATTTAAAAGACAACAAATGCTTGGAACCTTAGAAAAGGGGGCAGCTGTTACCCAGTGGAACTCTTCTTCTGCAGTAGTATTTTCTGTTTAATAAAATTTCTGAAATGCTGCTGTGTACTGGGGTAATCACTTTACTATTTAAGCTCTATACACAATTAAATACAATTTTATGTCCTATATTTTTAAAAAGTAGTGGACTTAGGAACATAGTGTAGTCCGTGATGTATTAATTGTCAGAAAAACAATGTGTATGTTCGCTTGGGACAAGGAAAGCCAGAATGTTCTGGTTGGAATTAGCAGTTATTGGGGAGAAGGACTCTGCTTTTCAAAATGGCTTGTTTGCAATGGTTGAAATTTGATTAATCAAAACTATCCCATTATCGTATTGGGGCTGTTTCAAAAAAGTGGCTTTAGTAAAGTGGATTTGGTTTCCAAGTTACTTGGAAAGAGTATTTAACTATAAACTTGTGAATCAAGCTGTCTCTCCCTGTGCAGACTGATTTTAACAGCCACAGGTTCTAAGCTCTGGACAGAATGCTTCCGACCAAAAGCTCTACAGCTGTTTTAGTCCTTTTTTACCTCAGCTTATATGTGCTGTGACAATATAAGGTTTTTCGATCAAAGCTGAATTGCATTTGACTGCCCTGAAGCAGAGAGCAGAAGAACTTGTATCTTAAAATTAAACACAGTTGGATTTTCAGTGAAGGTGTTTCAGTGAAGACTTAAATTCTTGAGTCTGACCCTAACTGTTGTAGTCTCACTTTCGTGTCTGCACTGAGTTTGTGACCTGGTGCCAAGTAATCCTCTCTTCAGGATAAAGCCACTACCCTGTCAGGTTTTCATTCTGTAGTGTTCACCTTTTTTGCTTTTTGTATTTATTACAGTTAGATTTACATTTTGTAAATGTGTTGGGGGTTGCCTGAATTAGGAAAATGAGTTTTGATAACTTAATGGAAGAAAAGGAAGTGGAGAAAAACTGATTTCTTGAAATTTCCACCTGAAATCCCAGGGATGGGAAGGGGGGGAAATTCTCAGAGATGGCACTCTGAGGAGGGCAAACAGGGGACAAATGTGTGACTTCAAATACCCTCAAATTCCTGATGGAGTGCTCTAGTTTTCATATGATAGAAGATACAAGGAGTAGGTTGCCAACACTAATGCTGTTTTAGAAACAGAATTTATGGAAGCATAAATGTTTTAGCTAGCCAAAACTGTTTTCTAGGTGGGCAGTTACTTTTTGGTTGTCTCAATCTGCATTTTTTAGCACACTTGTTTCTTGGGTAAAAAACCCAGAAACATTTTTCAGTGTTAGTGACACTAACACTGAATGAAGCCACTGATAGTCACTGAAGGCACTTTTGCTGAAATAGCCCAAATTAAACATTTTATTGGTGAAAGAGGATAGAAGCAGCTTTGATGTCTCAAACTGTTTTGCTGTTCCCTGAAGTTTTTCACACCAGCTACTCATCTCAGCTGGAGAAAAAAGCACTTGGGAGTCAGAGAGCAAAAGTGTACAGTGAAGAAGTTTATTCATGAGGAAGGAGTTTCATTGGTGTTGGAAGGCAAACACAGAAAAGTAAACACGGCCCACTGGATTACAACAGGTTAGTAAATACAAATGCTGTAACATTCCCATAGAGCTCTTTCTGTAACTGTTATATGCAATGTGTTGTGTTGTTTTACTATTATCACATTTTTCTAAGTAATATTCCTTTTTTCATTTTTAGCGTGCTTTACTTAAAACAGTTGTTTGAAGTTAGTGGATAATAACACTGAGAGACATCAAAGTTTCAGAAAAATGTGGAAAAGAGGTGTTAAAATTTAGATGAATCAGTCATTATTAAGGTGTTTTGGGATCTGCTGTTTTGGCTTCTAATGTGCATTCAGAACACCATCTTGTGGCCTAAGTTTCCTGTAATGTTTTGCAGTTGTGAACCATTTTCATACCTCTCACAACAGTGCTGAGAATTGAGACACCTCCAACTCCCATGAACGTTGTCGCAGAGCTCCCACTGAGCTTTATAGAAGGGAGAGGAAGGGTCATTAGTAGCTTTTGTGAAGTGCAGTGAGGTACTGATGAAGTGATCTGTATCAATCTGAATTGCTTTTGTTCATTATACACAGAGCAATCTCTTAGCAGAGGAGAGAGAATATAAATTATTTATTTAACATGTAGGTGCTAAATTTGAGGTAGCATATTGTAAGTAAAAAACTGGCCTTCTGCTAGAGCATTGGCATACTACCTTTTGTTCCTTTCAGTTTGTCTTTTTAAACTTTCTGTTGTTTCTTTTTGTTCATGCAAAATTGTTAAACTGTAAACACCTCCCTATTGACAAGATACACTTATGTCGTAGTAAAAGAAGTCTTGGCATGAAAGGCTAAACTAACGTGGATAAGCATTTCTGAACTATTCTAAATTATCTCCTTTCTGACTACTCACAGCTATGGGCTAGCAGATAAATTCTAATCGTTCATGGACAGTAACTTCTTAGTTCTTTTGCAGAGAAGTTGAGATGAGAGGGCTGCATTTTGCCATATGCTCTCACTGTCTTTGAAGCATTTCATTGTGAGTCTCTTGTTTGAGAGTTCCATAAGATGGAGAAAATCAGAATTGTTCCTCAAAGAAAAGGATAGTGCAGTTTTCTAGCACTGCCCTACTTGTCAAATTTCTTGTAACTATCTCTGTATAAGATGATATACAAGGACAAATGAAGGAGGTGAGGTAAAAGATTTATGACTGAAATAATGCCAGAATACTTACTTCACCTATACCAGACTCTGTCATGCATTAATAACTTGGCCTTACCTTCTTGTAAGAAATAGATCCAGATTTTTCTGTTCTTACACTTTACTCATAGGACTGATAGGTTGATTGGGAGGCCAGTCAAGCTAAGATATATAGATATAGGTATAGATATATATGTATAATGTTTTTATATATGATGAGAAATACAGTGCTTATTTTTGCTTTTACTGAAACATGAAAAGAAATATTTTGCATTTATTGATATTTTCTTTTAGCAACAAGATCCTTATTTGATTTTCTCAGTATAGTTAGCTCATATGTGACACTTCAGGCACTCCTGTACTCTCCCTGCGTCTTTTTATTCTAGTGAGAAAAATACTTATTTTAGCAATGCTGCTTTCAATGCTTGATCATATGTGAATTGACAGAACAACCTACATCCTATTTCTATTCCTTTTATTCTGTAGATTTTTGCCTATGCAACTTGCAGTAATTCCTATGAAGCTGTCACAATCTGTTCTATCAAAATTACTTACAGATCCTGTTGTTCAGCGATCGTTGAGATGATAGATGGCTATGGTCTCTCTTGTTAATGTGTGCTTAGGGAGTCCTTCATTTACACAATAGACTTATTCAATTTTTGGTGAAATGTGACTATTACTCTTGCACAGAAGACACATGCTCAATCTAGATATGGCTTGCTTAATTTTTAAAGGAACTGTAGAAAAATAGGATGTCCCTCCACAAAACTCTGCTTTTAACCTTATGAACTAATTGGCTTTACCTTACCATTTGAAGGACTGACACTTTCATATAGTACTGGACTGTCAGTAACAGCTGGCAAGAAGTCCAGCTGCAATAGAGGCAGATTGAATCGTGCCTGATGGCTCACGGTGACTAGAAATCATGGAAAATTCACTGAGAAATGTATTCCTGTCTCCATCAGCTCAGCTATGTGGCAGAAGTATGGTTAGAATAGTCCAATACTGGTTGTGGAGCTGTGCATGGCAAGATTTTAATATTTGAAGATACCAGGTAGCTTGAACAACTGTAGTCTAAATCTAAGTGATTTTATCCATAGCGTTTTTATTCAGCCCTTTTTAATGAGAATGATGTTGACTTTTAAAACTTTTTCTTACTGAAATGCTCCTTTGATGTTATTATCTTGGTTATAATGCCGTTTCTTGGTAAGTCATCTGTGCTGTAACTGAGTAGTGGTGGGCTGAGGATCTAAAACTGAGGCAGGAAAATAGGGAAAAAAGTTCTAAGTATAATCCTGTCAGTGTTTGTTTCTGTCTCATTTCCTCTAATGGGACTGTCATGGAAGTAGGCTGTGCCTGCTTATGTAGTAGCTCATAAGTTTGAGCCCTCTGCTTGAGTCAAGAGCCTCCTGGACTATAAGCATGCGGGAGATCATGAACTGAGGAATGCAGGGAGATCCCGGGAGCTGCTTTTTTCATAAGATCAACAGCTGTATCAGCTCTGCTTGTGCAGTATCTGTTATTTAAGCTTTTGTAGTCTCAGTTGTACTTTCAGCTCCAACTGGGCATGTGAAACCACATACCTTAGAGAAAGAAACTAAATAAATGGATTGTATCATTCAATTTCAGGGGATTTATCCACTCTATCTTGTACTTTTTACTTACATGAATAATTTTTGTTTACACATTCTTAATTTGAATGGGATTACTTGCATTAGTGATAATGTGAGTAGCAGGTACAGGATTAGTTCCTGTATTTGTCAGTGGTGTCAAAAGCAATAGAATATACAATAATTTGGTTACATTTTCAATTATAATCTGAAATTAAAGAGCTTTATTTTGGAGCTGTTGCTCTGAATAGCAACTATTGATATTTGTAATTGAATTTTGAGATAGAACTTTCCATACATTTGTAATGCAGAAAGCTCTCTCATCATGTGAGATTCACTTGGCAGATGAATGGTCACCACTTAGTAACAATATTAAATCCTGCATTTCAAGAGTCAAAAGGACTGGAATCTGCTTCTAAGGTAAAATATTTAATCTATTTCATATCTCAAAATTCTATAGAGTGAAATTACTAGGTTGAGAAACATTTTGATAAATATTTGAGTACGTGCTGTGATTAATTTGTATGAGAACTGTACTTTGAACTAGTGTAATTCATGTTGGTAGGACACCTGATGAGGCAGGCCTTGATCCTGAAAAAGGCTCCAGGCAAACCTCCAATGAAAATTTAGCTGCCTTGAACAATTTTCAGGACTCAGAGGTAAAATTTAATATAGTGCGAATGGGTGGCAGAATGAAAATACATTGTGCTGCAGCTAGCCTGTTTATCACAGCTACAGGTTTGGGGGGTTTGCTCTCTCTTTTTTTTTTTTCTTTATTTTCTTTTTCTTTTTCTTTTTCTTTTTTTTTTTATTTTTAAATTTTGTACTTGCACAGCTTGATTTTTAAAAATTTATTTAAATTTGGTTCATGTGCAGCTTTTAGTCTTCATGCAATTAAACAGCAAATGTTGGGAAATGAATAATTTTGTCAAATATTCTTTTTTCAATGTTCAAGACTTTTATTGCTGGATAAATGCTATCAACTTTTATATAAGACTTTCACATGGAATGAAATTCTCCTCAGTAAGAAAAAAAGTGGGAAAAGAAAATATGGACAAAGGAGATATATCTCCTTAGCCTCAACTAAAATCAATGCTAACGTGTTTACAACACAAGTTTGCAACAGTTTGAAGACCAGATAGATGTAGACCAGGCCAGTCATTTTGGCAGCAAGTCACTTGGTATGCAGGGAAATATGGTGACCCTGACTCCAATCACAGCTTATTTGACAAAGGAGCAACAGTAGACAGTGAATGTAATCCTGTTGTTTACTCACAACAAGTGATACTGCAGGTACTACCTCTCTGAAACCCAGGATGCAAAAAGGTTTTTGCTTTAAGGTCCTCTGGCCATTTTGGAATCTGAAGTATCTTTTTCATGGCCAGCTTCCTTACTCGTCTGAGAAGGTGACTCAGGACTCTGCCAACACCTTGATCACTGGAAGTATTCAGGACCACAGCAGTAGTTGGCTGCCAGTATATATTTGATATAAAGCACTTGTATTATTTTTACCCTTGAAATTACAAAAAGGATAATCACAGTTTGGCCTTGAATAAGAACTTAATGTTCTGATTTACAGTAGGTATTTCTAATGTTCAGGTTTATGTTTTGTAAACTGCTGGATTTACTTTAAAAGCAAATATAACAAACAGCGAAAACCCGCTGTCTTCAATTGCACTAGAGATTGTAGCTATGTGAGAACTGGCTTGATGTCTGGAATGGAAAATGGGTGCACAAATATCCAGGTTTGGAGAAACTGCCTTTAGAGATACATGAAGAAAGAGGAAAAAAGGGACATATTTTTTAGATGACCAAAGAGTAACAGCAGATTTTAGTCCTGTTGAAAAGAACACAAGATTAAGATACAGATGAAGGGGTTGTGAGTCTAAAAGCTCACCTTTTTTTCTTAGTTATATCAGATGGTCTATAAGAATGTGTTACTTTTTCAGATAAAGCTTCCTTATCTTGTAGCTGTGAACACCCTGGCTACTACTTAAGACACAGAAAGACTGTGAAAGAAAAATGAAATAATATATGAAATGTTACAGAAATAGTTTGACATTCTTTTAAAAATAGAGGTTTCTGCTGAATGAACAATAGGCAGTCTGGTAGAGCTAGATAATTGTCTTAGCATCATTAATAGCTTGAGTTAGAAGAGAGGATTTAGGAAATTGAAGTTGATATGTCCAAATTCTGAGATGAAGAACAAGATTTGCATATTTTTGATCATAGACTCATTCATTATTCAAGTCGTGTTTTTTCATCTGCAGTAGACGAGAGAAGACCACCATAGACTGCAATGATAAAAGCAAGGGCAAAATTTGATGGTGACTCAGGGGAAAATGACTAATCTTTCCTAATTTGTTCTAAATCTTGACATGTAGACCTCAAATACTCTAATTTATGTGAAAATGTCTTCTTTGGTCCCTCAGCTATTAAAAGTTGTAATAATGCAAGACCACAAAACCAGAAAAAAAACTTTTAAAAGCTTATTCTTCTAAATAAGTGATTCTAAACTCAGATTATACCCACTAGACCCTGTATTTTCTGAGTTGCCAGGGAGTTAGCCACAAAACTCACATTAAAGTCAGTGGGAGTTACTAAAATCAGTGGGAGCTGTGTGCCGTGATCCTATGTAAACTCTATAAATTTCTAAGAAAATAGCAATCAATATAGTGGTGGAAAATATAAAGTATCAGAATAGATAATGTATGAGTAAATGAGCCAAATATCTAACAAAATGAAAAACATAATGAAAAAGAGAAGATGGATGAAAAAGAGATGGCTGAATACATAGAGTTATGTAAGATTCTAAAGGAGAATTTGTAGGGTTTCAGGAAATACAATTTCTTGAGAAGCTGATGGAAAATGGAAAGAGAGCCATCAGGCATAATTGCTTTGAGGAACAGCTTCCTGCTGAGATAGAAGAGGTTTACTTTCAGTGCTGTACAAATGCATCCCAACATGTACAACAAACAAAAATAGATGCATCATAAAATCAGGAATAAGGAGAAGGAGTTTATATAAGCATACAAACATACCACACGTAAGGGAGAACAGACAGAACAAAGGGAGAACTGGGGGGGGGGGGGGGGGGAAGGAAAATATGGGAGAAAATGGACATTGTGCTGTGGTGGAGGAAGAAAGCAGAGAGTTGATAGGATATGGCTGCCTGAGAAACATGGGAAGCATGTACTCTCTCTGTTGAAGAAGAGTGATGCTGATCAAAGTAATTCTTGTAGGCACAAACTAACTCTTCACAGCATGGATTTTTTTATCCAGCAGTTATATTCAGCAAAATAACTCACTGGTTCCATAAAAAGTATTACAATAAAACATAGAACTTTCTCTGATATAAGTGTTGTAGATTCTCTAGTTCATTAAGATTTCAAACCTGTTAGAAAGTTTCAAAAGAAAGAGAGGACCATTACTATCTATGTTCCTTTCACTTCTACAAGATGCAGGTGCTTAAGACCGTTGTAAAACCTCACCCAAATGAAAATGGAGAAAAGCTCTCTCCTCAAAAGCTATTATTTAGAAACGGTCTTCCAGAGAGACAAGGAAATACATAAAAAGAAAAAGTTGTTGATAAAAACCGTCTTTGGAACTTTAGGGAGAAGGCAAGGTTTTGCAATGGGTATGGAAGAATGATAAAGTTAAATGTCACCAAACAAAGCTCACTGACTGTTCATATCCATGCAACTGTTGAATAGAAGAATGTTATTTTATGCCTATATTGAGATTAGGCCATAATTTCAGACTTTAGAGGAAAACCAAAGTTAATAGAAGACAAAGTACTTACTCTGTAGAGCTACACAATGAATTGTCTTGCCAAATCAAGGCATTGTTAGAACTTTTTAGATCTAAGAAAATATCTTCTTTCAAAGAAATTCAGGAAAAATGAAGTCAATGTAGCTGTTGCAGGAGGGATTAAACTTAGATGCCCCATGAAAAATTCCAGTTTTTATGGATGCTCTGTTAGCAGAACCTATGAAGACACATAAAAAAATCAAGACATGAATTTTAACAAACAGTAAACGGGCAGTATGCAAACCAGTTGAATTGCGAATTGCTTATAGGGAACATACATGCTTCCTGTGACATTTCATTTAAAAATTTAACTGCTACATTAAGCTGGCTTTGTGCCTTGAAGAGCATATTTACAAGCAGTGTTTTACAGGTGGTTACAACTGGTGATTTAATACACAGGCTATCTTAGCAGCTGTGTGGCAAATCAGATGAACAAACGGGATTTGGTGTCATTGAGAGATTGCATAAGCTCTCCAAACTAATGAACTTTGTACAGTGTGAAAGTAAAAGAAAATGCTCTGAGTACAAATCAAAAGAAGCTACAAAACCCCCCAGAACAGCAGGAGAACACAGGTAAAGATTTTGAATAGATGCCAAATACTAAAGGGTACAACAGAGATAAATAAAATACACAGTAAAGATGCAATATAATAAAATACTGTAATTTGGGCTGTCAGCATGAGTGTAGCGAGTTCAAAATAGAGCAAGTGAGTTAGCTTTTATGGAGTATTTAACCATGAACTGTCATAAACTGAGACTGCTGCTGGTAATACATATTCAAATGCAGCAAACATGTTATTGGTAAAAATTATATAAAATCACACGATAAACTTTTTGGTTGTATTTCTTGAATTTGTCCTCTAGGCACCTGCAATTTGCCTTTTGAAGACTTGACATCTGCAGAAGTGGTAGCTTCAGTGCCATTTCCCACAGTGTCAAGGAAATAATTATAACTACATTTACATAGGGTATCCCTGCCCACAGCAGGGGTTGGATGTAGATGATCTGTAAGGTCCCTTTCAACCCAGGCCATTCTATGATTCTGTGATAGTAAAAATACTTATTTTGGACAGACTGGATTATCACAGATTCAACAGGAGGTTCACAATAGGTCTAGAAATGGCTTCTATAGCACAGGCTTTTTTTCCAAGTGATGTTAACTCAAAATACAACCAGATCAGAGGAAAAATAATTTTTCTTATCTCAGTCCATTATTTGGGTATGTGGAGAAACTATGACAGATGTGTGTCCAGTGCTTTAGGACAGCTGTTTTCATGCATTCTGCCAGAATGGTTTCCTTAGAGCTTTGTACTGCTGGCTTTTTCACCCACTGTTGTAGCTTAAGGGCTAAAAAAGCCCTTACGCTTTTCCTGGCCAGTGCCACTTGCCAGGCTGCAGTACTGTCTCACAATGCTGCATCAGAGTGTTTCTTCACATTTTATGACTGCTACTTCTGTGTCCTGTGTTGTTTTGGAAATGGGTAATGCAAGTGCTTCATTTCTTCTTAAGAGGTATTTTTTGGGCATATTGTCTGGTCTGATTTCCAGTAGCACAAGATATGTGTCTTTCACCAGCTGTTCCAGTCACCACTCTTAACTGCCTCTCAGAACCACTCCTACAAACTGAGCAAAGATAAAGTTTATTCTAATAATTAGTTATAGAAATAAGGCATATATTATTTTCTTATCTATTTATATATTTATATATAGTTATATTTCTTTTGTGAGAATGTCTTCGATTCATTCTAAAAGTACCTATATTTTTCCACTATTTTTGTTTTTCTATATTTAATTTTTCATAACTTTATTAAATTAGTTCCCATCATTCAGTTCTTAATAATCTCTTCCTCAACACCATTACCATTC
Organism: Corvus moneduloides; assembly: GCF_009650955.1. Classification (NCBI taxonomy): domain Eukaryota; kingdom Metazoa; phylum Chordata; class Aves; order Passeriformes; family Corvidae; genus Corvus; species Corvus moneduloides. The sequence goes on from NC_045482.1 coordinate 18,145,950, forward strand.
ACACAAAATGTTAATCTTGCATTTGAAGAGGCAAGAAAGGTAACTCTAAACCAGGATTCTATGTATATTTCCCATATGCAATTCCTAATTTACTTTCCAAGCAAAAAAACTCTAAACCAAATCACCACCAACAAAAAAACCCTAGCAAACAAACAAACACCCAAAACAAAACAAACCCTCCTCCCAAAAACAAAACAAAAAACTCCCACTAAAAAACAAAAAAAGCCCCCTATAATTAATCAGCAAATTATTCTGTCATTTTAACAGAATAACTTCTGGGAAATATGCAGGTTTTAGGGTAAAATGTTTTAGAATAAAATTGCAATTCTTTATTTATTGTTCAGTGAATTTTCTGCAAATTTGCTGATATTTAGTAATCTGCTGGAAAGGCTTGCCACCAGTTCTAGCTTTTATCCCAATTTTCCTGTTGTTCTGTCAATGTTTGATGAGGAAATTACCTGATACAAAGAGATGTTTGAGAGTAAAAGACAGTAAGTAGGAAAAATCTCCCACCTCTTCTTAATTTAATTATTATTTTTAAAATTACTAATTTGCTTACATTTTGGTATTTATTAAATTAATTGATATACCTTAATTGGTATAGTTCAATTTTTTTTTTTTTTCTCAAAGAGATATGTTATATTTCAGCTGGGGTTTGAAATAAGTTTTAAGTAATTAGCTAGGTATTTTCAATTGTTTTCTATATTCTTTGCAGTTTTATGTGCAGTCTCAGGAACACAGTACTTTTCTTTGCCTGTTTTCTGGATTATACCTACTGTTTTCTCTCTTCCCATTAGACACACGCTGTATTTTCATAGGTCCTGCTGTGCAGTGTTTTTGGTAGTCTGACTGTTCTACAAGTACATACTTATGTACCTGTTAAATAATAACTAGAAGAGCAAAATTTTTTTCTGTTCATTTTCACACCTCAGTGATAGAACTTAAAAATCTTTTCTCCTTCAAAGAAACAGGAAGTTGATTGGAGCAGTGTCTTCATTTTTAAGCCTGCAATTACCATAAGAGATGAAATTCTCTGTGTTCTGTTTTTAAGGTAATAACTGTTTCTAAAGTAATCACAAAGTAAGGAAACATATTTCCACACATACTGAAATTAGTCAAATGACTTAGGAGAAAGCTGAACTGAAATCAAAATAAACCTGCAGTTGGTTTTTGCTGATCTTCTCAAAATGCTGCCGTGGCTTTTGGAACATTTCCATACATTTTCAGGTTAGGCACTTCTGACTTTCAAACAAAACCAAAATTAGAATTATTGAAGAAACCATGAGACAGGCAGTTTTCCCACAGTATTTTTAGCCTGATTACAAGCAGATTTCATGGGAATTTAACAATTTAGTTCATTCTGATATTTACTGTACCATTCAGAGGATTTGTTGTATTTTGCCAATCCTTCCGGCCAAAATGTAGGCCATGGAAATTTTTAAATTCTCTCTTTACTGATCAAGTTTGTAATGATATCTATTGCTTGTGTGGAAATGAGACACTCAGGAGTATGGAAGATCACTTCCCCCGAATTAGGATTTTGAAAAGGCGATACTATAAAAAGGAACTTGACTGTGCAGTAATAGTAGCAGGAAACTGGGGGATTTTGGAAAAGCAGATGCTCTTGTGAACCAAAAAACAAGTTCTGGAGGCTCTGAAACGTTCATGAGAAATTTAAAAATACTTGAAATCTGAACACTTTCTCATCTTATTTCATTGAAATTCAAATTATATTAAACTTCCACTTTAAAATGAACATGCAGATGCTTAGAATGTCTTTTTTTTTTTTTTTTCCTTCACAACCAAATTACCTTCTGATGAAATTCAGTGAAAGCAAAACACTTAAACTTTAGACAAAAAGTTGACAGGCTTTATCCAGTTCTTTAGAATCCCAATAGAAAATAATTACAGCAGAGATTGCATAGATGTACAAGAAAGCTGACGTAGCCCGTGACATTTTGGTTCTATTTCCTGTCTTTAAAAGCTCAGATCTGCACATCTTTATATAAGCAATTAAAGGTATACTTTGACGTGTGTGAAAAATATGGAAATGTGCTCATAAAGTTCTCATAGGATGCTTTTTGATTTTTAAAATCTGTTCAATGAGCATTGAATCATACTTGTAAGTATACTCCTCATTGAATTTTTTTCCTCCTCCTCTAATTTCTGCAGGGATCATGTGGAAGAGGAGGAAAAATTCTGCACAAAGTTTGAAGCAACTTGTTCTCTTTAACAAAAATATTAAAAAAGAGCAGTTGGCTATCTTGGCAGCTACAGCAGAAATTAGATTTCACGCTGCTATTAAAGTAAGTGTCCATATCTGCAGGGACATGGACAAGGCAGAGGTATTTAATGCATTCTTTGCTTCTGTCTTCAACATGGATGATGGACCAAGGGGGTATCAGTGTCCTGAGCTTGAGGATCATGACTGTGAGAATGATCAACTAACTCCCAGTCAACCCTGAAATTATGTGGGATCTGATGCTCCAGATCCCTACAAATCTATGAGGCCTGATGGGATTCATCCAAGAATCCTCAAGGAGCTAGCTGATGTCATTGCATAATCTCTCAAAAATTTTTGAGCAATCTTGGGAATCTGGAGAAGTCCCAGCTGACTGGAAGCTGGCAAACATCATCCCAGTTTTCAAGAAGGGCAAGAAATAGGACCCTGGAAACTACAGTCCTATCAGTGTCACTTCAGTGCCCAGTAAAGTTATTGAGGAGATTATTCTGGGACGTATTGAAAAACACCTGAAAGACAATGCAGTCACTGGTTGCAACAAGCACAGTTTCATGAGAGGAAAGTCCTGCTTATCAAACCTGATTTCCTTTTATAACAAAGTAACCCACCTAGCTGACCAAGGGAAGCCAGCTGATGTAATCTTTTTGGATTTCAGTGAAGTTGTTGATACTGTCTCTCCCAGTATCCTTCAGGACAAAATGTCCAGCACACAGCTGGGTAAACATGTCATGCAGTGGGTGAGTAACTGGTTCACAATTTGGGCACAAAAGGTTATAATGAATGGGGTGACCTCAGACTGGTGTCCAGTCACTAATGGGGTTCCACAGGGTTCCGTCCTCAGCCCTGTGCTCCTCAACGTCCTCATAAATGGCTTGGATGCAGGCTGGAAGTGATACTAAGCAAGTTCACAGATGATGCAAAACTGGGAGGAGCTGTTGACTCCCTCAAAGGCAGGGAGACCCTGCAGAGAGACCTCAGCAGATTAGAGGGCTGGGCAGCCACCAACCGTGTAAAGTTCAGCAAGGGAAGTGCCAGGTTCTGCACCTGGGATTGGGCACCCCTGCATGTACAGACAGAATGTATGGGGAATGCTGGAGAGCAGTGCCACAGAGAGGGACCTGGGGGTCCTGGTCAATGGTGAGTTGGACATGAGTCAGCAGTGCCCTGGCAGCCAGGAGGGTCAGCCGGTGTCCTGGGGGCACCAGGCACAGCATCGCCAGCCAGGCAAGGGAGGGGTTGTCCCGCTCTGCTCTGCACTGGGGCGGCCTCACCTCGAGTGCTGGGGGCACTTTTGGGTACCACAGTGTAAGGTAATAAACTATAGAGAAGCGTCCAAAGAATCACAACGAAAATGGTGAAGGGCCTTGAGGGGGAGCCGTATGAGGAGCGGCTGAGGCCGCTTGGTCTTTCAGCCTGGAGAAGAGGAGACCGAGGGGAGACCTCACTGCAGTTACAGCTTCCTTGTGAGGGGAAGAGGAGGAGCAGCACTGATCTCTTCTCTGTGGTGACCAGTGACAGGACCCGAGGGAACGGCCTGAAGTTGTGTCAGGGGAAGCTGAAGTTGGATATCAGGAAAAGGTTCTTTGCCCAGAGGGTGGTTGGGAACTGAAACAGGCTCCCGAGGGAAGTGGTTACTGCACCAAGCCTGACAGAGCTCAAGAAGCATTTGGACAGCACTCTCAGGCACATGGTAAGACTCTTGGGGATGTCCTGTGCAAGACCAGGAGTTGGACTCAATGATTCAGATTGGTCCCTTCCAACTTAACATAGTCTATGATTCTGTGAAACGTACCTCTGCATTTGGATGGTATGAAGTAATTTTAGTTAGAAAGTTACCCAGTAGTAAATTCACTGCATGACATTAAGGATTTCTTTAAATTGTTTTAGCAATTATTTTGTTTTGTGGTAAAAGTTCTCTTTCATTCTAGACATAAGCACAAGATACAAGTTATGTATCAGATGTCATGAATTTTTACTTCAGGGTCCAAAAGAATATAACAGGATTGTGTGTTCATATTACACGTGTTCCCTGAGAAGCATTAGTGGCTTAGAATGAGAGAAATGCCATTCAGATTTCATTTTTTAAAAAGGATATTGTACGTGAAATCTAAATGAAGAGACCAACACTGCAGGATACAGATGGCAAAGACTTGTAGCTCTTGCTCTCAGGACGCTGATACATATTTTGCTTCAGTAAATTCTGTAGTTACAATGAGGTAACTTGAGAAAGGGGGTTTTTTTGGTGTCTGATCGCCTTTTTTTGAATAACAAAATCTTTTGTGATTCTGTAGCTTTCTGCTATTTCTCCAATGGGTGTAATATGTTGAGATTTTACAACATCCTTCTAACACCAAGAGGTTGCAGTGCTTTCACATTGCAAGAGATACACTTTGCAAGGTAAATAAAAAAGATTCTTTTCGACAGATGTATGGGAATATAAAAACAGAGTAGAAAATTGACAAAACCATAGTAATCTCAAATTTTCATCTATACTAAACCAAAACCAAACTATGATCAACTATGTTTTGGAATTATCTTTTCTGTGAGACGGTTGTTACTCTGTAGTTTGTAGTTAATCATACATTGTAGTTTTACTGAGTGTAGGTATACTTTTCTTTCAATACAAAAGGCTGACCTCCAATGCATTCATTTATTAAACGAATGGATAAAACTAGTTCCTTCAGCCAGGAAATTTATGAAATCAAGCCGAAGTGGTTTATGAGCCTAGTAAAGGATGATGAAAGTTCCGCTATTAGGCTGAGCAAAATGCTTTTCAGGGGCTGAAATAAAATCCATTGTTGATTTTAGTCCAGTTCTCAGATATGTATTTTTACAAAACTACTGCCATAACTGGGGTGAATAATGGGAGTTTCCTTCATAGAAACAAAGAAAAAAATTATCTAATGGCACTTCTTCCTGCTGATGGAAATGACAACTCATGTACCAGGCAGATACATATTGTGTTTCTCTGTAAAAGTTAGCTTGAACCTTTTTAATCAAAGTTGCCATGTTGGATTGATTTTAGTTAAAATGGTTCTAGTTTGCATATGGACAACCAGTAAAATAGACTTTCGTAGGGTCAAACCACATCGTTATATAATACAAACAAGCTGATATCATCCAGTTTCAAAACAGGGTCATGTTCACCTTCATGTTTCTACCAGTCTGCTGCATTATCAGTGAACTAAAATCTGAGTATGTCACACAGAAGCTATGATAGAAAGACAAAGGAGGAGCTGCAGTAAGAGAAACTTGTCCTGCTTTTGTCCAGTCATCCATCTTAGGGAGAGTGAGAAATACTCAGGTTTATAGGCTATCCTGGAACTTTTTGTTTACATTAAAAGCCAGCTTGTCTACTAATGTATAAATAGGATGCAGACTCAGCTGATATATCATAATAAGAAGGTTGAATCCACCGAGAACCTGGCATAAGGTGTTTTTAAAACTAGAAGACTGAGCACATTTGATTGTCAATCTTTCCTCCCAAGTGAAAAGATGAATGGTTTATTGCAGCATAACAGGTAAATTTGGGTTTGGTACAGAATGGATTGAACAAAGAAGGAAGGAATCTGTTTAAAGATATTTTTGATAACCTTAGAAAGAAAAGAGTTTTTCTTACTCTTCTTATACTGCAAATTTAATTGTATTTAAAATCTATGCCAGAGGCTGTGAAAGACTGTGCTGCAAAGCCAAGTAGAATACATGATTTGGAGAGTTTTGACAAACAACTGATGTCTGCTTCTGACTTGGCAGAATGCAGATCTCTGTGATCATAATGAACAGGAAGGGAGAACTTGCTTAAAATGTGAATGAGAGAATCAGAATATTCAAGCATAATGTGAAACTCGATGTTGTACAGAGTGAGTCAAACACTTTTTTTGTCAAGAAAAAAAATGACAGAAAACCTTTCTTCTACCCATTGATTTAAAAAAAAAAAACCTCTACGAAGTACAATTCAAGAAACAGTAGAAAAGATTTGCCAGATAGTCTGCATGATAGTAGATGCAGTACATATTTTGTTCTGGGAGTAGCTATTGTCACTAAATAGGTCTAAATACTTTTAGGAAAGCCAGGACTAAGTAAAAGCTAGAACAAGAATTTGCACTTGCTGATGCAGATCTAACTCCAAAGGGAAATAGTTTTCAGTAACTAGTTCCAGATGTACTTGTAAAAGTTACAATGAAAAGGTAATTATGTTGTAAATAGTGGGAATGCTTTTCTTCATCAAAGTGAGAGTTTCTTTATTCCTGGACTCAGTTAACTGGAATAAGAAATACACACTGAGAAGAGCAATTCTAAACCCCTGTTACTGATTCTCTAAATTACTCTTTCCAGGACAATCAGTATTTGCTTCAGACAGATCCTCTTTCTGATGAATGGAAACTCTACCCTGAATACATAGAACACATGATTGTAGATGGGCTGTTCAAAGCTATCAAGTGTTTTCTTCAGTATCTGAATGAAAACACTGAGGCAACATTTAAATCCACTCCTTTATTTGAAGTGCAGCTTCTTCTTAATAGCAGTAAAATAACTTTTAAACCTTCTTTGGACTTAATATCAATGGCAATTTCTGTGATATTATGGGGGGACTAATCAAAAACAGCTATGATGCTGCATCATCTGAAGACAGATTGTCAAATATTTTGGAAAAGACCCTTTCCAGTTATTCTTACTTTTGTTACCTTTCTTTATTTTTTTTTTCCTTTTTTTTCAAGTGTCACAATTGACCTTTCCTCTAGGCATTTGAATGTACCTGTTTTCCCATCTGACTCACCCCTATCCAATGGCTTATGCCAAGAAGGCTAATATCTCAAGAGAGGCTGTGAGGACTTCTCCCATCTGTTCCCCATGATCTATCATAGTCTGCTCTCCTTAACCTCTGCTTCTCTTGTTTTATGAATGTATCCCGTCATTTCCATCAGCACATATTCTTTGAATTATACTAGCTAACTTCTTTTTAACAACTTCTGGTTCACTTGCCCAGTTGAGAGTGCCTTTCTAACACACACTGAAATCTGCACCTGGATGGACTCTCTGCAAAGCTGGTTCATGAATTTGCCTTCTACTTTCACTTGTGCATTGTGCACAGGCAGTCTTTGGCTTTACAGTGCCTGTTTTACTGAGCATTTGGTGTCAAATGACTTCTACATATTCCAGGCTGGGCATTTCTCAAGAACTGCTGGTTTCTTTGTGATTATTGGTTGGATATTTGCTTTCTTGGTGACTACTTTTCATCAGGACACCTGATACGGTTTCTGCTCCTAGATCTGCGAGTACAGCTGAGCTATGTATCCACAATAATTTCCTTCTCTATAAGCTGTGAGGTTATGTCCACAGATAGCGGACAAAAGTGTTTTGTGAACTACAGTGAAAAAATTTTGCTAGAAATTTAATGTTAATGCAAGTTTTTGTGCAAGAGTATTTTTGCCAGACTAGCAGGACATGCAAAAATTTATGCAATTGCTTCCTTTTGCAAGTTTTTTTAATATGAGATGGAAACAAATATCGATAAATAAAAATATCAAAATCACAGTTTACACAGGCAAAAATAAATTAAACGTAAGTTGATTACACTGTACAATAGTGAAAAGGAAACAAAGGACAAAGTTGGGCACAATACTGCATTTTTTTGAAGCTCTACTGGAAAGTGACGCTGATGGTTGTAAGGATCTGAATCACAGTCCACCTCACTAGCAAGTGCTGTAAGTTAAATCAACATGTTGGAGGATGTGAGTAATAACAAGTACAGTGTTTTGTGTCTAGCTGATGACAGTAGGTACTTTAAATTTTTGATGTTAGTGTGATGCATGAAACAGAAATTATAATACTTGAGAAACATGTATCGAAGCAGTCATTTCCTATGAAGTTGTTTCAGGGAGCAGACAGGAAACCTGCTGCTAACTGACAAGTTATAATTGTCATTGCCATCGGTGCAATATCTTGGGTCTTGGCATGTGACTTAGCTTTAAGGATGTCTTTTCTTTCTTGAATTTAATCTTTGCCTCTACTGCTTTTTCACTTTTGGATGTTCATTTAGCATTATGTAGATCAGATGTGGAAGAAATAAGTTGAAGTAGCTATGAGGAAGAGGGACTTGGTCACTGTCTGTTCTGGAACACTTTAACAAAGAGTGGTACTTAATGGATTGATGATAAAATTGCATGTGTGAAGAAGTTTCTGCTCTGTGGAAAATTTCTTAGTAAAGGGAAGCTGGAATTTTATTAGAATTCTGAGGTTCTAGAATGTTCATGAGACTTACTGTATTCTAAAGAACAGGTATTTCCGTTTTTGCAGAGGTTCCTTTGCTTTCATTTCTTGTGTCTATTAATGAAATATAAATCATTGTATTATTTTGTTGTCTTGTTTGAAATCTCTTGTTCATCATGTTTCTTTTTTTTTTTTTAGGACCAATATTCTACATAAGCTAATAAATCTTCAAATCAGAACAATTTTTTAGTAGTTGTTTCAGATCAAGTTGACCATTAGCTTTTTTAATTTAATTGGTGAATTTAATTTATAAAGGAACCTGAAATTTTAAGGAAAACAGCTCAGGTTTATTCAAGCTTCTCTAGTTTCTGTTTAATAAAGATTTTTATCTGTACATACCTAAGTACAAATATACATATATACGTATATATACGTAATCCTCCTCTTTACATGTGTGTATAATATATATATATTTATATTGAGAAGGATGGATTGAATGACCTTTTTAAGTCCCTTTCATCCCTTAAGCCATGAGACAATAGAGATATTTTGCAGACTTTTGATCCATTCTTTGGGAGAGGAACTCTGAAATTAATAGCAATCCTGGACTCTTCTAAAAGATGGATGTGGATCATAGGGCTGTATCCATCCCCTCAAATGCCCATCCAAACTATTTCTTGCTATCAGACAGGAAGTCCCTGCCCCTGGTTCTGCAGCACTGAGAACCTGAATAGGGTTATTGACCATTTGCAGTAGATGCAGAAAAGGAAGAGATGGTCAAGTGTAAATGAGTCCGTGATATTTCTCAGGAATAACTTGGCACTCATGTGAAATGCATTTCCCTCTTTCTTAAAAAGAGAGGAAAAAGGAGCCCACCAACTACGCCTTAACACCATGCTTCTGTGTTTTGATTGAATTTATTTGTTCATTACTATTTTTTATGTGTTTGGTTTGCTTTAAGTTTTCAGGTGTTCTGTGCTAATTACCTCAACGTTTTCTTACATTACATGTTGCTGAATGTAGAGGCTCACTCATGAAACCAGAGATAGGTTGACTAAGAAAGTGTGAGGAGGAGAGTACACAGCTCTGGGTGAAATAATGGGACATCCATAGACTCATAAAGGTTGGAAAAGACCTTCAAGATCATTAAGTCCAACCTTCGACCCAATACCACTATGTCCATTAAGCCTTATGGTGAAGTACCATGTCGACTTGGTTTTTGAACATTTGCAGGGATGGGGACTCCACTACTTCCCTGGGGAGTCTGTTTCAATGATTAGCCACTCCTTCAGTGATCCAATGTCTATGTAGAAACAGTAATCCTTAGATTACATTTTCAAAGTCTTGAAACTGACCTCTTGAGAACTTGCAGACAGCAGCTGGGAGAACTGGGGGTGAGGTTCCCATGAAGAACTGGAGGTAAGGGTGCAACATAACAGCTCTAAATTTTGGTACACACTTATATAGGTGAAATAAAAATAACACTAAATGCATTTGGTTTGGGGTTTTTTTTAAAGCTTTTTTCCTTGGACATTTCTTTTACTGAATATATATTTAAAAATATAATGATATTTGCTGTCTGTTTCCAGTTCTAAGGTAAATATTCGGTTGACTTAATTGTGTCCAAAATAGGACATTTTTCTTAGTGTCCTCAAGTTGCATTCAAGAGACTTAATGAGAAGTGTTTATCAGTGTTGTACCAGAATTTTCCTCCTAAGAATCAATTAAAATGATAAGAAGAAAAACTTATTTGTCAGTGGAAGGTAGTGTTTTCAACTAAATAGTCATATGCTAAAGGCATTTTTGATGTCAGGTTTTAACTATGGATCTCCTTTATTAATCAAACGTAGATTTCAAGGCCAGACAGGACCATTAGTTTATGTGGTCTGCCTTTCACAAAATAGGATTTCCACATTGCACAAATATGTCCTAGAAGGCCCACCTAAAAGATTTTGCTTTTATTTTTGTGTTTGTTCTTGCATTTCAGTTAATCCTGAAATGAAGTAAAAAATGTAACATTTTCTCCTCTCCAATGCCTCTCCTTGGCACTAAGAGCAGAGCTGAAGGATACATAGGGATCACATGGCTCAAATAGCTAAAGATTCTTGGTCAGGGGGTTCAGCACAGCATGTGAGATATAGTGCACTTAATCCACTGTCTGATTACAGCAGAACCTTGGTCTTGGTGCTCTCTCATATTCCAGATGAATGCATCAAACATGGGGGAATCCACCGCTGCATTTTGATATATACAAGTTTTATATAAAACCTGTTGAAAGATTTTCCCTTTTTTCAGATGGTCCTGTCTACTGCCCTGCTGGGACAAAAATAGTTTTTGAAACATGAACATTTCTGGGTAAATGAAAATTCCTTTTCCAGATGATCTCAGCTAAGAAACTCACAGGTAGCACATGATTTTAATTTGGCAAACAAATACTGAAAATGTCTCAATTCACCTCTGCCCCAAAATTAACAGGTTTTTCTGTGCATAACCTGAGGCAGGTTAAATTCTGTCACTGTAAAAATCTACAGAGTAATCTTAACCTTGCAGGATTAGGACATCCCTTTTTTTGTGCAGGTAGATCAGGTAATTAGCAGCTTAATCACTTTGCAGGTGTGCAAACTATCAGTGTCCTGAGTGCAGTTATAATGGCCCTGACCAGCTTCTCTAGGCACTCTACTCCACACCCAGGGGACACCACAGAAGCTCAGCCCTGGGGTCTCACTTTCTCTGAGCTACAGGGTGTTCCTGTCTTGCAGCCTCTCCTCAGCCCTGCCCCCTGGGGGTGCTTGGACCTGGCTCTGGACCTGTGCTCCAGGCATACTCTCCTGGATGGACACCAGAGTCTGTATGCTCTTGCTTGCCCTTATCTCTCTGTGTCTTACCACTCCTGGCTGTACTTGCTGGTGGGACCCAGGATTTGTTTCACTGCTGACTGTGTCTGGGGCTATTGATGCACCCAGTTACAAACACCTGGCACTGCTGCCATGCTTAAGGCCCACCGGGACAGGTTGATGAGGATGTTGTCTGCTGGGGTAACTTTGGCTTCTGGCTCACCTTCTCTTGGGAAGCAGCCAGCTCTTGCTGCTCCATGGTGTGTTTGCACACAGAGCTGTAGAAATGGTGCAGAGATGGTACATGCAGATTGAAGGCAATCCTCTTGAAAATTTGAGCCATGCTCTTTAATGTAACTTTAATTAGGGAAGTGTTGGCAGACCAAAAATTGAAGCAGTAAAAATAGCACCATTATAATGTTTGACTCTTTTAGTCTGCAAAACACTGGTTCTTTATGAATCAGAGCTCTGCTATCAACCTGATTTTTCCAAGTGACTAAATGTGTTTCTGTAGTTATTTTTTCCCTAGCATCATTTGCAGGAAATGTAAAGACTTACACTGCATATGAAAACGGGGAATCTTTCCGAATAATTTCTTTACTATTCATTTCTAATCTGTCATGCCTCTTAATGCAGCTGAAAAATAAACTTCACCTGCATGGAAATATCCATTTAAAAGTACAATTTATAGACAGGTATTTCACAGTGTTCTAATTTACATACTGTCAAAGGATTGCTAGTGTTTATTAAACTTCTAGCCACTTTCTTCAAACAGTGATAGGAAACTTTTCTGAGCAATATAACTTGCAAGGAGGTAATGAAGTTCAGCTGTGTCACAGAATTGTGGAATTAAGTTGAATGAGATTCAGACTAAACACAAATATTTGCAAAAACCCCATGTAAATTTTTCAAAACAACAATAAAAAAACCCCATTTATCTTTGTGTACCTTTGCCTTTGAACTACTATGTCTAATTATATTTTGTGAGCAAGTCCATGTCCATATTCAACTACACTTGTGGCTGACTTTTTTGTCAGCAACAGGTATAGGTCATAAAGCAGATGAACCTTTGGGATGTCTAACAGCAATGTAAGGAATATGGCTTTATTTTTTTGGACCAGAGTGGGTTCAAGCACACCCTTGTTAAGAGCTAAGCAGGTTAAGCAGAAGAACTTAACATGTTTGGGATTTACTAATACATTCAGTTGCTACTATGTGCATTTTTGCACCCTTCTTATGGGTGGGTCAAAATAATATATTTATCAAACTATTTTATCATGAGTTGCATCACTGAGGTGTTTTTTGTGCTGCTGAGGATTATTTCCAAATTTAATCTATGTAAACATGTTCTAACTAGAAAATGCAGGATGTTGTAAAGAAACTTTAATCTTTTCCATAAATCGAATTTAGCAAATTACTTTGAGCAAAGAGTCCGTCTTTGTCACTGCGTAAGAACAATAGGGAAGGAATTACACAAAGTCAACTAATATTTTTCAAAAAAAGGAAAAAAGCAGGGGAAGTTGGGGAGAATGAAAGTATGTGTGTTTGTGGGGGGGGATTGTTGGCTCTGCAAACTGACAAACAATATCTACTTGAAATGTGGTTAGGAATTACCTGAAACGTGGAAGAATCTTAAAAAGATTGACTTCACTGTAAAGCATGAAGCGGTACCTCTACAGTCCAAAGAAGTGTTGGTTATCAGAAGAAAACGTGTACTTTTGGAGGTGAGATCAGTTCTGTGCTCTGAACCAAATGATTTTTCATTTTTTGTTCTGATAACAAGCTGGTGGCAAGCTTCACTGAACTGAGAAATTGTAAACTCTTAGAAAAGGCTGTCTGAAGCTAACAATTCAATGTTTCTGCGTAATGTATTCTGAATGAATCTGATAATTTAAAGCCCACTCCACCAAAATGGGAGTGATGCTTGTGTCCTCTTTATCTTCAATTATGTCTAATCTGTTTCTAATTTAAACATGATAATACTGTTGTCAGATCAAATATAGATTTTAAATGTTTTATTCTTCTCCATTGGGAATGTTTTAAATGTATGCGGGCTGTCTTTCAGGGCAGAACTGACTGGGTCTAATAAAGTTTTAGGTAAATTTAAAGGAAATAAGAGTGCTTAAAAGTGAAATGACTCATAGTTCCTGAGATGGAACATATTTAAGGAATGGCAGCTAAGGAAAAGTAAGGGAACAGTCTCCATGGATTACCTGCTTAACCTCTAAGGAACCCTAATTCAGTAAGAAGGTTGTGTCTTTCGGGTTAAACAGTATGGGTTTAGAAACAGATGTTTTAAAAACAAAAGTGACCTTTAGGCTTGTTACTCAAGTATTTTCCAGGATATGGGTAAGTTAAGAATAACCATGATTTTATGAACTGTTATGACATATCTGTCACTGTCAATATGTTGGAGTACTAATCAGAGTTTACAATCAAAATAAAAACTGCATCAAAATTAATTATCAAGGTATATTCTCAAGTGTTCCACATTGCGACAACAAAAAACGTAACAAAAAGAGCTTTCCCAGCTAGACATAAATTTTGGAGAAAGTGTAGCTTACCTGATTACATTGCATTTTGACTGACCATTCTCGTGATGTCTACATTGAGGAATAGAAGTCCCACATAAAAGCAGCTGATAAATTATTTAAAAGAGGATTTGTTTCTCTTCCATGATCAAGAACTAAATGAAGAATCCACCGGTATTCTTTGAAAATTCAGTTGATGAAACATTGAAATGATTCTAAAATATATTCTGATTGCAGGCTGATTACGAACTTTGGTCTCAAGTTAGAAGTCAATTTTTTATTTGTGCTTTCTCCTTGTCCTTTGATTTGTCAATGGAGTGTTGCTTGGGCTTGTGGAGCTCAGTGACTGCTGAATTGATAAAAATAAGAGGAGAGATGGTGATGTGTGTGGTATGGTCTCTTTTTTTGTTTACTTATTTTGGGTTTTTAGGGGGGTCAGGGTTGGTACAGAACAATCGTTCAGCTTTGTGTAATCTGCTAACTTGCTGTGGCTGCCCTTGATCTCACCGTTTGTGCCATTGATAAAGATATTAAAAAGCACCAGTCCCAAGACAGAGCCCTGAGGGACGCCACTCATCACCAGCCTCCACCTGAATGTAGAGCCACTGACCATAACCCTCTGGCTGTGCCAAATCAGCCTATTCCTCATCTGCTGAATAGCCCACCCTTCACTTTCATGTCCATTTCCAGTCTGGAGATAAGGATGTTCTGCGAGACTGTTGTGGGCTTTACAGAAAGTTAGGTAGATGACACCATTTTGTCTTCCCTCATAGAAGGCCACCATATTGGTCAGGCACAGTTTGTCATTAATGATGCCGTGCTGGCTGTCTCAGATCACCAGCTTGTCTTGTATGCGTTGTTTTATTGTAATTTTCACCTTGCTTAGGTTTGCAAGAGCTGTAATGGAAACATACATGGAAAGAAACTCTTTATAAAAATAATCTGAGTTTGCAGCATCATTCTTGTGATTTCCAAAAAATAATCCTAAATCCTACTTGAAGAAGACTTTACTACCACTTAGCCTTGAAAAGCAATGCTATGAGAGAGTGTCAAATTATTCTGAATGACTTTACACTTTCATATGGAAAACAGCAATGCTGAATAAGAAAAATAAATGCCATAGGGATACAAGCAGTTGATAATCCAGAAGCCTGAATCCTTAGCTGTCAGATGTTTCCTCTGAATTCAGAGGGAACTGCTCATGGCCTGTTGCTGCAGAGCAGAACCCAGGTCACCATGTTATACCGTGATAGGTCTAGATAGAAAAGAATTGGGGTAGATAGAAAAGGGCTGGGGTATGTCAAGCCTACATGGCTATGCTGCTGCAACTTTTTTCACAGATAGAGCACCCAGATTTCAGAAACTTTAGCTAGAGTAGGACTGCTGTTGTAGTATATTGTTTGGTGTGAGAGCCAGGAAATCCTCTTGCAGAAAACAAGTATCTTCTTGAGGTTTGTTAGTTCTTTGTCTCTTGGACAGCCTTAGTCCTCTTTTGAGCACACTAGCAGAGAGAGTTGATAAAAGGGCCCCACACTAGCTCAGTGTGATTAGGGCTAGTCCTCCGGGTAGCAGAGAGCCCCATGTTGAACTGACCTGAGTTGTCATCTTTTGTGAACTCATTCTGTTACAGTGTAATTCCTTGCTCATCCAAGCAGGCCTTGTCTTATCCTAAGCAGCAAAACCATTGAGAGAAGTTTGAATTGGGAACTTTTCCAAATTAAGGGAAAGTTCAGATCCATACTTGAATATCTATGTTGGCACTCTCTTGGACTTTTTTTCATCTCTGCTTCTCCATGAAGGAGTCTCTGGAATGAACACGTTTCCTTATAGAATAGAGCATCCAAGTATTAAATGACAGCAAGAGGGTTTTTAACCTTCCTATAAACTGGCAGGGTTGAATTAAAGACAGTTATGACACCTGAACTAGTCAGTGTAGGCTGTGTTTGGAGTCAATGGAGAGAAATGAGGACTTTCTGGGTGCAGTTCTTCTGACCTGTTTGGATATGCCCGTTAGGACAGGATGGGTTATACACTATCCACTGCTAACTCTTAACTAGATATCCTCTGACTGTAAAACTGTTTCTAACTAGATTTTACATCAACTTAGCTAACTAGCTTTGTGTAAAACAGTAGGATTTTCTGTTGAATGTTAGCTTAAACATTCATTTCCAGATTTTGACTATATTTATTAACATTCATATAATAGACTCTAATTGCTGTAAACTTACTTTTATCCCTTTTCTTATGCAAAAGATTAATGCATTTGTGTGACTTATGAGGATCCAATCATCAACAAAATCATGAACAAAAATAACTGAGAACGAGAGTTGCTTGTTCAAATTTGTGCATAGATAACTTTTGCAGCCTAATCTGAGTGCTTTTGAATGGCAGACTCGGGATATAAAATTACATATATACACTTGGAGAACAAAGGTGGTGTTTAGCATTTTATTTATAATAAAACAACATAAAATTATATTAATTTGTATTTTTGGCTATAGCTCTCTTTTGTCTCGCTGCCTTACATCTGTTCTCCAGTGCTAAATATACAAATTGGTTTGCTCTGTTATTTACCTGGGAAAAGCTCATTTGACTGGTTTGCTCATTCATTGCACTGTTAAGTAGCAAAGTGGATGTCTAAGTGTGTGGCATACTGAGGATATCAATTGGCTATATGAATAGGAATGAAAAAAAATTATTCAAAAGAGGAAGAACTTTCTCAAATTTTGCCCTAATACCTTGGTAATTCAAATAGGTCCTAGCAGTTCCATTCCACAGAGCTAAATGCAGCTATTAACCTCTAATTAAACAAATGAACAAATGAAATGCTCACTTGGGATTCCCAAATGCAGAATTGTTTCAAACAAGCTACTTAATGTTTATAATTCTGTAAACCTGTCCTCCTCTTATCCCTTACTGTATTTGAAATATTCCCACTTGTCTGCCACTTCTGTTGTTAGACTAGATAGTAAGCTGTCCAGATGAGAAATTATTTGCCTTGCCTTGCTTTTATATTAATTTGCAGGCTTCATGATTTTAGAAGTGTGTGTGTGTACAGGTATATGTCTAAATACATGTATGCTTATACATTTGTTTATAGTGGCGTAATTGACGAGTCCAGCAATTTTCTGTGAAGTGTTGACAGTGAGCAGACCTTTGTTTGTTTGCAGAGAAAAAATTCCATCATCAGTACATTGCAGGGGCCTGGCACTCACAGTCCCCTATTAGCTTTATGCATTACTGACCTCCACAGGCATTTTAGGGGAAGACACAGCAGGAAGAGATGAAGGTCAGTACAGAAAGTGTTATTGCTTTTACAGGCAAGTATTGTGTATTTAATCATTGTCTTACACCATTTTTGCATATATGGCTTGTTTGTTCCTTCTGGTAAGATTATTGGTCCACAAGAATTTTTTCTTATTTCAGTCTAAGGGTCAGTGAAAAGGAGCACTGTCAAGTCATGTCACACTATACTTCAAAACCCCAGTGAAGCTGTGATCATGTCAAAGTTCTCTGGGTGCCACTGCATCCAGATCAAGACACAATTGTGTGCATTACTCTTCCTCATTGGTTCATGCAAAGTTTTTCTGTGTATATGAAACCCAGATTTGGAGATGTGATGAAATGTGAGTTGAACCCCTTCCTGTCCTATTCCAACAGCTGGATTTCGTATGTTTATTTCCTGTTTGCATAGAATTTATTAATAATTAAGCAAAGTTATGTGATACTCATTAACACGTGTTTACATTTTGAATACAAAAAGGCTCTTCCTTATCTATTAACACCGCTGAAAGTAAAGTGAAGGGAGTCAATATTTCCTTCAGCATCCAGATGTAGATTATTGGAGTTGCAGGAAATCCTTGAAGCTATATTTGAGTTTGAATAGACATCCAGGGAATGTTTTAATGTGTAAAATTCTTTGACTATCTGAAAATGTAAATCTATTGGCTAGGTAATGGAAAAAAATGAACAGGTCTACAATCTTAGTGAATTTCCTGATACTTCTCTAACAGCAAATACACTGCTTTCTAAATTTTAATAGTTTTCATATGTTAAGGGTGATTTTGTGATGAATGGGGGCTACCATGTGTAGAATCCAGCTTACCATGATGATGGGCACTGGGCAGCAATTCTGTTGGGTCGCAGACAGTAGCACTGACCAGAGGCACCTTGTTACATGCAGTGGAACCCTGAAGACACGGCCTGATTGTTGAAGGATTCCCACAAGTTTGTTAATGTATTATTGGAACTGTAGCTCATTTACACTAATACTGATTTAGCACATAAAAATCTTGGTCGGGGAACACACAGACAAATCTTTAAAATTCAATTTTCGGGGCAGAATTGCTATTTTTTATTGGACAAAGTGAGGAAATCAAGTTAATGGTCTGACTCTATGCTCTTCATCTTCTATTTCAAAGAAATAAATACAATTCGTGCCTGTATGATAGCAAGCTTTAGATGAGCTCTTAGCGGTTTGTGGCACTAAAGCCACAGAAACATGGCTTATCAGCAACAAAGTAATGCAGACATAAACTGTGATTAAAAAAAAAAAGAAGAAAGTGTAGATGGAGCATTGTCTAGCAGGCTTTAAGTGACTGCAGAGTACTCAGTTTTCCAGGGGCATGCTACTGTCGTGTTGCTACAAATGTCTGGCTCGATTCCCAGGCCTGCGGCTCAGTTCTTGAATGGCCAGGATCAGGAAACATCACAGAGTTATGGGGATATGTCATAAACAAAACAGGCTCTGGGTATGCCTCATGCTTAGCACATATGCAGACTGGATATTTGAGGAAGGAACTTTCAAATAAAGCTGTTTGGGTTTTTGCTCAAGTTTTCTGAACCTATAAACTCTCCTCAAGTGGTCTAAGAAACAATCTGAAATTATTCTGTCTGTGAACTGTACAATATTACAAACTTAGACTTCAGACTTAGTTTAACTCACCTTGCAAAAAAGCACTACTAGTTCATTATCATAACCCTCCTTTGGATGGAAATGCATTTGTGGTATCTGCCCGAATAAGCAATGAAGAGTAGTGAGAAGAAAAAGCCTCACCTAGTAGCATGTGAACCCACAGTGTCTGCCTCAATTTGTACGTTTTCAGTATCTGACAGTGAATGATAACATTATTGCAATGGTATTTACAGGCACTGCTAGAGTATGGGGTCTGTCATTTTTTTCTATTCTGAATTGTTGTGCATGGCTTTGAAAAGTGCCCGAGGCTGAAATGTGTTTCAGAGGTCGTCAAGGAGGAAACAAAGTGGTTTTTTCACTACTTTTTATGAAATTCGGCAAATCAATTTGAAGTTGGAGGAGTTCCAAACCTAAATGCACGTTATTATGGATTCAGATGGATAAGACGGTTCCTGGTGGGGATAAGTTTGTCATAGTGTCTTTCAGGAAATTATACAACTGTCTTTCATTTTCTTCTATATTGCTTTAGCGTAAAGAAAGGAGGTTTCAAAATGGCCATTTAATAATCCCCTAGAAGCATAACCTTTGCAGCAATCCTATTTTATAACATAAGAACCATGAAAACCTGGCCTTGGATGGATTATAACAGAATCCTGTCTATTGACTTATATTTTATGATTAAGTCACTAATCTGGCATCCAGCTTTACTTGCATTTGTTCAGAATGACAGGAGTCCCTTTCAGTGGTCATCACAGATTTCTCTTTTCATCAGCTTTTCCTCAGAGGTAATTGCAGCTGTACACAAGCCATTCAGTCTCCAAAAGACGACAAAATTTATTTTAATGTCCATGAGTGCACAGTTACCTCAGAGATGAAGTTATTGTTGTGGAAGAATAGGAGAAGCTCCTTCTGCTCTGATGAAACAGAGTGCCTGACAAGATTAGGAAGCAAAAGATCTTCCTGATTTTTATTTTTTTATTTATTTTTACATGAGCATAACATTGTTCAGTTTTTTAAATATAAGTTGATTTAAGCTTGAACTCATTTTACAGAACCCAAATCTTTTGTAAAGCTTATTTCTAAATACATTCTATTGGTTTTAGTATCTTGTACTATAATGATTTTGCCACTGCAATTGCAGTCACTGTAAATGGGAGTGTTGCAGCTAACTGGTTTTTGTTAATCAGAATTTTTGATACTAGTGATTTACTTGAAGTTTTGAATTCAATGAATCATTAGTCCCAAAGCAAAACCATATGTTTCTGCAAGTTAGGTGGACTTTTTTTACATTTTAGTCCACTGATTTACATGTGGGAGATACTTACAATTGTGGTTATTCATCATCTTCAAATGTCTCCTAGAGCTGTTTGAATAGTAGAGTAATTTCTCAGGAATAGTCACTTCATACTGGTGCAGAGCACCCAGACAATGAGTTACTTAGAGCAGCTGTAATGCAACATTGTTTACTGAATACATATTCCAGGTGATTTTTTCCAGAGAAGAAGTTCAAGAGAACTTTTGGAATTTTTTTTTTCATTAATTCCATTAAAAGATCCGGTTTTATTTGGAGTCATTGCATATACTAAACAAGGTAAATAATGTATATTTCTGCTTTCAGTTTCCTTGAGTGTCAAACATTTACCTTAATTGATTTTTCTTTGAGAATCTCAAGAAAAATTCAGTCAATACATTTTATGACTGTAAGAGAGATATACCTGCTTATCTCAAGTTTGAAATTTAGTTTTTTCTTTTTTGTTACTTGCACACCTTTCATCAATTAATGCTACTGAAAATACATTGAATAAGAAGTGAATTGATTCCTAGTTGTGGAATTTTAATACCTTAGAAATGTGTTTTAACTTTGAAAACAAGCAAAAAATCAAACCATAAAGTTAAGGATTCCTTTCCTATAACAAAGGACAAAAATCTCTTAGGTTACTTTTCAGCATCAGTAGGTTTTAAATGTTGAAACTTATATTGTTGCATTAGTATACCATACATATTCATAAATATTCACCTGCTGATGAGCTGGAAACCATGGGCTTTGCTTAGAATGTAGTAGGAGCTGTTTGTTTATTTTTTAAATTTTATAGACAAGTATTAAAGATTGGATGAAAACTCCATGGAAACAAATAAATGATGAGCACATGGAGATGGAGCTCAGAAGATTTGCAAATGTGATCATTTCCCTAATGAACAGTGTTTCACTACTTGAAATAATCTCTCATGTTCTGAGTACTCTGCATTATGTAGGAGCCTGTAGCTTGTTAAATTCCCTTCATTAGAGGGTTTTTGAACTCAAAGGATTAAAAAAATTGGGGAAACAAGTATTACAGGATTGAACTCCCAAATCTCAAAGTACTTCTGAAAATATCCTTCTGAGTTTATTTTTTCTTCCGTAACCAGCAAATTACCCAGCTGGCTTTCACGTAAGATTCAGAAGTCAAATTCCAAGATGCAGTCACTACCCTGCTTGCTTCTTTATTGCTTCTGTCTTTTTGTTCACAACTGTCTGCTGTGTAAGACACAAAGACCTGTCAAAGCACTAGGACATAGGATATGCGCTTTTGAATCAATGATTAAGCATCTGAAAAGAGCTGAAGTTTAAGAAGTTAAACCTTCTTGTAATTCAGAACCCAGAAATTATGGGCACAATAGTCTTTATGTTCTGGATTTGCAGAATTTTGGATAACTTTATTCCTGGAATATTTGTGCTTTATTTCTAAGGCAAAGTTTATCAGGTGAATAACACATGGAGACTTTTTCTTTGTTCACCTGCACAGAGGAGCTGTGAGATAAACAGATATGTGCAGTTAAAGCAGTAGGAGAAATGGCAGTAGAATGAAATAGATGCACACACACAATGGTGAAAGTAAACTAACATCCTAAGAATGACTTACAGGAATTAAATACCAGCTGGACGCATAATAATCCAGAATCTGTTAGATGTCTCTCTATTCTACCCCACTTTAAAAACTGAACTATGAAATAAACCCCCAATGTTTTGGGGATATGAATGATCAGGAGGTGAAGAAACAAGTGTAGAAGGTAACAATTCTCATTCTTTCCTATCTTAAAAATTTTTACATATATTGGGGACTTATATGAACTTAAACATACCATTGGTCAGTCCTCCAAATGTTGCAAAGCAGTCTGTATAGACAAAAATTTCACTTTGATTTGGGGCAGAAGGATGAGGTCACCGAGTATTTAAAGATTTGGTACAATGTGGGGTAACATCAAAGTGAAATTGAAGAATGCCTCAGTAGTTGGGGCACTTTCTAAAGGCTGGTGAGACAATGGCTGAGGTCTCTTGGGGGAGAAACCTGAATGGGAGCCTATCATATGCTTTTGTTTGAATGTAACTCTTTGAGTACCAACTGTTTGAACAAGAACTGTCTACTGAATTTTATACAAATTTTTTATAGGTTTTGTTTTCCACAGGGAAAACTTCCTTACTGTATGTCTTGCTATCTCCTCATCTTTCTAAATATAAGAAATATATTTACTTGCCCCTATATAGGCTCCTGTGGATAGGAAAATGCTATTAGCCCTATTTTACAGCTGAGAACTTGAAAGTTCTGTGATTCTTTAAATGACACCTTCAGAACTTTTGTGAAAGCAAATCTCCTAAGCTCTTAATGTTGAACTTGCCCTTCTTGGAAACAAACACTCCATTTCTAATTACAAGTCTGATGTCACCAGTGCAGTAAGTTAATTTCAAATCCTGTAGATGACCTTAATATCTTATCAAGACAATGTAATGTTTAAGGAACTTCTTATTTAGAAATCGGCAGACCAAAAATATTTTGCATAAATGAGTTGGAAAACATCATGATTAAAATAATATGAATCCGTCTGGAGAAACGATGTCCTTACTGGTGAATCATTTATCAACCAAGTGATTTTCTTATGTGCATGCTTCAGATGTGCACGTAACAGACAGAAGCAACTGTTCCTTATTTTGACGGGTGACCAGCTGTGTCTATGTGCTCAAATGGTTTAACCTGTATTTCAGCAGAACAGGAAGTGTTCTGGTACACAGAGCTGCTTTGCAGATTAGACTTCAGGTTTATGATGCTTTAGAAACATCGATGACCTTAAAGCAATGGAAATACTTTCATTTTCACAGCATATTTCCTCTGATGATGTCAAACACCTGTTTAGAGAGTAAGATTATATAGAAAGATTGCAGTACAGAAAAGAGAAGAATTACTTGGCTCTGTTCAGCCCCATTCATTTTGTTCTGCTTTGGTTTCATTTCCTTCAATAATAACTAATATTTCTAACAAACCTGTTATAGTAATTCTAAAAACAGTTCTAAAAAGACCAATAACCAGAAGGATTCTATGATCCCTGTGGAAGATATGAGTCCCACTTTTTCTCTATGATGCCACTTCCTCTCTGCAATTGTTTTACTGAAAATCATTTCTGAGGGTAACCATTCAAAGCATGGAAACTTTTCATCCTAGATAGTTGTGTTCTTTAATCACTCTTCTTAGCCCAATGAATATTATTCTAAATATAGGTTTCTTCAACATCTATCAACAGATTGCAAAGCACTAAAGTTATTTGACAATGTTACCTAAAATTTGGTGACAATAAGAATCTGGCAGTATAAACAGTGGTTATATGTACTTTTCAATGCCCTGTGTTTTGTGAAGAACATGTCAGATTATTGAGTGGTGTATTTTCTTGCCTGGTTTTCTGCTGAATTGAAAGATATGAACCAAATAATTCTACAGACCTTAGCCTCCCTGTGCAGACAACATTTCCTGTTACATCTAATAGGAGAAGCTCAGTCGATCCTGAGGTCAGAGCCAATTAGACAGCATTGAGGAGAACTCAAGGGAAAATGGGTATCTTTGTTGTCCATTCTGTTACCCTAGAACCATTTGCTAATTGTACAAAGCATGACTATTGTCTGTATTCTTTTTTCTCTCCCCTTGAGGCTCACTGAAGTGTAATTTTATGCAAAGATGATGGAAAGATTGTTGTTGAAGCTAAATTAGAAATCTCAGACTGTAAAGACTCATCTTCCTAGATAAAAGTATCCTCACACACTGGAAATGAAATACCTTAGTGGATTTGAGGAGGCAGTGTAACCAAAGCCACCTAGGTTTAGGGGCCAGAACAAGTGTGTACTGAGGTTTAGACAGAATTGCCTGACATGCAGCCTCGGCTCCTGAGAGGAGCAGGAAGTTTGGATAATCAAAAATAATTAGTCAATTTCTTTTCCCCACCAAAAAAACCCCCAAACACACAAAAAACCCCTGAAACACATTAACATTTTCTGTGGGAAAATGATGCTTTGGGTAAATTTCCTGTCAAGAAAAGTAAATGAAACCATATATGGTCCATCAAAAATAGAATTTTGACTGAGTCATTACTGTAGTGTGGCATAAAGCAGAGGTCCCAGTGACCAAGTAGCTCCACAGTTCATGCTGTTGGTTCCCTCGGGCCTCTACTGGAAACTGCAGTTAGTTATTTTTATTTCCCGCTCCTCCCCTGTGGAACCTGAGTCTCTGCTGGACTGTGTAACCCATGACACACCATGCTGTCTTCCTGTAGTTCAGCCACTGCCACCAATAATGGGATGTAATGCAGTCACACAACAATGTGCAATATGAAATACAGGCTGCCTGGAGAATGTGAGCCATGGGGGATGAGAACTTAACCCAGGACTGTGCAGATGAATGCAGAGATTAATATTGACTCAAAAGGTGGAGATTAATATTGACTGAAAAGTTGAAAGATTTTGTCTTTTTGGGCAACTACTTAAAAAAACCAACCTTTTGTTCTGAAAGAAGTTTTTTATTATAACTATTAATTGCCATTCAGAAAAAACAGTATCAGACTATTCTATGACATGGAGATTTCATATTTGATCTGCTCAAATTGCGGATTGAGAAGGAACTTAAAATGAATAAAAAGAAAACCATTTTTCCTCCAGAAAAAGAAAATTTTATTCCCCGGGAGACTCTAGTTTCCCTTTATCACCTGTTAACCTCTCTTCTTCTCTGTTCTCTTGTCTTGCTCATGCAGTCAAGTACCTGATCTACAGGCTAGTTTAAGAATTTTCAAGAGGAAACCAAAAGTCTCACCTCATTTTCCTCCTGAACTTTCATTCCTGCCTCAGCAACTTCAGTCACTCACTCATAGCACTCATATTTTTGTCTGAACCCAAGGTGCAAAGCGAACAGGGGAAAGACAGATAGGTTGGATTTTACTTTTTCCACAGAGATATTAATTTTTTTCTGCAGTAAGTAACTAATTTAATATTTTCAGTAATATTCAGGTTGTCTGAGAGAATAATAAAGTCTTATCTATATGCAACTGCAGGTCACTCAGCTTTAGTGTCATCTTGCTTGTGCTGCTCAACTAGTGATTTTGACCTTGGTGTGAATGGATCATTCACTCAAGTGATGAGAGTTAATTTAGCCTTCATAATAGCCCAGAGCTCAACATTTTCAGAGCTGCAATTGTTTCAGTGATGCCAAATTATATGCAATCACTGAGTAATATGAACAGTGACACTGCTGTGTCTTTGGATGTAGGCCACCAAAATCATTCTTTTCATACTGGTAGGAAACAGGCTAAAAATTCATTCAGTGCTGCACGTTGCAGAGTGTATGAGCTGTGTTACTGCATAAACAGTATACTGAGAGAAAATGAAGTTTGGTGATTTTTACCCCATTTTTTTGTTCTATAGCTCTTTTCTCCTTTGAGGCAACTCTATGGGTTCCATTTCAGGGAAATCTCCATTAAATTCTCTCTCATGGATCCACAAGCTTTTATATCCTATTATTAGAGCTTGGGGAGAGAGGCACAATTCAAGACAAGCATACAAAAAGTGAGTTATTTTCATCTGTCTCTGCAAATTCACATAAGGTGTGAAGTAGGACTTTTTAGTCAAAGGAGACTGGGTGAAAAGAGCAGAACACCAAAGGTTTTATTCATAACAAACCTGTGTTCTGAGCAGGCAGATCACAGTGTGTTTTACAGGACTGAGGTCTTTCACAGTGTAACTTGTGTAGCTCAGAGCCCGGGGTTAGGACAGAGGTTGTTCTGTCCTCCAGGGTGCTGAGCTCCAGTCACCTGGTCTGCCCAGGTTCCAGGTCTGTATGTTTTGCTTTTTTCCAGGAAACAGGTTTAACAAGAAGATCTTCAGAAGCAACATGACAAAGTCTGCGATGTTATTAACACTTAGTAATGATATTTATATGAATTTCTTCCATAAGATGTTAGAGGAAATAGTATTTACATTAGGTAGAATAACAGTGAATTTAGAAGGAACTCCGCAACTTTTTTGCAGAAAAAATCATTGAAGCTGCAGCATGTGAAAATAAGCTACAAAATCAGCTGAAACAATTGATTTGTTAGATATTGAGAGTCTGTGCTAAGGATGGTGAAATCTTCAAGGATATAAAAGAATAGCTGGAAATAATCTGAAAGTCTGCAATCACAAGTAGGTATGAGAACCTGTTATGCACAAAATGTATAAAAATGGTAATTTTAAAGACATGAGTCTTATGGTGTAAGTCAAATCTTTGAAACCTTAGTGGTTTATAAAATTTAAATGCCAAAATCAAGTGATCTCTAGAAAACATTACACTACTTTCCACTGCATCAATCTCGTAAGGATGTGTGTGTTTAAAATCTTGTTTCTTTCATCAGTGCGAACACTCCCCTATTGCAAAGGTGGGATTCTGCATCAATCAGCTTTTTAAAATCAGTGCCTTAATATCTTTGGCAGGCTTTGTCAAAGATTTGTCTTGAAACCATTTAAAAAGCAGATTTGCTTATTTGCTTATTGTTATTTCATAGCAAGTGTAATTTAGGACTGTTCTGGGTTCCCCATCCCCTTCCCTCCCTCCCCTCTCGCCTCCCCCAAAAAAATAATTCCAAAAATACTTCATTGTTTTTGTTCAGAAGCATCCTTTTTTAAATAAAGATGTCCAGATGCCTGGGAATAAGTCTAATTCATAGTGCCTGCCAGTGGCTTCTAGGGCCACCTCTTCAGTGTCACCATTCCCATCAGGATGGGGAATTACTTAGCAGTCTGATGTAGGAAGCTGTTCAGGGATCCTGCTTTTCATGTTCCTCTGGCACAAAGAAGTCACCATGATCAAGGCACTCAGGCCCCAAAGAGTTGTTGTTTCTCTCCCCTCCCCAGCCCCTGCATTTCCTGTAGTAATCATGAAGCGTATTGTGACTGTTTTGGAAGCAGAGTTTTAAAGCATACGTGAGATACTTTAAACATCTATTAGCTTTATCACGTGTGCAGTTACAGACTAGGATTCCAAGTGCAGTATCAGACTAGTATTTATCTCTTCTGAAATTAAGTTCTGGGAGCCAGCAGAAAAGTGTATTTTTGTTATTAAGGAGTAAAATTAAAATTGTAAGAAAACAACACCATTATTAGTTTGCGAAAGTTATTTGCTTTGATTAAAAGCACCAATAAATGTGTCTTGGTTCTATAACTGCTCCATTTAGCACTTGACATATAATAGGTTTTTTTCCCCACAGTGTAATATCTCCATTGAAATATAATTATTTTGCAGATTGCTCAACTGAATGCCCTTATAAACATGCTGTTAGGGGAACTCACCCCTGGTGATCATCAGAACATCATGACAATATGCACAATTGATGTACATGCGAGGGATGTTGTAGCCACGCTTATAGCACAGAAGGTAATTTGTTGCAGAGCAATTACACTAATGCATTTTTAAAAGCATAAAATAAAGAATAATTTCATTTGTTGAAAAGATATTCTGGTGGCTTATGTATGGCAATGACAGAATATTTTGATTAAATCCATTTTTGTCCTTTTATATTTTTTGCTTTAGAGTTAGATAATTACATTTACCAGTTAAAGAATTAACATATAAAAATATATAGATATTTTGTCCAAATATGTAAAGATTTCCGTTAAAAATGCATGCTGTAATATGACAGCAAGTTTCTCATTAATTTGCCTCCAATTACTGATCTTTTCACAACTAACATAAATCTCACACTTATGGAGACAGCCAGAAAGTTTAATATATACAAAATTTAAGATAGCAATTGTGTTATGTTTCCAGATAGTTTTTGGTTTTTTTCTATAAATAGGTTTTATTTCCATATCAGTTTCTGAGGTGGAGTCTGTACTGCTAACTCTTTCCATGCCTGACTTCTGCACTGCCAGTGCCTACTTACAGTAATGTTCTACTCCATCTCCAGACTGTGAGTACTCAAACAGGAAGGAGGTGGTGAAAGACACCATGCAATATCTGCTCCCTTATGCATGGTTAGGCAGGTGAGAGATAGCTGTTCTGTCTTCCATTCCTCCTACCTGCAACCAGCTGACCTCCAAAAGGGGCACAGAGCCCCTAGTTTGAATGAGCAGCTTCATTCCAGAGTCAGACACCTAGAATTTTTCTGTTTATTCATGAGCAGTAACAAAGGAGAAGAGAAAAACTGTGTAGGTATGAAGTGTGTGTGTGTGTAGTGCTTATCTGTTCACCCATCCTCTATAGCCTGTCATCTTTCCATGCATCTGTTGCATTTTAACATTTACTCACTGTAAAATCCAACTTTTGGCAACATATAGCTGCCAAGATCAAGCATTATGCTGTTTCTCTGCATTTCCAAACACTCTCCCATCTTCACAATGCTTTATTATAAGTCTTAATTTTGCTGCAGACCAGACACAGTATTGAGGTTTCTCAGAAATCCAGTCTTTACATAAATGGCCTAAATAAATAGTTCAAGATGAAGACCATAG
This sequence comes from Corvus moneduloides, assembly GCF_009650955.1. Lineage (NCBI taxonomy): Eukaryota > Metazoa > Chordata > Aves > Passeriformes > Corvidae > Corvus > Corvus moneduloides. The sequence continues at coordinate 18,174,454 of NC_045482.1, forward strand.
TGAACTTGTGAAGGTAAAATTGTTTTACTTGAAAGAATGAAATAGAAAAAATTCACAGTACATTACTGCAGTGTGCCATGAAACCTTGTCCATGACAAAATGGTCTCTTAACCTTTTTAACTGGTTTTCTGTAAAACTGAGGAAAAAAAGCGAAACCAAAAGCAACACAAACAACAAAAAGATCCCTTAACAGTCTTACAGTTGCTGAACAAAATCCATTCTACTGAGCATAATCACTTTGTTGTGGTGTGATGCATAATAGCAGTTGCATCGAAAATTTGCGGCAATTTAAAATATTCTTTTCACTGAAATTGTTTATCCACATTGCCAAAGCCTTTAAGGAAGTACTGATGTTTTTCACATTGTCAGGAGCAGCTGTTCCTATCTGCTGTGTCTGTCTAACTGCTAACTAGGCAGATGGCACACTGTGGCTGAGGTGTGTCTGTTGTGTACAGGACCAACTTTTCTGGCTTATAGGAAGCACAGCTGCCATGCTATTATGATGATGATGATCCTTATGTATTTCAGACATTGGAGGCCTTACAGGGAGCTGCATGCTTTGAAGGGGTGGTTAAGGTCTTCAGTACACCAAATAAGAACTTAAATAATCAAACTGACAAGCTGTGTGGAAATATGGAATCCCTATTAATGATAATTTTGGGTAGGGGTCAGGGGACTCTGTAAAAACCAAGTAAAATTATTTGTCACAGATACAAACATCTCAATATGATACAGCATGTAAATATCAGTATAAAGTACTTTAATATCTATTAGAGACAAATACGTTTATGAATCAATAAGTATGTTTTACATCATTAACTCTGGTTAGTTATTCAAAGAACATGCTGTAGAATATACTGGACAGTGAAAACTAGAGAAGGCCTAAGATTTTTGTCTCAGTTGGAAGAAACTTGATGCATAGTATATTGGAACCAGCAACACTTCTTTTCCTGTGTCTCACTTGTAGTAATTAATATATTAATATCTACTTCTTTTTCTTCCAAAGAACTACTTCCTTAATATTTTTGTGCACTGGGGTAGCATAAGAGAGCTGGAGGCAATACTAAGATGTGTCTGGGGCTTAAGGAAGCAATGAAGTGCTGACCAGATGCTGCATTTCCTGTTGATTTAAGGCATTAGTTCATTAGGCCTCTAATCAAAACCATGTGGTCTGCTAACAAACCATTTCATCACCTGAGTGCTGGAGCATGCACATACTGTTTCCAGCTAATTGGGACCTGATCCAAGTCAATGAAAAGTCTCTTGTTGGCATCAATTGGTGGTAGAAGAGGTTGTCTGAGCATGGTTGTCCTTGTTATTGTTTGTGTCTTCACATAGCTCAGCTGAAAATATTTTAGCCAGAAATATGGAATTATTGTATCTTTTCTGTGTCTTGTTAGCAGAGTTTATGTTCCAAATCTCGGCCTTGTTACAAAATTTAAAAAAAAAAATTAGGGGCCCATCAGGTTGATGGGCATAATTGTTTGTTTTTTAGAAATCCCACTGCTAGCCTTTATTTTCTAAAGAAAGAGGTCGAGGTATTGAGCAGACATGGAGATTGGTTCACTATTTTAGTCCTGAGTCAAGAGCTGAAACTACTTGAGATACAGACTCAGCAATGTCACCTTAATAGTGCTTATGTTGACCACTACTGTGTGTACAGCAAAAATGTCCAACTTCAAAGCTTACAGCAAGGCTTGCTCTTGATGGCAGTAGAAATGACCTAATAAAATCATAATCTGCAGTACTTTCTAAATAGCTGCAGCCTTAAAATCATGAACAAATACAATATGAAATTAGAATTGCAATTGTGTAACGTTTGTTTCTTCAGCCTAATGCAATACTATCACTCTCCAAATATAATTTTATAAGTTTGGAAATAGTTATAAGAACAATAGCTTCCTTTCACATGGTAAAAACAGCTGATGAGAAAAGCAGGAAAGTTTGATCATTTAGATTTCACCAAATGGGAAGAGGGAGATATCAATTATCTCTTAGGTAAAGCTGTGGGATCAATGTGTCGGAGAGGTGTACAAGAACAAAAAAAAGGAGGATGACTCATGGAGTGGAAGGTGGAAAGACAGAGCATCTTGATCAGGAAAGGACAAAAGAAATAGTCTGATTCCTCAGAAGCCGATGGAGGCAGACCTGCAAGCAAAGTACAAGGTGAGCAGTTTACAGCAATAACAAGAAATACTGCAGGGTTAGAGGATCATGCAGAGATAGTCACAGAAGAAAGCAGAAGTACTGCAGTGCTAAGGGAAAAGGTTTTCAGAAAGTCACAGATATCAGAAAGCACATGGAAGACAATCACAAAGGTGAAGAAGATGAAGATCAAGGGCGGAGAAGAGGACTAATGAGCCTGGGAGATTTAGCACAAGCAAGGAGAAGCACTGGTGCCTGCTGCACAGGAGATGAAAGAAGAGAGATTGATAAATAGGAGAAGGGATTTCTTCAAGCAGGTGAAAAATATCACTGGGTAGGAAGTGAAGAAATCTGCCTTGATTGAGGCAGAAAAATTTGATGAGGCAAAATCGAAAGAGAAGAATCGGTGAGAGTTCTTCAAGAGCATTTACATATGCTAAGAGAACAGAAGAAATTCCTGCTTTATTTTTCGAAGGAATGCTGGCATTTGCTGTTTCAGGGTAAGATGGCTTTGGGGTTGGAGAGTTGAGGAAACAGCACTATGGATGGAATTATGGAAACATCAAATGAAAGATGCATGCATGATGGAATTTACTCATGGAGCATCACAATCAAAATACACTGTTCTGTTTGCCTATGTTCAGTTTTACATACCTGACTCTGGGAAATAACAGCTTAGGGAAAAAAACCTGAGCAACCAACCAAACCAACAAAAACCTTGCAAATTAAACCAGAGCAATTTATTGCTTTCTTGAGGAAACATTGTATTTTGGAATGAAACATGCTCTGTGAGTAGCTGCCCTGCTTTCTTTGGGTTAAAACTACCAGAGTGTGTCAGGCATTCCTCAGGTAGCCTTCGTGTTTCCTGCTGCAGCAGAAAGAAGATCAAAGGTGTCAGCTGCTCACCCTTCCCCAGTGTTACTTTGTCTTTCAGTAGTAATTCCTGGTTTGGCTTTTTTTTTCCCCAATGGGTAGAACTTGCAGGTATGTTAGGCACAGAGAGTCCCAGACTTCACAAAGGGTATGTATTATGCTATTTTGACTGATGTAATATTTTTCAGTTGATCAAAATATTTTTCTGCAGAAATCTCAGAAATGGTGACTGTACTTCTGTGAAGTCAATCTTATGAGAGTAATTTCATAGAAAATTTGGCCCTGAACACTCAGATTAAAAATGTGGCACAAAGCTTGAACCAAGTACAGCCTGCTAGGATTGAACACTGCATTTCACTGAGACCAGAAGAATTTTTGTACGGAAGGAAGAAACTGAGAAGAATCTTCCCACTGTCCATAGCCTGTTATGAACTGCCTGTTATTTTACTGCTTACTACTGGTACTGTGTCAGTCATAATTATTACTCCAAATTTATCATCTAAAATAACAAACCATAGGAAAGAGTAGGCTGTGACAGAAAAAAAAATTGTTTTGAGTCACGGAGGTTGACACATCTCAATAGCCTTTATCCTTTTTTGCTGTTTCTCAAGCTAAGCAACCAGAAAAGTGAGACAGAAGCACACAGAATCCATGTGCTATAGATGTATGACTGTTTAAAATGTTCTGTTTTCTCTTGATTTTATTTATTCAATGTAACAAGAAACATGAAGCCAATGACAGCAGTGCTCAGGAAATACATGATTGGTTTTAAATCCATTCTGATTTTAATTTTGATGATTTTTTAAAACAAAGAAAGTGTTCTCTCTAGGGCAGGGTTAGTGATTAATTTTAGCAGTATTTTTGGAACCTGAATTATTGTAGTTTGAACAAGACATTGCTCTTGTGCCCTTTTGTCTCTCCTATTGTGTGCTCTCCTGTGATCAGGTCCTCTTGTCTAGCGTATTTCAATATACTATACATAACAGCCAGTAAGGGTCTTTTCCAACCAAAATGTTTCTATGAGTCTATGCTTGTGTGGATCTCTGGGGGTTAGCCTCATAAAGACAGGCTACTTTCCAATCTCTCTAGAACAGCCTGTTTCCAAAGTAAGTAAGTCCCTTAAACGACACAGTGGAGCCCTCTTTGGAAAGGTAGACTTCTCACTTTTCACCTCAGTGAATGCAAAAGTATCCCTTTGTCTATCACCAATCAGAAAAGATGAGGTGTGCCATTGGAGTTTTTCTGCTGACAGGGTTATCCTTCTAACACAGGTACCAACAAAAGCGCCTATAGGACCTCCTGAAATCTTTGTGAATCAAATGAACTATGTTTAAAACACTCCACAGAAAGGTCTATCTTGTTGTTCTGGGCCCTCACCACTGCAACAGGCTCTTTTTCTCTTTTACTATTGCTAGTTTGAAGTATCTATAAAGGTTTATGGCAAACCAGAGTATTGGAATGCTTTTATGAACTCAGCTGCATTTCTGTAGATTTGCTTTCTGTTATGGTACTTTGAGTTAAGACACTGCAGGGTGGGGTTTGGCAAAAGAATAAAGTTAAATTAGAAATAAAGTGATTTTTCAGGCTTAGTTTTGTGTTATCCTATGGCACAGTAACCTTTTTTGGTTTTTAAGGGAGACTGCTGAATTGGAAATGGCAGGTTTTCATAGTAGAAATCCAGGAAAGAAAAGGGGGGGAGAAAAAGAAAAAGAAAAAGAAAAAGTCTCCCAGAAAATATTAAAACTCTTTTTTGGTGGATACAAAAACTCCTCTCCTCCCTTTTTTTTTTTTCTGAGTTATAGCACTGGGTCTTAAGGTATTCCCAATAAAAAATGGGCAAAGGATAGAGCTGAAGGTCAAGAAACTGACATGAAGACAGATTGGTAGATAGATCTGAGATAATTAAAAATTTAAGATGTACTGGGATATTCCATTGCAAAACAGGCTACAGAAGACTGTAAGGGAGCTAAAATAATTAAGAATTTAAGCTATATGAGACTGTGTGGCAGAGACAAATTTTTTAACTAAAGAAAAACCTGGATATTTTCTTCCCCTGAAAGTACCTGAAATACATCGGTAAAAGATGGTATAAAATAGTAAAGCATTGCTGGTTTATTAGAGCTTTTTTTCTGACTATCCCAAGAGAGATTTACCACAAATTTTCCTGTGTGTATATGCTAAATTCAGGTTTCAATACTTTTCTCATTTTATTGGATCATCATTCTAGGAAAGCATATAGGCCGCCTTTTTTGAAAATTCCTTGGTATAAAATCAGTCTTTTGTGCTTATCAAATTCTGAAATATTTATGTCTTTTTAATCTCAGACAAGAAAATGTTTATTGATCTGTGAACTACTAATGGGGTTTTCTTAATCTTATCTTGTTTCTTGCTAATATTAACAATTTGTTTCCTGTGCATTTTTAGGTCTGAAGTTGTCCAAGTCCAAAGGCTGCTATAAAACATTCTTATTGCTTATAGATACCTTATGAATTTGTCGCTGACATTAAGCCATTGATGCTTTTGACTGATCTATGGATTAGGCACAAATTCTCATAATCAACAACACAGTAAGAGGATGATGGCAGTACAGCTCTGTCTCACATGTTCATGTTTTCTTTTCCCCCTGCAGGGCTTATACAATGATGATTTCAGACTTTGTGTGAAACAGTGTTGACATCAGAAGAGCCGCCAGTTCAAGGAGACTCATGAGAAAGTTAACCTATCTCTGCACATTGTATTCTGTCTACATGGGTGCTGGAGGAAAAAAATTAAACTTTTTGGTAATGCTGCTGCTAGGCAAGCATACTAAAGAATTTGGGGGGCAGGGCAGTATTCATTAGAAATGGACTATAGAGAGTTCCCAGCATATTCAGGAGCAAGAATGTGAGAAATACTCTTGGCATTGTACTTGAATTCCGGCAGCACTAAGAGAGAAAGCAGACAAGTCATTAGTGTACACTCCTGTATCAGCTCAGGTCTTGATTATCTCTTTCCAGTATCTTCAGAGAGTAGAGGAAAGGCTGCTAAAAGACCTGTCCTTTCTGAGAAAGCTTGGGTGCATAATTATATAGATTTACCTGGCCTTTTCCAAAGGCAGAAATGGCACCACTTCTCCAGTTCCTCTCCTTACCGGTCTTTCTGCTCTTCCCTTTTTTCTTAACTCTCAGTTTTTGTAAGTGCAATACTTTAAGTCCTTCCTGGTGCAGAGAGTCAAGCATGTCTCTCATGTGTGAGGGGACTGGGCCCCTCTCGCTTCCTGACACTGATAACATTCTGAAGTAGATCTGGACTGTGAGAAGATTCTTCTCAGTTTCTTCCTTCTGTACAAAAATTCTTCTGGTCTCAGTGAAATGCAGTGTTCAATCCTAGCAGGCTGTACTTGGTTCAAGCTTTGTGCCACATTTTTAATCTGAGTGTTCAGGGCCAAATTCAGAACAAATCTAATCAGATGCATCCCCTTGCTAAATAAAGCTGTCCTGTTCTCTGTAAGTTTGATTTTGATATGAAGCCATTGGCTTTACGACTGCATGAGTGCAGGTTTCCTATGCATGTGGCATTGCCTGATGCTCAGATGAAAACATCATGTCAGACATGTTTAATCATAACAGTGTTTATTCCTTTTACTCAGAATGTACCCCCTTCGTGACAAATGTATGTAAATGCTGAGATAAAAATAGCATTTGACAAGATAGTTGGGTATGTTTCATTTTATTAACACATTAGTCAACTTATTCTGCTGAAAGTAATATGTGAATAGTAGATATGTATAAGATTAGCATAATTTTTTCAGTCAACATTTGTTCTGTGAGCTTTTTGATTACATTATTTTAATTAAGCAAGAAGTCATGACAAGCACAGGATTTCATGGTGAATATAGTGCTCCTAAAAAGGTATTATAAAGCATGTGGCTGAAAGCTGAATGATTGTAACCACTCAAAATGTGCATCAATAATTCCACAAGACTGACTAGAGTGCCCTTTGGTTCCTTTAATTAAGTGTATATTATTGAACAAGAAAAGCATTTACTGGTCATAGTCATCAGGACCAAGACTCTGCTCTTGCACATTTGTGTTCTAAAGCCTTCTGTGCTGTCTCTGGGATTAGTTTGCTTACGAAACCACACTGCAACTTTTAAATAGGTTTGGAGCACATCAAATTACTATGAAGGAAGCCAAATTATCTGCCTGGAATTGCACAATGTAGTAGGTGCCCCATGTCAGAAATAACAAAGATAAATGACATTATGGACCCAAAGAAAGTACGTATTTTCTAAATAAGGCCTGCCAGTCAGAGATTGGGAAATTGAAAATGTTTCATTTCTTTGTACCTGTCCCCTGGAAAACAAAGAAGAACCCTGAACCAGAAATCCTTTGTATGCAAAAAAGTCGTAGGTTAACAAACATCTGCTTATTTCAAACAGTCATAACATTTTTTTTGCACTTTCACTCAAAGATGCAAAGTAATTTGGATTTCTATGGCCAGGGTCTCAAAGTAATTTAATGTCTTTGTTGTGATTGTTGTTCTTGAAACAAAATGACTGAAGTAAACCTGGAGCTTATAGACCTGTGTTGGGTTTTGATATTACTTTGTGGATACTTAAATAGGAAAGTGCAAATGATAATTTCTGGACCTATGACAATTTAAATCCTCACAATTCCATAAAATGTTTCAATTTTGTTGTTGTTCACTAGTCCCACCTATTTTTAATAACCATTTAATGAGCTAAGTGAAAGATGATGTCTTCTCCCTCCAAAACCAGTCCTCTGGTAGGCATAAGATTCTGTTATACAAGAATACAGTCTTTCCTCCTTCTAGCAGCCTGATCTGAATAACTGAATGGAATAAATCTTGAGATAGTTCTGAGGTATCTACTGTTCTTTTTCCATGTAACAACTCCCTTTTTTAACATGTCTGTCATTAATTAAAATGTTCATATTTTTTAAATTCAAGTTTGTTCAGAGAACAAGTAAAGTGGTGAAGTTTATTGCCCAACTAATTTGCTTATGCTGGATATAAACTGTTTTCTTCCAGATGTTGTAGAAGAACAAGTTGGGCTCCAGAACTTGGTAGGAGAAAGGAACAAGCATTAGCCTGAAATTCCTTACAGAGTCTACAAAGGACTAAAATATTAGAGTTGGCTTGGTCTGGTGTTTTGTTGGTTTGGTTTTTTTTTTTTTGGTTTTTTGAGGAGTTGCAATTTCCCACATCTTCAAATTGTATAATATCACCGGACGTGACATGCTATATAAGACAAAAGAGGAAAGTGAACCAGAATCTCAATGCCAAGTCCTCTGAGAGACTGAAATCTCCTGTCTGAATATAAGTGGAACGGTAAGGAAAAAGTGGTTGCTCTCGGAATCCAAATGTGTGTGCTTCAAGTGATAAAAATCCTCAAGAACTACTGCTTGATTCAATCTTATGTCATTTGTTGTAATCTAAATCCTAGGAATCCTGTTTGCAGAAAATTAGACTTTGAACACAGTTTGTTTCTTGTATTAACCTTAGTAGTGAGTGTGAAGGTGATTCACTGTTGTTACATCCCTAAAGGTAATATGAGTGTGATGAAATAGGGTTAAAAAGTGTCACGAGATTTCATAAGCATTCATGCATTTTATCTGACTTGGGGCATTGAATCCATGGAAACATTGGCTTTTACACATCATTTTCTCATTCACAAAATTAAGTAATTACATCCTGGGAGAAATGCACTGGCATTGAATATACAGTATCCAGACTATGCCACTACATGTAGCAGATTGAGTTTAACTAGCCATATGGATTGTAATTGTCTAAGTATGATTAATTCATAATGTTTGTTAATTTTATGCCTTATATTATGGTTTGTTACTATAATGTCAGTCTTTTCTCTTTTTTTTGGTTTCTTTTTAATCTGGGTTTTGATGAGATCCCTCAAGGGATTTTAATCTTATTATGATACTCCCTAATGATGTCCTTATATTCCGGGGTCTCATCAATAGCTTGTTCCCCTTGCTGGAAGTTTCATGGAAAAGGGTTCTGAAGTTAGAACAGATGGTGCATCAGTCCATTGCAGAGCTCAGTTTTCAGCCAGAGGAAAACTTTATACTGAAGGTGGAAATAATGGTTTTCTGCTTAGCTTGTTGTAAATTCTAAATGGGGTGATTGAAGACTATAATGATCACTGTTGTTTGATGCCTATGAGTTTCAACATCTGGCTAATGCCCTTACTAGCCATAACAGTAAGAAAAGGCACTGTTGACTTTTCTGCTTCTTTCTCTTATATAGATTATAGCATGTGTATATATATGTTTGTACGTACACACAAATATGTAAGCTTGCATATGACATTGTGTGTATATATACTTCATATATGTAAATCAGTCTATATTAATAACTGATTTGCACAATAATGAAATGGAATATTACATAATAACATTTCGATGCCAACACCAGGCTTTCTATTTTTATTACCCAAATTTGATTTCTACTTTAACAATCAGAATTATTTTAAATCACCTCTTTATCTACACTTGCCTACAGATCCAAGCCATTAACCCAAAGTATATTAACAAATATATCTTTGCTTCTTGTGTAGATTCCAAGAAGAAAGCATTAGTGGGACTGACAGAGATGGTCTTTGTAAAGGAGGCTGAAGATCACTTTCTTCAAAGTGATGGACATCATTGCTCCAACATTTGTCATACTTGACTTTTCAGCAATTCACTAAATCACCGAAGTCACTAGTCTGTTCTGTGGTTACACTATAATTGACTTGATGGACTATTGCTAACAAGCACTGTGATTGAAAAACAACGTTTTCATAGAGAAATTAAAAAGTTATTTCTCTACTTACGTTTCTTTGCTTGGTTGTACTTCAGTCTAGATAATGAAAACAGTTTAGGAAGTTTCATGCTAGAAATGCAGACGGTATTGTCTTAGCTTATTCAGCAACTTGGTCTGGTATTCTTGAAACAAATTGCCAAAATCTCTAACAGTATTGTACTTTTGTTGTCGTGGGTTTTTTGGGTTTTTTGGGTATTTTTTAACAGTCTGGCTATATTAAAAAAAAAAAAATGGAAACACTGAACTTTAGGCATGTGCTGTGAATGCTTTGAATTCAATGGAACCTTAATCACAGGCTTAAGATGTTATTCTGAATTTGGACTGAAACACCTAACAAAAACACTTAAACAAAATACAGTAGTCTGGTCACTATTTAACATTGTTACTGGTTTTTGCCCCTGAGGATGTGATACTTTGTAGATTTTTGCCACAGTTGTCTAGCCAATGAATTATTCAGGCCAGGCTTATAAAGTGCCTGTTGATAAAAAGAGTGGTCAAATCATTAAGCTTTTGAAGTAACTATGTGGGAAGTTAAAATTATTTTTCTATATTTCTTCATTCTTTTCAAACTGGCAGTGTATTTGTAACTAATGCTGCCTAGTGTCAGCCACAAGAGGGTATAAGGATATATGCAAGTGATTTATCTATATGATCAGATGGAACAGGAGGAGGCTGACAGTAGCTTGGTGATTAAAGGACAATGCTGTTGACAAATAAAAAAAAAATCAATGATCACAGAACTGTGATTCCTATTAGCTGCTAATATTTTTTTCTGGCTTTTTTCTTATAGTGTGAGTTGCAAGACATCTTCCTTTACATGTTAATTAATTGATTTAATTTCTGTATAATCAAGTTTTATATTGGACTGATACTTTTTCTTCTCTTATTTTCCTCAGATGTAGTGAAATTCATAGCAACACCCACAAAGTAAGGTTTGACATATTAATTTCCTTTGCAGGGAACAAGTAATAGTGGCATCAAATGCCCATTCATCAGTTAAATAAAAACACACTACCTCTTTCAACATGTTAAGCTCCCTAAACAGGCTTTAATGTGATATATATGTATTGCTGTAATGATCACCAAGACACGTGAAATATAAATCAATACATAGTAAAGCATCTGTGATTTGGTGAGTGGTCTTCCTGTTCAACAATTTTCTACTGTGCTGGTTAGTTATGCCTTTGTTCCTTGCTCAACATCACTGTTTTGTCTCACATGGTGATTGCAATGACTGAGATAATTAGCAGAGTTGCTAATGTTTCTAATTACTTTTTATCAGTTTTAGAGAATCCTAAGTAATTGGCAAACTGTACTTGGCTCCCCGAGCTTCTCAATGGGATGGAAAGTGACCAAGGAAGAGTGTCAAAAGTACTGAGAGATGGCCAGTGCCACAAAAATGAATAGAACAGCAGTGAGCGCTGTTTTGAGTAGCTAGATCAGCTAATCATCCATTTGCTACACCATTCTCAAAAGCGTGTTGAAATCCAGAACAAGGCCATGCTAGACACCTCCTAGTGCCTGATGATCCAGTCACAGAGCAGATGGGGAGAGAGAAGAGGACAGCAATTTGCAGCATGGTAGGGCTTAGTAGGGGTTTTGTACTCCTTGACCTATTGACCGCTTCCCCTGCTTCTTTCTTTACTTTTTTTACTGCTGCATCATGACTCTAACATCTGAAGGGCATATGAGGCCTGTTCCCCACCAGGCAGACAGTTCACCCTTCTGTCTGCAATCCTGTCTTGCTTATTCATGCTTCCAGTTATAGAAACACTATGGTACTTTTTATTTTGCAGGTACTTCCCCGGAAAAAAATGGAGATGCATTTAACGATTGCTTCTGTGGATTTTCATTTGGCCTAGAATGAGAGAGCTCTAAGGATCAACTGAGGTCTGAGCCAAGTTTATCTCCATAGGATATTCATCAGTTCTGCTAAGCCAGATCTTGCAGTATGATTGCAGAGCCTCTCTGGTGCATAGGTTTACTATACTGAGTCCTATTAACATGCATGGCTGTGCTATATTTTAAGATCATAGCATTTTATTGAAATTGCAGTAGGGGTGTCTGTCTTATGTCAGGAAGATACAAGAATTAGGGTAGTTAAGTTCTGTCTTTCTTTCTGTGAGCTTAAAACATCTAGATTCTTTTTTTGCTCATCTCTTGGATAAAAAAAGAGCACTGCTGCAAAGAGCAGGGTTGGGCAAAAACTGCTTTGAGGGGACTGTGAACACTTCATGATAATATAAGCTAGAAACATCTGAAAATGTCGTGTAACACTAACCCAACCCTCTCTAGAGAAAGAAAGCAATCATTTGAGAATTTCCACTTCTATATATCATCTCTTTCTGAAGCATTTCCCAAGAAGATAATACTTATTTGTCTTCTTATTGCTTCTCCTTCTCTTAAATAAATATTCCAGAATAGTTATTGAGGGTGGGAAATTCTTTATATAAATCTGGGAATTTCTTTCAGGTTTTTTAGTCCTACAGGGATGTTTGTAAAATATATTCGTCTATGTTGGGTTATCAGTTATCTTTAAGATCTTGTGACTCTAATTTCTCACAAGTAGAAGCACTGCCAGCTGTGACACTATCTTTCACAGAATCACAGAATATACTGAGTTGGAAAAGACCCACAAGGATTATGAAGTCCAACTCCTGGCCCTGCACAGGACCATCCCCAAGAGTAGCACCATATGTCCAAATGCTGAAATGGGGAAAAGTCAGGTAAAAGAAATCATATTTTCAAATACACTCCATAAACACCTGCTTTGCTTGATTGGGCTTTTTAAGGGAAATATATTCATAAAACAGTATGTGTGTTAAAGTTCAGTATTTCAAAAGCATATGCAGCATAACCAGTAGAACAACAGATTCTATGAATCGCAGTGCGAACTCTAGGTAAGTTGAGTAAAATTGGTACGTTTTGCAAATCTTTTTGGTTGGGTTTTTTTGTTGTTGTTCATTTTGGGTTTGGGGTTTTTTTGTGGATTAGATAAGGTATAACATTATCTATATTTTAATGTCTTATAGTTTATTTTTAGAGGATATATTTTCCTTCTTTGTTTCTATGCATTTTCTCTGCATTTCATATAGACAGCAATCCGTGTTTTGTTTAATTTATTGTTCTCTTTATTTTTTCTCTTTTGTTTATTAAGCCAAACCCTTTTAAACAAATACCAGCAATGGAGAAATTCCGTTAGAATATATTTCAGGTATTGCAGGTACAATGCTAACCTAAATCTAATTTTTTAATGCTTCTTTTTCTACTTATATTTCCTGCATGTGAAATGATCAGAAGTCAGAACTTGTTTTCAACTTATAGCCAAATAAAGAGAAAATGTAGCTATACTCTGGCGCTGTCCTTGTCATTAGAGGCTAAAGCATAAGAGCTATACCAACTTGAAGTTAATGTCATTGTGAAGCAACATTAGCCTTAAGACTCAGTACTGTGAACATCTGGTGTTTCTTCATCCTTCAATGGAGGAGTTGGGAGGCTCTAAGATATCTTCAAGTAAAATAGGATAAAAGAATAACTAACGTAATACATAGCTATGGCTAAAAGAAATTAACTTTCAAACTTCAGCTGAAAGTTTTCAACATAGTGTAAAAAAAACTTGTTTTCAACAAGTGTAAAAGAAACCTAAGTCTGCCACAGTCCATGATAGGCCAAAATAGATTGTGCTTGGTAGAGATATTGGCCATATTCAACTGAATCAGTGAAATGTCATGGACAATAATGAGGTCAGTGAATGGTATTACTATTACTTCTGTGCCGTGTACACTTTACATCAGTTTCAGAAATGCCTTTAATAATACTGGTGTAATCAAAAAAGTGTAATCATGATCGGACTGTAATGCATGAATAACCACACATACAAAAATGATACATATCATGCTATATAAGCAATTGTCCAATACAGAGCAATCAAATTCATAGCTCAAAAACCTTCACTCGTGTGGTGGATCTCAAAATGGGAATTCTTCTCTCTCTACATGTATGTTTGGTGTTTTCTGTGAGGTGCCTGTCATTTTAACAAAAGTGACATGCAGAGTAAAGTGGAAAGGTCCTGTTTCAACCTGGGAAGAGGGTGGGGCAGACAGATGAATTGTTCCGTATTTTCTATGAAATCTTAATTGATTAGACGATCACCTTTATTCACCACAGAAAGACTTCTTTCTTTATGATGGATACAACAGCAGGAGAGCAAACTGTTGGAATTGATATACTTTGTTGCTTATCTGAAAGGAGATTTTTTGCCCTAATTTTGCACAATAGTAGAAACTTCCTTTAAATCCCATTTTCCTAACCAGCGCCTAGAATAGCTCTTGTTGTTAGATTCTAAGGACTCTATTGTGGCTTTTAAGCCAGAGCCCGCAGTAGGGGTTGTGGAGGGATGCACCGCCCCCAAGAAACTCCTAGAGGGTTTGTACTTGAGGACAAATCTGATGATAGAATTTAAAAATGGAACAGACCATTGTAGATCATCCAGTGCTCCTATCTGCCAGCACAGGATTTTCCCTCCCAGATATTCTTAATGCATTGTTCAATGTAAAAGTCTCAACTCTGGGAGTTTCCAAAGCTTTGCTTGGAAAATTTTTGCCTCCTTTTTTCCCTCAGAAGTAGGAGGACACAGCAGCAGCCATGACCACGTCTTTTAATATATATCTGTGTGCACTTTGGACTGGCTTCTGCCTGCTGGCTGGTGTGAATAGGGGGCAGATGGATACGACATTTCCCTTTAACGTCTCCAGATGACTTAAAAATACCACGTGATCCCTGTACCCTAGGAGGAGATTTGGAACTGCCTTAAACCATCACCTGTCCTTTAATGAATGCCTCAGATTTTATAAAGTGTGATCTAAAGTGTAGTTGCTCAGTTCTGTAATGTAGTGCAGTTAATTTGTGTTTCAGTCAGAAAATTTTGTCCTAATTTTCTGGGTGGTGGTTACTCTCCCAACCACTGAAATTGGCTTGAATGTTCCAGTGCATTTTGTTTACTGTTTAAAGGTTGATAAAACTCTTGTGTATTATTCCTTTTTTGGAGAATAATAGTAGTGCATTCTTCAGTCTTCAGTGTTGATATATCCATCTTCCAGAAGGATTTTGAGAGATTTCAATTATTTTATATTTCACAACATTATTGTAAGTGCTATTGGAAAGCAGACACTGGATTTTCAGAAGTTATTCAAGTCTGTAGTGTAGATGAGCCCCCAATCCTGCAAAAATAATCTCGTGTTTAACACTGCTGCGTGTGAGCAATACTGTCAGATTTATAAATATCAACCCAGAGCTTGATGAATCCGTGGGATAAACATATTAACGCTGAAGTATGTTGTCATTTACACTTCAGGCAGTGCCTGTGAAGTCTTCAGTGTCTTTGGATTAATGTAATAAGTAGTGTAAATGGGACTGTGTCCTGTAGGGAGATGTGTGGGATGTCAGTGTTGTACAAAATCTGCCAGTAGTGACTATAATAGACATAGAAAAACCTGAAAGCGCCATGAAGATTAAACTTCCATTGGTGTATGTGCCATTGTTCTTTGAGAATCAGTATATGAAACAATATGAAGTTTTTAACCCAAGTGATTAGAGGTTAACGTTGAGCAAATGCAATTTAAAGGGGTTTTTTCCACTTTCAAAAGAATGTTTTTAAGTCCTATTTGACAGCGCATTCTTAAGTGGGGAAAAAAATTTATCTAACATAGGACAAAGAGAACTTTATAAGTAGAAGAAGGGGTATAAGCAGATGAAAAGCCACTTAAAATGGAAAGTGGCCCATTTCCTTCATCCCATGATATGTAGTTGACCTGAGAAATCATCAAAATGTTTTCATTAATGCATATTTTGCAAGATCTACAAAACATAATTTTTCAGTTGATAAACCATTGTAGTGTTTTGTAGGAAAAAAATTGGTTTTAGTTGGACACTCTGTGAGTCCTGTTCAAACAAACATTGCAACTACTTAGTAACATGCAGGTGGCCATGACAATGAGTTCTTGCTTTTTTGATGAAGTTCTGTTAGCACCAAGTAATGAAAGTATTTCAGTAAGACTTCCAGGGATTGAAATGAGCCATTTTTGAGCAGTGTATTTGTCTGCAGTATCCAGAGGTGACACTGCCTATGTGAATACATTTGACTCAGGCTGGAGTTCATAAGTAAAATTACCAGATTAATCAAAGCATTTGGTTAGCTTGCCACAAAAGAAATGTTTAATTTTAGATTCTAAGGTATTTTCCATTTTATAGCTACAGACAGACTTAAGGTAGGAAGCCAGATTTCAATATCTAAAGTTCTTTGTCAGTTTAATTAGCTGTTGTCTGGCTTTCTAATAGTTTCAGAATCTGATTTCACATATTACAGTTTGATTGCTGTGGTGCCTGGGAGGAACCACAGAGGAGCACCTCTTCCAAAAATCAGATGAATTTTAGAGCTATTTCTAAGAGACATTTTCCATCCACATCATTGTCCTGGTTTGTTTTGCACCACCTTCACTTTCCAGGTAGAAAAAATACATGGAGCATTGTATAATTCCTGAACAAAATTTCTCCCCAAAACCTCTTTCAGATTCTGTGCCTTTCCACTTCCTATTAAGTGGCAAAGACTTAATAGTTGTCATGGTCTGGGTGTAAAGATACAGATGCATTTCCATTTCTGTGAAATGGCAGCACAGAAAGGATGATTTTTTACCCGTATATTTTTCAGTTTGCCTGTAGTTTGTTTATTCTTTGCAAAATATTTTGAAGACTGTATGTACCTACATTTCCCAGCAGTTCCTTCACTACATTTTGCACACTTCTATTCACCCCTGCAGTGACCTCATGGGCTTTCTGCCATCTGTCATTGTTCCTTTATTCTAATGTATGGTGCAGTCTCACGTAATTTATGACTTTGCCTGATATTTATTAGATAGACAGGATTATTGCCCACAGATGGCTGTGGTTCACAGCCAGAGGCATCTTCACAGAACTTGTGGGAAGAGATTTATTCATGTTACCATGTGACTTCTACTGTAAGCTAATTTTAGCTCTGGGTTTCTCTTGATAAGTTAAAATGAAACAAGAACTCTGGGTCAAATTTATTCTTGCCTCAAGTGATGCAGTTCCATTTATTTCTGTTGAGTCATACCTGTATGTCAGGTGTGAAATTAGCCATCCATTTCTTTTCATTAGTAGAATAAAATATATGAGAGTGTATTTTAACTACAGTGCATGTGTACAGTTACAAATATTTCTGGTCTTGAAGCTGCACCTTTGGAGCAGAATCAACAGAAAAGTCATACAGTTGTTGCCAGTAGATGACATTGTCTGCCAGCTTTACATTTTCTCTGCTTCTTTTTATGGGCCACTGGAGTCATATATTCTGTCATTCTCAGTGTGAGACTCGGAACATTTCTTTGGCAAAGTCAGGGAGACTGGCGTGTTGAAAGTGAGCCAACACAGTCAGGTGGTTTCATTTGTGCTTGATTTTGAGACTAGTTCTTGCAGCAGATAGGACATGAAAATTGTATTGTATCTTTTTGGTGTGTTTGTTTCATTGCTAGTGAAATAGTTGCTGCTGGGAAATTTAAGAAATCTGATTGGTAATAAATATGCTGAGTTGAATCAGTGGCTTTTCTAATATCTGCGAATTCTATTCAGTATAGTGCAGCCTTAAGTGGGTCTTTGTTATAACATTGCAGCTACCAATACACAGATTAAAGTGCTTACATATTTCCTTGCTGTAGAATGAAGCAGAAATTCCCAGCCTCCAGACTGTAATCTATAGGGAGTTCATAAGCAGTTGGGCTTGAGGGGAATGGTGCTTGAAACAAAAGCCATCTGGAATACACATTATGAGATTCTGCTACAAGAGAGCTAGGAACAGAAGTAGACATAGGAAAATGCTGCATTCTCACCCTGCAAGGTGCTAGGCATCCTTTCCATTTCACCGGGAAGTCAATGGGAATTAGGAACACTCAGCACTTTCAGGTTTATGTAATTCGGGAATGCCATATGTAGTTAAATATGCTAAACCAAAAGACGGAGTAAATAAATATGCTAGGTGAGGTTCTGCCAGCAAAGTTATTAATGCCAGCACCAATATAAATTCCAACTATTTGTCATTACTCATTTTGTTGTTATGACAAAGATGATGTTGGTAGTACTTTTAATGATTTGCTTTTCTGCACTGAAGCTAATCTGGACTGACACTTATGAAGAGCACATCTTATCATACTTTCTGACATGTATGCTCCCTCTCTTTTGATAGTGCAACTTTAAAACCATTGCATTTGTTGCTCAAAATGGCACAATATGAGTAACAGTAAGAACAGAATTTCCATTCTGCTCCTTGCTGTCCAGCCTGGTTTTCAAAGACGCTTGTTATGGATAAGAGAACAGAAAGGTAAAGAGAGCATGCTTGCATGTGGAGGATTTGTAGTTGTTTGCTTTGACAATATGAACTCAACAATGTTTTGTCCTTCTGCGGTCATTAAAGTTGAGCTGGCACAGAAAAGAATGCAATACGTGCCCCATTGGAGGCTACAAAGCCTGTGAAGGTGGGTCAGCACATCTGGGAACAAGTTCACTGTTTCAGGTGCAACGCCTGCAGGATTTGACCCTACAGAAAAGTATCTCCTCACCCTTTACTAAAGGCATTTCTAGAAGGCACAGGCTAATTTCAGATTTGACATATCAAGACACGGAGAAGAGTCACTGACACAGCAGGTGCATTTAAATATAACTGTCTAATTATACAGTGATGCAAGTTTGCTCCCAAGAAACTAAATGTACAGTGCTATGGGAAACATGGTATCTGCCTGTCATGCTGTTAAATAGAAAAGCAGTCTTCAGCAGTCAGGCCTGTTTCATGTATGAAATCATAAAAATCATGGTATGGTAAACATCTGATCATACCTGTTCTTAATCAAGTATCATGCTGGTTTCAGCTAGGGTGGTTAATTTTCTTCACAATGGCTGGTACTTGGTTATGTTTTGGGTTTGTGCTGAACACAGTGTTGGTAATATAGTGGTCTTTTTGTTATTCCTGAGCAGGGTTTACACAGGGCCAAGGCATTTTCTGCTTTTTGCACGGCCACAGTGGTGAGGATATTGGGGCTTCATGGGAGGTTGGGAGGAGACACAGCCAGGGCAGGTGACCCCAGCTGACCAAAGGGATATTCCAGACCATATGGCATCATGCTTAGTAGATAAAGTGGGGGGAAGAAGAAGGAACTGGGTACATTTGGAGAGATGATGTTTGTCTTCCCAAGTCAGTGTTACATGTGATGGGGCCCTGCTCTCCTGGAGGTGGCTGAACACCTGCCTGCCCATGGCAAGCACTTAATCCCATGTTTTGCTTTGCTTGTGTGCATGGCTTTTGCTTTCCTTATGGAGTTCTCTATCTTTTACCCTTCCTACTGTCTCCCTAATCCTGCTGTTGTGTGAGTGACTGTGTGGGGTTTGGCTGCTGGCTGGGGTTAAACCACAAGAAGTATGTACGCTCACTTCGCTTCTGCTTACTTGGGAGTTTGCAACATGTATGCATTTTCTTACAGAGAAACATAACTTCTGAAACTTGAGTAGGTATGTTAAGGTTTGATTTCAAGCTTACTTCATTTTGATTTGAAAGGTGTGCAACAGAATTCTTGAATCAGCTTAAAATCATCAGTAATGGTAGAGGATAAGAGTGGTGATGTTCTGCAGCTACTGCTAGTCTAATTCTGGCACATGGGAAAGTCCACTGTTGGCTAAATCTAAACAGAGCCTGGAGCCTTGTCATGTGCTGGGGGTGTGAGGCAGGTAGTTTACAAATATGGTCCTGGCTTGAGGGCATGTTTCAGTGATAGAAGTGTTTTCTTGCCCTTCCCACATGCCCTGTATCAAAATTCTTTTTTTCAATTGGCAATTCTGCTCTAGACTAATGATGCTTTATCTCTACCCAGTTGTTGAAATCTAGGCAGGCATGCAACTGTAGAGAAATGGGAAAAACAATAAAATATTATCTCAACTAATAATCAGAGAACAATTGTTGTTATCTATGGGGAAAATCTAAGCAGTAAATAAGAGTTATTGCATCTTAAATGGATTGTGTTATTTATTAATTTACTTACTTGATGAAGTACAGGCTTTCACAACCCTGCCTTACATGCCAAATGCTACAGACTAAGATTGTGGTAGATCTGTTCTTTCCATCTTTTGTTGCGTATCCAGTTCAATCTTCACATTTACAAATTTTTACTGTACAGTGAGCTGTCTGGGATTTTTCTACCTGCTTTAGCCATGCTTTCTCCTTTTTACTGACTAAATCTGTATTTAACTAGTAGAGTTGACTCTGCAATGTTAACAACATTCATAATTGCAATAATTGAAACCAATAGTCGATAAATGTTTTGAGGTAATATATATTCCTCAAACAGCCATTACAAAATGCACTAAATATTTTAACACTCTCTGAAATACACCTGCTGAGAAGTAAAATGCTCCTGTAATGTACACATTCAGTCTAAGACTACCTAATTAATGACTCTAACCTTAAATGCCATCTTCTCTTAGTCATGATGGAGAAAAGCTGTTTGTTTTGAGCACAAAAGGAAACAATGACAAAATAGATATTCAAAGCAATCCAGAATAAAGACAACGAACACTGTATAATAAAGAAGATGAGCATTCATGGCGAATCTTTTAATATCTGAGTTTGAGATCTATCTTCAGTGAGATCCCTTGGTGTTCTCATATCAATCAACCAGACAAAAATTGCAAAGTGAAGGGTGTGACTCATGTGCTCACTGGTATATTCAGCCAAAATTACAGAGCTGAGCAGATCCCATAATTTCTGGCTTTCCAGCACTGTCTCTGGCTCTCAGCATCACTTCACCATAACCACCCTGCCAAGAATCGCTACATTCAGCAGTCACTAAAATGTCACATATGCAGAAACCATTCATCAACCTCAAACTTAGCTTATATAGGCTTTTATTTAAGGCAAGCATCAATCCCATCTCATTTCTGGTGCCCATATCCACTTATATATTCACTCTCTAAGATTCTGCTGCCATCTGTAGCCAGTGCTTAAACCACAAATTAATTTGAGCCAAGATACTTCCTTTGGGAGAGAAAAAAATTTTTTCTCTGTTTTTTTAATGTTAGTCATAATCTGAAGAGTCTGTCCTTGAAGATCTACAAAGATGGAAAAGGACTGGGTGTCCAGAGATGGAAATGGATGGTGAAAAGTGACTCTTCTGAGCAAGAAATACAACAGATTGTTAATATGTGACCTGGTATAACTTATGTCTTTATTCTCATGCATTTTTCTATTTTATATTCATTGTTGCTTTCCCTCCTTGAAATATTACTGTCTCTGTACTGACATCAGTTCTTAAAAATTATGTTTTAATTTGTAAGGTTTTATTGCAAAATGCTACAGATCCTCCCCACGTCTGACTAAAATATTGCTGTGCAAGATTTTCAGATTCTCTAAAGAATTCTGCTAATTATTTTATTGCTTACCAAGTATTGATTTACAGGTCACATTAGAAACACCTTTTTTATGCATCTTGTAACTGTTTAGAAAATAACTATATATTAAAAAATATTTACTTTTTTTGCTTTCTACTATCTGATGGGACTGCATACGGCTGCACTGCAGACATCTTTCTCAGAAGAGTTTTGTGCAAGGCTGAATCCTTCTAAAGACCAAGGAAAACTTTGGGAAATCCTATGTTTTCTGGAAGAGAGCAGTTTGCTGCTCTTCACAGACTGCTGATTCTGGTCATAGCCATAAAAGGCCTAATTACAGCCTTTACTGGAAACCCTGTAGTATCCTTGGCACCTGCTGCTGCTGCACAGTGAGTACTTTTCTTGTTTCACAATGGATCTGTCCTTTTCATTGCTTGACAGTCTTCCTTCTCACACCTTCAAACAAATACCATTGTTTCCTGGAGAAAGAACATTAAAAGGGTGCTGTAGCATTCACCCTTCCAAGTGACAGAGCTGTCTCTATAGAGCTCTGTCATGCTAGAGGGCTCATTTCAGTATACAAGTACTTCCTCCTAACATTATCAGGAAAGGACAGCTAACACGTAATTACATGTTTTAGGTTGTCAGGTGGTTCTTGGCTCCTTAGAAGCTCAGATCACTTCAAGGACAGCAGCCATTTGTTCCTGATGTTGAGCACTACCCCATCTTCTTGCACCATCCCCTCCTATTTTAAAGGGAAGGGCAAAGGTGAATTCTCAAAGAGAATTACTGATTATTAAATTTTCATTGAACTGAAAAAAATTATCTGCAGGAGTTTAAAGGAACTTGCTGGCACTGTTTAAAAGTGGGGAAGGTTGCAGTTCTGATCAGATTCAGCCTGATCAGGAAAGTTATTGGAAAACGGCAGCAAATACAATCTAGAAGATTCTGGAACATATCAATAATTAGACCAAATCTGCCATCATTTTTAAATCAGAAATTTTTGTGCAAAGTTGCTGGTATCATACTTTGTAGTGAATTTCAGAGCAGCTCACTGAGTTTTTTGAAAACTTTGTTGATCAAATGGTTCAGCTGTGAAAAAGAGAAGGCAGAAGTAAAACCAAAGCTTTGTGAAGAGTTTACAATAGTCTTTAATTTCACGCCTGGGTCCAACTTCTGAATTCCTGAAAGTCTCTTTGAATCCAGGCTTTTGGTTTAGAGGCACAAAGTAGTTCTAGCAGTTTTTTGCAGGCCTAATTAGGAGCATAATTTCTTTATGAAAGAGGGATATGAAGTTGATTTTTTTCTCTATTTATTTTATAAGAAAATCCTGTGTCCTGTGGGGCAAACCAAAACTAGATTTAGATGCTGTGTCTACACCAATGTTCAGGTATAATCACCACGGTTCAGATTAAACACTTTTCATGGCACACAGGGAGAGAGCATGCACACAGACATTATTCTGTTTTGGTGTCCAGACCTAGGAAGAGTGGATATCTGGGGATCAGGGCTATGAATTTACTTACATAATTAATGGAAGACCTTTCTATTTGTCTCCAGTGAGCTTGTATGTAGTTCTGTTAGGAAAAATTACTAATTCAAAAACTGTATCTCATAGTCCTTGGGCACACACATGTCAACTCCGAGTTTGGGAACATAACTTTTTTCTGTTGATCACTCAGTAAAATATCTTACCTGACCTCAGAAAGTGTAAAATTTACTGCTTGTAAAGCTTCAAAAATGGGACTACAGCGCTGGATGCTTCTTGTATTATTGTTAATGAATTGTTTGTGAGGTCTTCATTAAAGCTTGTCTGCTATTTTTTTCCTGTTCAAGGTTTTCTGCTCATAGCTGGATTGCCTGCTGATGCCAGTCTCAGTTTTGTGAAGTATATTTCATCTGCACATGGAATTGTCTGGGTTTAAATGTGTTAATAGGAAACATATCATATAACAGACATTGTAGGAGGAAAAGCTCCTCAAATGTGTTTTTCCACAAGAAGAAAGTGTTAGTTTGTTATGCTTAAGTTCAGTTGGGTTATTCATATACTAAATATTACATCTGTATTGTAAATTAAGAAACCTGGAAATGGTTAATTCTTTCCCATTTGCCATGCCTTTTCCTACTAGCAGAATGTCCTAGGCTTTGCAGTTTATTCCTCATGCAGGGACACCAGCTTTCACAACACATTTGCACTATATTTCCCCATACTGTACACACATTCTGGCCACCTAACAGTTCTCCATTATTATAAGTTTTTTGTTTCCACAAGCCCTACTGTTTCTGGGATACTCAATATTTCTGAGCAGATGTTTTGATCAAGCAGCAAGTGTGTTGTTTCTAGACAGTTCTTACTATCCCTTCCCCCTTTTTCCCCCTTTTTTTCCTTTTTTTTTTCCTTGAAGGAACCCAAATTTTAAGGTACAAAATGTTTCTGAGAGTTTAGTAAGAGACGTATCAATCTCCTATTTTCTTCAATTCTTTCTTTTTTATTTAGTTTTGTCCATAGTGGCAGGGGAAGCATTACTGATCTGGATTCAGTTTTAATTAACAGTCACAAACAAAAAGATTTTACAAGCAAGCACTGTTTGTTCCTGCAGGCTTGTGCTTTCCCATAGTTGTAATTTGGCATTTCGGTTGATTAGTGCTTTTCAGTTTTCACTTGAAATAGGAAATGAAATGAAAGAAATTATGATCATGGAAGTTTTGGCCAGCAGCAGAAACAGTATGCCCAGGGGCTTCAGATGCGCACATCTTCTCTCCAATATAAAAGAAACAAACTTCAGAGCAAAGCAAGTCAAAGAATTCTGATGTAAGTCTGAAAGAGTATTTAAACTTCTGGATATGAGTCTGAGCCTATGGCCATTTTAGATTTGGTCATTTCTATGGCTATGTGCCAAAAATATTTTTTGATAGTAGCATGTCTTTTGTGTTCAGCATTTGTTCTGTTTTCTGGCTAATTGATTATTTCATGGAATTTAGTAACTGATTGATCAAAGAAAAAAGAGCAATAGAGTTTCCTTCATGTTTATTTCCCTGACCTAATACCCAAAGTTCACTCTTTGTTCTGAAAAAGTTCCAGATGTTAAAAGGGAAGAGGATACTCCTTTCCAGATATGAACCAGTATAATACAGTAAGAGGAGCAGCAGCATGTTTTGGATGGGTACTACATGATCCAGAGAGATTTGCAGATCATAATATTGAAGTCCAAGTGACAGTAATCAACAAAGAAGTAGGAATGCAAAGCCCAGAGATAGTACAAGCACAACACAGAATCCTCAGAACAAACACTGTTTTTGGCATAAATGAGTTGTGAATCTGATTGTAAATAATCTAAAATGATCTTACAAAATACTCTGTATTTGTATGTGGCTTTATGTGGAAGGATTCTACTGGGCATTGGCTCAGTCAGTACTGAAATGCATTTCTCCTTGGGCTAGAAAGCAAGGGCTGTTCTGACGAAAAGCAGTAGAGACGTTTGCTACTGGCACTGGAGAAATGATGCCAGTTACTCCTTTCTCAATATGGGCCGCATCAATCCCAAGCACTGAGTACTCATTTCCCTAGTGGGAAACAGCAGCCTAGGAATGCAGTGCACTTAGCATATTTGGGGTATAATACTGAGTCACCAACATTGCTTTCTGTAGTTTGTTGGAATTTACAACATTTTTGTTATAAATTCAGGGTGGGGGAGGAGGGGGGAGTGTTATACCCCTGTGAAGTGTGGTGCCAAATGACAGTATGACCTGTTAGAGCATGCTAATGTACTGAGAAAGTAAGGTAGTGCTACCAGTAAGTTGTACAAGAAGTAATAGGGTTGTTTCAAATTGGAGTTTTGCGATTACTACTTTTCATCTCCTTAAAAGGATTATGTTCTTGACTCTTGAGCTGTGGACTGAAGTGAAATCATAAAACCAGATACAAAATTTACGTCTTGGCAAATTTTTTCTATGTAGAAAAAAAGGGGAGATAATTATACTCATGGGCTGGAACAGCTGATGGAGGAAAGAAAGGAAAGTTACTGCTGAAGAGGT
This sequence comes from Corvus moneduloides, assembly GCF_009650955.1. NCBI lineage: Eukaryota > Metazoa > Chordata > Aves > Passeriformes > Corvidae > Corvus > Corvus moneduloides. The sequence goes on from NC_045482.1 coordinate 18,199,768, forward strand.
ACATGCTGGTCAGATAAGAATGATCCCACGCCTCAGTTAGAGTGCTTCCTACTACAAACTCTTCAGACCACCCTTTTAGTTGATTTGTTTTACGTGATTGAATATAGCTAGAATTGGGCCTGGAAGACAATTGAATATCTCTAGGCAACTTCCGAGTATGTCAACAGAGCCTGGGCTAGGAGACCTATTTTCCTCCTTCCCTTGAGGCTGAATTTTTTGCCAGAGACTTGTCTACCTGCTCCACCCCTGTTTCCACCCCAGCCTCCTACACACACATCTGCAAGCAGAGTAGGCAGCCATCACCAGTAGCACCAGCCATCACCAGGAGCTTGCTCCTGGCAGTGGTCCTGATGTGGAACTGCTCTTAGAGATGAAATCCCCCATTCCACGCCCTGCACACATGGAGAGGAGAGGGCCCTGCCTGCCTTGCCAGCTCTTGCCTTGCCTGTGTCCTCTGCTCTGTTCTTTCACCACCCAGTCCTTCGTCCTTTCTCCAGTACAGCTATGGTGAGTGGCCATGGGTCCTTCCTGCTGCTGGCTCCCTGGAAGGGAAAAATTCCTTTGTTCCATTTCTGCGATATGGAAACTGAGATCCAGAGACTACGGCTGGTTAGGGTGATGTGGGAGGCTGGGACAGAGATGACCCCCTGCCTCTGTCTGCTCTGCTTCTGTTCCTGCCAGTGGCAAATAGCTTTATGGCCTTTTTCTAAGGGGTGGGGATTTACATAAGCCATGTGCCAGAATACCAATTTCAGCCTCTGAATCCTATAAACTGTGTAACAGATGATGTGTTTCTGGGCTTGTGGTGAGGACAACTGTGATCCATGCAGGAGGGACTTGGAGAACAGTGAGTGGGTCAGGGAGCTGTGCACCCAGGAGCACATTCACTGTCAGGCAGGGGCTCCTTTGCTAGGAATGGAAATGGTGGAAGTGTGTTTTGTCATGCTGGTATAAGGCATTCACCTTGAAGGCAATGGGCCTTTAGGGGACCAACCCAGTTTCCCTGAAGCAGGAAGGAGAAATACCTCAGAGTCTGGGAGAGGACTGTGAGCTCTGTCCAGGCACCCAGAAAACTGGGGCATGTAGAGCAACAGCAGCAAGCACCTGGCATTTGGCCTTGTCTAGACATCACTTTCACAGGGGCAACCCACGACAGCTTCATGAAACTCCCCCTTCTCCACCAGTACCCTGGAAATTTAGGTGCCCCCCTGTGTTTTCTTCCAAAACATGTTTCCCAGGTCTACTTTTATATCCTTCCAGTCCCTTGGGAGCTTCTATTTCTATCTGCATATATTGTTCCCACTAATTAATGAAGGCTTCCACTTTGGTGTATCTTCCTTTTCATTTCTGATGGATGCACCGTTCCCTGGAAAACCTGCCTATGATGTTCTAGAGACATATTAGGGGATCAGATCTTTTCACTAGTAAAGTGAAGTAAAAATGTGCTCTCACTATTATGCCAATTTTATTTGTATTATAGCACCTCATCCTTGTAATTAGGTAAATTGTGCTGAATTCAGTGAAGTTTTTTAAACCTAAACATTTATTCAGTAGCTTTGATTTACCCTCTTAATCATTTACTTGTTTGCAAGAATAATCTGTTCTGCATCCACCTGGAGCTTTTATTTTATTACACTTTGTGATCTAAAATTTGGCTAAAAGAAAAACCCTCAAGGTTGACAAGGTCTAGGATTGACAGAACCCTGGCTCTTTGAAATCCCTGTTGTCCATTTAAATTTTAATGTTTCTATCATTTGTTCCTCAGTGTAAATTAACAGCCATGGCAGTGTGTTGGGTTTCTTTTCTGAAGTCAAGACTTTAAATTTAATTCAATAGCCTAGATTTACAGCTATTCTATATTTCACAAGGCAGAATCAATAATGTGACTGAAGTGAAGAAGATAAAAATTTATGGTATCTTGCAATTTAATGGTTGAAAAGATGCAATTGGAGAGATCATAAATTGTGAAGGAGTTTATGCTTCATTGCTCCTGATTCAGTGCTTGCTGTTAGAACTTGATTTGTGACTATTCACAAGGTGTGATTAATGGTGTGATCGATGCTTGCTTCAGTGCAGTAAAGCAGTTGTAATGCTCTTCATTAGAATAAATAAAATAAATTGACTGAGGCTTTATAAAAACTGTGTAACATTTAAAATCTAAAATGTCAATTTTTTTTTCCTGTTACAATTTAGGTTTCTTCAGGCAGTTTCCACCTACATCACATCAGTCATTGTCATTCTTTTTGGATATTATAGAAATCCATGTGGGTTTGGGTTAGCTTTATGCAAAGCTCAGTGAAGGGGAAAAAAAAAAAGACTTGAATAGGGCTGACTAGAGACTAAGATTTCTCATGGCTGTGTTTTGCCATCCTGGAAAAGTACATGTATTCTCCTTTAGCACATGCAAGTGTAAAGGAATCAAGGCAGAAAATGAATCTTCCATATACAGCTCTACTAAAAACAAGAAAAATTAATAATGTTCATTGTTTTTAAATGGGATGGATGTATGACTGGTGCCCTAGCAGAAACAATGAAGATAAAGAGTCCTTTTTGAATGGTGTTTTTTTGGTTTAAGGATGTTCATTACATAACCCAAAGCTATCTCACAGTATGCTCTAAAACAGACAGGGGAATATGAGAAAACTGCAACAGCCATGAAAGGCAGCCGAATGTAATGATTTTGATGTTGTCATTTAAAGAATTTGGCTCCAGGAGATACAAACAATAGGGTAGAGGATGCCCTAGGATTCCTTGTGCATGCCATTTAAATCCCCTGCAGTATATGGATCATTTTGAAGTTTTAAAAGTATAAGCATGCTGTGTAAAACCTGGGGAGTGAAGAAATTGTACCATGAAACTTAGGAAAGGAAAATTCTACTGTGGCTTGAATCCAGAGCTCTTTCATTTACTTTTGTTTGCCTTATAGAGAGATAAGCCTGTAATTAGCTGGAAAAGTTTATCAGGTTTCCACTGTGCTCCCTTGCTCTGATTTTCTTTGGTGTCCTTTGCCATGATGTGCGTAGAGATTTCAGGATTGTGTTTGATTTTAAGAGGAACTATAGGTAAATCTAAAGTTACTAGACAACAAACCACCATTTTAACAACAGCAATGAACGAAATATTTCGTATAATTTTTGTATCTTAAAATATGCTGTAGCAACTCCAGGCACCAATGATCATGCATTTTCTAATTGGAATTGCAAAGAGAATGAAAAACGTAAGGAAACTACGAACGTTTTTGAAACATATAGCTATGTCAAATTAATGCTTCTATTATTGCACACAGTATTTACAGTCTAGCAGTCGTAACTTCACCAAAAAAAAAAAGAAAAATCTTAAAATAGATCATACTCTGTCTGTCAGTAGTCTGGCAGAAATTCAGATATTAACTACAACACGTTCTGACAGTAAACACATGGTAAAATGTGTGAGACTATTATGCAAGTAGCTAAGCTTTTATTTTGTAGATGATTTTTTGCTGCCTCACTGTCAATTGAAAAGCCAGTAATTCACACACACGTGAGTTTCTGTGAGTCATAAAAACTGGGCTTGGTAAGAACAGACACAATGTAGCTGCAGCCATAGACCCCAGACCATTGTAGCTGAAAGATCCCAAGAGCCACGGTACTGTAGTGGGCACAGAGGCATAGTTACATGCTTCAGTCATGGTTACTTGACCAGCTGAGTTTGCCTCTATCCAACAACTATGCAAAAATATAGGGCCACAGGGAAATTTGAAGTTCTAGTTGTGTGTAACAAAACAGAAGGTTGACTCAACCCAAAACTCCACCAATTGTGTGGCAGGAAGAATACCTCTGACTCCACTTCTTTGGTTTGATTGTGGGGTTTTTTTCTCTGGAACTGATGACATATCCACTATGATAATTTGGGGAGAAGCAATAGCATGGAAACCTTAGAACTTGTTGTTTTACTTTATCATTACCAAAATGCATCATCAGTCTTGTTTTATGGAAAAAAAGACTGAAGCATTGAACAATTCATATTCATTATTTGTTGAACAGTATCATATGCCAAATTTACTGCAGTGTACTTTCCACCATCTCTTTAGACCTGTATCATATTCACAGAATCACAGAATCTGCTGAGTTGGAAGGGACCCATCAGGATCATCCAGCCCAACCCCTGGCTCTGCACAGGATGTCCTAAGAATCATCATGTGCCTGAGAGGGCTTTTGCATTCCTCTTTTCAATAGAGAAAGCCACACCCATTCACAAAGAGTGCCAGAAGGGATGCTGTAGTACGATTTTATTTGGTACTTTTTGCTTACTTCCTGGGATTAAAAAAACTGATTTCTGTTAAGTAGGTATGTTTTCAGCTATTTAGGCCATTTACAGGTATATTCAGCCAGAAACACAAGGGCAGTATATAAGGAGAAGATTTTGTTTTTAGGCTGATGAACGATCGTTTCATCCTATTTCTTCAAATGTGACATGCAGTAAGGAAATGGCTCAAATTAGGTCAGGTACTGAAAGCAATATGAAAATCCTGAAGAAACAGAATATTACAGTGCAAGGGTTTTGGGAGGGCTGAGGCATTGCACCATATCTGCTTGTTGTATAATCTAAACTTTCCAGAAAGAGCTGCACTCTACGCTGTGCTGTGTATAGATATTCTCAGCTGGCTCCACCAACACTGAGGGTTTCATCACCTGGCAGAGGAAGTTTCTGTGAAAGAGGAGAGGGTTTAAACTGAAATAGCTCTTCCACACTGCCCTTCACAATGAGCTTTTCTTTTTATTCCCATCCCCCCGCCCCCCCTTCCGCCCCCCCCCCCCCCCCCCCCCCCCCCCCCCCCCCCCAGTAAATGCCTTGCTGCAGTCTAACTTAGTCCACTTCAAAGTGAACTAAAGAAAAAGGTTACCCTTCAGGCAGAAGGAGATTGTTCATATAGGAAACTATATGAACTCCTCAGAATATGAAAAGGATTGGTTTACTAGTGCTGGTTCATCACCACACAAAGGTAGCCACGTAGTCCATTCTGCTGCTTTACGTGCCCATGACATACAGTATGAACATCCAGTTTGTGGTTTCTATTCATTTTTCCTCCAGAGGGAAAGTTGTTGTTTCTTGTCCAAACAAATATATTTCCTCCTTGTTTTGGTAACATCTGCAAATGCTGGCTTCTCCCTTGAATCAAATATTCTCTTCTCTGTTTTCCCTTTCTTTGTAACTGTGTCAGTGGTGAAGATTTAACAGTACCATAAAATGCTAAGTGCTTTCAGTTGAGGTTCTTGAATAATTTCAAGTTACAGGCAGAATGATTGAGGCATGGTACAATAGCTATACTCTTATTTCCTGGAGCTTAATCCTGCAGCCTGTCCAATGGACCATTCCAGCATGGGGAAAGTCATGCCTCTCTACCCAGGGGTATCTTCTCAATTTTTGAAGGAGATGATGGCTCTCCTTGTAGTAACCAGCAGATGCTGCTACAGAGCATCCATACTAAGCCTCCTCTCGCTACTTTTGTTATCACTGTTAATGCTGAAAGGGATGCCATCTATTCCTGTTCAGACTTTGCAAATTTGAGGTGGGCTGGCGGGGTCTATTTCTTTGTTTCATAGGAGAGAGCACTCCATCTTCCCTTTGCTATTGCCATTTTTTTTCTAGTTATGAGTGTCTCTGTCCAGTGTCTATCAGTTTCTTGTAGATCCTTTGCAGTTCATTATGGGGTTGCTCAATTTATTAGGACCAATCATGCATTCATACCTTCTTTCATCCGAAGTGCACTTTTAAATGTTAGACTACACACTAATCAAGTTGAACATAATAATGAGAGCACGTTCACATTGTTAAGGTAAATGATCCAGTGCATTCATAGTGAAGACTTATTTGAACTACAGTTTGTGCTTTTTGTCGCAATATTGAACATTCTGGACAACTATGAATTGTGTTGTTTTGTGGCAGCCTTGCAAATACGTGATGATTATTATTACATAGCTGGCAGAACTCCGGAAATTTCACTGCAGCTTTGTGATACATTTCTAAGTGCAATTAACTGGGGAGGATTTTATTGTGTAAATTTCTTCCTATAAATTAGAATAATAATACATGAATGACACATCCACCTGTACATACATGCATCTTTACACTTACACACAGTAGTGACTGATGTATGAGGCTGAGCTTGACTATCCACTTCTTCTCAGGGAAGGCAGTTGGTATTTATTAGCAACTTCAGTGTTGTTAACACAGCATGTGAAGCAGGTGAGTGGAGCTAAAAAAAAGTAAATTAATACTTTGGAGGTAGGAAGATGGGAGATAGTAAATGCATAAAAACTTTCTTTTCTTCATGCTTAATGGGGCACATTTTGGAGTTTGGACACTTTGCATTTTTCCATTCCTCAGAAAGGGAAAGGAATTGTTTGATGCAGTTGTTAAAAGTCTACAGGAGAACCTAAATGCTGTTCGTGCTGTATGAAGAATTCTGTTCTGGGACCTCTGCAAAGAAAAAGACCATTTTACACGAGTAAATTGGTCTGGTTATGTTCATACAGAGCAAGCAGGATTAGTCTTCAGCTTTGTAAAAGGATGTCCAGTCTTCCAGGACTAAATGCACAGCTGGTGGAATTCACAGATGGTGAAACATGTGCAAGGTAATCTAGTGAACATGGGTAGTGATAGCAGTGACCAGTAGCAGACATCAGTGACAATAACATAGTCCTGAGGTCCTGGTGTTGTTTGTCTGGTAGACCCAGCTTGCACAGGCTGCTCAGTAAAGGTGGAGAAGAACTCACTGGTCTTGCCATGCCTTCCTTCTGGAGAGCAGCAGAGTTTCCAGGGCAATGAAGTTCTTTGTTCTGTTGCTGCTTCATAATGTGAGTTTTCTCCTGAGGACACTTAAATTGGAGTTCATTGCCTAATGTCAGTAGACTTACAAACACCTTTAGGAAACATCATGCCAGGATGCAAGTGAGGTGATTCTCACCTGTCTTTCCTCTTAAGGAGGTAGAGCAATCTCTTCTAAGTGGTGTGGGCCAGATTTTTTCACATTCTGAAGTAAAACTTTCCACAACAGTTAATTTAATATAAGTACCACTCCCAGAAATATATCTATACTGCAGATCTTTCATTGCTGTTATTATGACTTTCCATGCATCAGTTAAGTGTCTCAGCATGAGGTTCAGCTGTGCTTTCAAGTCATTGTTCCCATTTTCAAAGCTGTAGTTCATTTCTGTATAAAATTCTAGACTAATCATATCTCCTCTAAAGTCACATGGGCAAATTCACATTAAAGACAAAATTTGGCCTAAGCTTTGCCAGCTTTTTTCAGGCCAGGGAAAATGATGAAAGAAAAGGGCACAAATCGTGGAACAATCCAAGCCCTGTACCTAAGTCTCTAAGCCATGTTTCTCAGGGCAAGAGTGTATCCCTCTGCTTTGGTCTTCACATCTTTCACCTCAGGATGTCTGGAAAACAGGATTCTACAGCTTAAGACATAGCAATATAAAAAGAAAAATTTCACTCTAAAATCATGTTTAGATTTAAATACAGTTTAGGGAGTGGTGGCCAAAATATTTACACTAGGTTGTTTATCTCTTACCATTCCTTATTTTATTACATTTTCTCAATAATTTTATTTTTTTAACTACTATAATTTACAAGGTAATATAATTGGTTTCCATTATTTTGGCTGTACCACTCATGTTCCTAACATAAAGTAAGCAGTGAAAAATGGGCACTGTGCCCAAACTCTTAAAGTTATTTATATGTCTCTAAAATCCAAACTGGAGGAGGCAAATGGAAAATTTGCATTTTTTGCAGTTGAAACAAGCTTAACATCTTGCTGAAAGTGCCAGAAAGCCAAGCCCAAATTACAGGGGGCACGTGGAAACTCAGATATGAATGCTACACATTAGTAAATATTATCTTAACCAGCTGCTGTGAAAATACTTGTGCAGCAAAAGAAAATAATTAAACTTGTGATATTTTTTCAAGAGAAGGGCATAATGCATCACCTGGCTGTACTTCATCTTCTTTCTACAGATAAGTCAGTGTCATGCACTGTGTGAGCCCCTGTGGTGCTGTCAATGAGCCACACGTTCACATGGTTTTTGCAGACTGACTGAGACTGAAAGTCTGGAAGGTACTTTCAAATATAAACTGCCTTGCTTTAATGCATCTGATCTCTTTGGTCAGAGAAAATCCTAATTAGAGAAGAGCTGTTCCTGATGACCCTGTAACACTGTTATGGTAGGAAAAGTACATTTCTAGTTCTTCTAGTTTCAGATACAAGAACACTAACTTTCAGTTTTTCTTAAGATGATACTGCACAGTCTGATGCATCTCTTTTCTCTGGTATTTTGTCTGTATTTGCTTTTCTAAAATTCTGCTCAGTGCTGTAGTGGTTTGGTCCAAAATACTCATTACTATTTACCTTCTGTGAGATAAGAATTAGGAGAAACATAAAGCAGGAACAAAACTTGAAAGAATATTAAGAAATTTATTAACAGACATAAAAGAGGGGAAAAGGAAAAAAAAAAATCATACCACACCTTCAGAACTCTTCTCCTCCCCCTACCTTTCTCCCTTCTCCCAGTGACAATGTAAAAAGACAACCCTTGAGATGTTCAGTCTGTTTACCACTTCCATAATAACCTTGTTCAGTCCATTTAGGAAGAGGAGTCTCTCTTGCCCATGCTATGGAGAAACTATCACAACGAGACAGCCGCCCAGGTTGGTTCTCTGCTCGCATGTGAGTCCCTTCCCTCGACTTGCAGCTTTTCCCACAGCTGCTTCAAGGGTCCACTCTTAAATTACTGGGGTGCAATTTTAAGGTTGAGCCGTTCAGAAACAAAAGTTATCTTCACCCATCTCTGGGAGCATTTCATCTCTAAGAACAGAGGCCCTTCTCCTTCCCTGGGAGCAAAGGGTCCTCCTCATCTTCAACTCTAGGACTATCTCTGGGAGCATCTCTAGGAACTGAGGTCTTCTCCTTTTCCATTTGGAGCAAAAGTCCTCATCGCTTCCATCTCTCCCTGTTTAAACTTCTCATCAAATTACAGCTGCGTCAGCATCTGCCTATCTCAGCACAGGTGCTTCTGCTCACGAGTTGAACGCTCCACCCCCCATATCTTCATGGAATTACAACAGGACACTCTGATATATCATAGCTTTACAACAGAATTTCAGCTTTAAGCATCTCCTCTTTCTCCTCCCTCAGGTTTTCAGCTCTTCACAGCACTAAAAGGGTTAATCTCACCTCAGCCTTGCAGCTGGAATTTCGCTTATCGCTGTTGGTCACATGATCTTTGCCGGACAGCAAGGCAGCTTCAGCTGAATCTTGGCCACAGTGGAGCGGGGGAGCCGGGCCGCTCCATCCGCACACAGCAGGGCTGTGGGGAGGTTCCGTGGGTGGAACAGGGCCCATCGGCTCCAGGATGGCCGTGGCTCCCGTACAGGGCCCCGCAGCCACCTGTCCCAGTGCCGGAAACAAGAGAGGGAGCTCTGATTGGGGTTTGTCTATTCTTAAGTGTGGATCACAGAGGTGGTCAGAATTTAAGTGGCTTAAAAAATTGTCCATATTCAAACTGGCCAGCTGATAGGTTCTGTCAGGTCATAGAGGAGCTGTAAGCACCCCTTTGCAAGAACATCACTTCTGAGACTGTGCTTTGCTAACCTATGACAGTGCTATTGGCAGTTTTTTCACTGTTAGTAAAATTATGGCTGTTGCTTTTAAAAAGAGAAAGCAAAGTGACCAGTGAACCAATAAAATAAAAACTGTTCAACAAACACCTAAGTAAAATCTCAAACGTGTTGAGAATCTCAAGTCTCAGAGCCCTATTTAATTTTTAATCCAAATATGTCAGCTGCTAAGGCCAAGATTTACTATGATAGCTTTTGGTGAAAAATTCTTTTCTGACTGAAGAAACCATTTCAAAGGTTCTGCAAGAGTTTTGACTTTAATTAAAAAAAATCAACAAGGCAATACCACCCCAAATACTTTGGTATACTAAGATGTTTACATTTGAAATTGTTACCAGAGTAGTTGTAGCTGGGGTGCCTTTTTCTCTTTAGTGGTTCCTTGCTAATTTCTACCATGTGTTGCCATGCTAAATCCAGTCCAATGGAAGATGAAATCCAAGCAGAGGCCTTGAATCATAATGAGAACGAAGAATCATAGCGAGATGAAGCTTCAGAGCAGTGATGTTCTGGCTCTAAGGCAACATTTCCAAATTGCAATGTATGCTCAAGTCTAACCTTGTATTTCCTGTCTCCACTGTGGGGCCTTTCTGTTGTAATTACGTTCCGTGTTGCTCCTTCTCACTATGTCTGCTGTTTCTTAGACTGTGTTGGTTTGCGTTATTCGAAATGTTGATTTTTTTAATTTAGTGGGTTTTAGTGGAAATTAACTTTATTTAGCATTTGGATTTCAGTGCAGTTTTCATTGTGCCATCCACTGGTGTTTGGAGCCCATCAAATGCAAATTAAGCTACCTTACCCTGGCATTGCTGCAGAGTCTCTAAGGACTCCTCTAGCCTGCTAAGTATGAGGGGGGTTTTGGCAGGATCTGTTTTGACAAATACTCTGACAACCACAATGCACGCAGAGGTCCCAGTGATGTTCTGCATTCTTGCTGGATATTGACTATCCTCAAGTCTGTCTGTGAGTTCAGGTTCACATCAGCATAAAAAATGGCATAGGGTCCCCCTGTAAGATCACAAGGAACCATTTAAAATTTAGAGGTTGCAGGAGGAATAACTTTTACCAGGTGACAGAGGGTCTTTAGTTTTCCCAACATTAATCCGCAATAGCTTCGGCACAGTTTACATTTGCAAGTGAAGGCCTGTTCCCACACCAGGGAAATCAGTACCTCTAAGGCATCCTGTGACTTAGATTTGTGCTTCTGGATTTCTCTTCACTCTCCAAACCTTTCCTCTCAATCCATTTAAACAAGAAATCTCTGCCCTTCTTCCTAGTATCCTTTTTGCTGACTGGTGGAAAGAGCGGTCTCCACCTGCTTAGTCCTTTCCAGACTGAACACTTTCTAGACTGTCAGTCAAGTGTGCTTTGGTGGAAAAACTCTTTGCCTCCTGGGCAGTGTAATAGTGAGCTACTACAAGGATCAGACTCAGTCAGCATCGAAGCATGGCTGCCTCCTTTCTTTCTCTCCTCCTGCATGCCCAGGGGAAAAACCAAACAGGAAACACCCATTCCTTGAAGGAATGCATGTGACAAGTAGAAGGGGGAGGAGTGTGGGCAAGCTGCCCACACATGCAGTATGCATCTTCCCACATCCTGCTCCACTCTGCTTTTCTTGACCAGGCTTGTCCCCAGACCTATGCTGACTTGCCAAACTTGGCCTAGAGGTGAGCAGGAATCACCAGCCAACCCAGAGACTGTCCATAGAATGCTGTCCAATGTGGCCTGGCCTGGCTACAGCCTTTGCCATTGATTTACCGTGTGTCCTTCTTGTGTCATTCCCGAAACAACTTTCCTTCTGCTGAGGGGCTATGGGACTGCCAGAGAAAGCTGAAATTCCCCTTACTTGGGGCCATGGACCAAAATTCAGTGTACAAAGTCTAGGAGCAAATGAGCTAGATGACAGGTGTTACAGATACCAGGGTGTGTGATGCAGAGATATGTACCACTGCACAAACATGTGGTGTTTTCCATGAAGTCTGATTCCCTTAAATGGCTGTAAGCTTTACAGGCCTTGCTGAGTATCTGTGCTGTGCTGCTAAATTTATGCTCGTAATGTGAAAACTGCCGGTATAGCCTCAAGGCAGAGAGAGAGATGCCCCCACCCTCTCCCCTTCACTTTACCTCCCTCTCTCCTCTTGCAGTGCGCATCCAGGCAGTGCTGCTCTCATCTGTGGGCATGTGATGGTGTTAGGCTGCAACCCAGATCCACGTCTTACAGCTAAGGCTGGGTAATAAACTTTAGTGCCTCTTAGGAGCATTATTGCATGTCAGCTTTACTACCAAAGGGCTCACACTAGAAGCAGGCTAACTTGTAGAGGCAACAAGGATTAATTCATATTGGATGCTTGCTTTTTTAAAACAAAATACTTGCCCATGACTGTATGTTTCCCTTTATCCAGCTTGTCTCTCATTTTGATTTTACTCTAATTGTTATTTTTCAGGGTTTCCCTCTCTATTTCTTTCCTTCTTTCATTTTATTGTTTCCCAAGAAATTATTTTTCCAGAACAGGTGGAGCTCAAATACTTGTTTCTGAAAAATTTTGCGATTTACAGTCTAAGCCCGTGTTTACTAATGCTGAACTTGGTAATGGCCTTGCTGGCCTCTCATCAGCACATTCTTATGTTCTATAGAAAAGGGGGAAAGGAAGGATTTGTTCACTTTTCCTTTAAACATAGCATGAACTTCTCCAGTTCCCCACCTTCATTTTCCCTTGATTTACACTTGAAGTGGTTCTCCTGCATGGCCTTGTTGCTGGACCTCACAGCTCCACTGGAGGAGGGTGACAATATTGCAGTGTGTGATGAGTGTGAAGTTCTTTGGCACATGAAAATCGGGCTGTAATATTACATTTGTCTCTTTACTTTATGAATAGGATACACTTGTTGCTGGATGAATGCTTTATTCTGAAAGATCCAGCTGGCTCCTGGCCTGCATTTATATCACTTGTGGTAAATAACTAGACATTTTTAATTCTTAACAAAAATATCTATAATATTGTCTGTATAATATTGATGATACTCTTTCTTCTTCTGATGCTGCTATGCTACTTCAGTTTTGCACATCAGGTATTGTCATATTTTAGCACCTTTCACTTGTTTTAGTTTAATAATTTGACAGTTTAAAGCATTTTTCAGATACTTTCTTTTTGGTGATATCAGACTGATTTCTTCATCATCTCAGAGGACAGTTTTCCCCTCTAAGGTGTGCAAAGAAGATCATGGTAGAGGGCCTCTGGCAAATTGTCTTTTTGTATTTCTATGTTGTCTCATCTGGAAAGTGAGTATCTATGTTTTGTAGCTTTAGGTAGAGAAAATTTCCAACTAATTTCTTTCAGAAGTCGACTGGTTATTTGAAGGTTTGCTTCTAGCATTTTTCCAGACTAATTTGCACTGGGCAAGCCATTGCCATGATAAGTAGTTTGATTCCTCACGGTACGACCAGCTGAGTTGGTATGAAACAGTGAATCCTTAGAGTGCCTAGTGAGTCTTCAGAACAACACTGTGAAGGCAGGATAACTATGCTGGCTAGCTGGGTTGTCCTAGTTCTGTAATAAGCTTAGGTAGTGTTAATTCTGTAATCTCTGCATCCCACTCAATTATATGTTATAAGCATACTCTCTAGCACTTTACTTTTGTCCTCATTTTTCTTCCCTTGTCAATTATATTGATAAAAAAAGATGCAATGTTGCATGCATTCAGGAAAAAAACTAGACAAAGTAGCCATTTTAAAGTCAGGCCACTTACCAATCCAGAACTATAAAGAAAAATAATTTGTAAGTGGAAGTGAGTTGCAGTCTAAGCTCAAAGGTGCTGCCATCTGCCAAAACAAAATAGTTGTGTTTATGTAGAACCCTACATCCAAGGACCTCAATGTTAAGACTGTTAAACCACATAACATCCCAGCAAGGGAGCTAATAATAACCTGTTATAGACATTAAGGAGATAAAACCAAGTTAAATGACTTGCCCAAGAAATCACTATCTGCTACTGGCAAGAACAAGAAATGAACTAATTGACCCCATCTTTCAGAATCTCTTTTAATCTTGAGACAATTCTGCTTACTCATCCACAACTATTTCACTCACAGTTTATCTTAACGTTTTATATAAACAGCCAGAAAACTGTAATGTGTCTGAATTATGTACAGTGTTTTCCAATACAAAGAGCACATCTAACACATTAAACATATTCATTTTTCTGTCTGGCTCCTCCAGTTCATAGTTTCATCTCAATGATAAGGCATTATGAAACCCTAGATTGTATTTTTCATTTGGAGATTTATAGAGTGCAATTTTTTCTTTCCCCACCAGATTATCCACTACACAAGCTAACTTCATACCTCATTTCTGCCATTGATATGGCTATTTTCTACAATGTGAATGAAATACCTGGCATGATAAATATTGAAGTGTATCTGCAGTTTCATTTTCACATACAATTGACACTTTTCAAAGAATAAAACCATTGCTGCAGTATTTACTAAGTGTCCCTATTTTAATTCTGATCTTCTTGAATAGTATTTCAAGAGAACAAGCAATTCAAAATAATTTCTCTTCATTTATGACCATGTTATATTATTTCAACATAATCATGCAGTAATAGAATGAGTTATGTTTATGACATACCATTCATATTAGAAAATGTGCATATAGATACCACAATAATTCTAATATTACATTTTACTACGTTTTCAGAGACAGGAGAATGCACTATTCTACTACACTGAGTTACAAATGCTATACAATGTAATCCTGCTGAAATGCCTGTTTGCATTTTAGCTTTGCAGTGTTAATAATCCTTCTGTATTACCAAAAACTTAAGATCAGTTTGAAGTCTGTGTATTTTTGAGTGCTGTTTATTTCCACTTTTTACTTTGTTTGTGAAGTGACTCCTCATTATATTAACTGAGTATATTGAAACACGCACAAGTATAGTGATTTAGACTAATGTGTGAACTCTTAACAGTTTAACATAGTATTTCTTTTGCTACTAGTGTATTTCTACAGCTTGGCTTTGCAAATAGGTTGTTCTTATTGCTAAGACAGCTTGCTTGCAATATTTTGTAGCTGTCTTTCTGGAGAAGGGGAAGCCAGTTATGTTGGGTAGAAAGGCTGAAGTTGGGAAGTAGACTCTTCTGTCTGCCAAGGTTATCAGGCTATCAGGAAAATATGCAATGGTCCAAGTCCCTTGCATTTACTACACAATATCTCCTGTGCTTCACTGTCTGTAGCTATAACAATCCTTGTCCTTCAGTGGGCCTGATTCTTTCATGTAACTGGTTTTTGTACCACTTCTGCTGTAGTAGAATCGGTGAAGTCTCTTGAGTAGAACTGTGGAACAAAGAAAGGATTACAATCCCTATAACACATGCATAGTCTCTGCATAAATCAATTAGCTCAATCAATGATGAATGGTAGCTCTTCAATAGAAATCCTGTCAATTCTGATAGAATTTTTGACATCCTTTTTATCTATTCTTGATCAAATCTAGACATGTTTTTTAGAAGAACAGAACACTTATTTAATGCAGTATAGCTATCACTCACTGTCATAAATGTGAAAAGTTAAATGACTATTTTTCTGGTATAAACTATTAGTTTTATAACCTAAATTTCAAGAGGAAGGGAGCGATAATTGCAATTACAGGGATTTTGGCACACCGGTTATTCAGTTTTGAATCGTTGGACACAAACAGCGAATACTGTGATATACAGGTTTATTTTTGCTGTCTTTAGCATAAAGACAAATTTAAAAACAATAGCTATTATTTCTGTACATCCTTCAGTTCTGCCTGGTCGAGCCAGGTAAAACTAATTTCAGAGATTCCTGCACAGGATTTGCTGGAGCAAAGAATTAACCAAAAATAAGTGAAACAGTAGTGAGCAAAGGGAATAAGTGTCAATGGCAAAGAAATAGGTAATTCCCAGCATCCTCAAGTCATGGTTTGGCACCTGCAGAGCAAATGGGGCAGAAAAGGCAAAAAGTTACAGGATGTTTTCTGGATGGAGTTAGACTCTCAACCATTCTGCTTCTATGTCATTATGGTGGAACTTATTCTCCCACTTCTTGTACTGCACAGTTCAGCACTTTGAAAACAGAAAAGGAGATTTCCTTTTTCAGCACTGTAGTGGCATCTCTTCTATAAATGCACTTAAAGGCAAAGCAATAAAGGGTGGTCGTGCCAAACATTCAAAAGGAGTATTTGTTTTTTCCAAGGTTTGAAACAACGGAAACTATAAATGTACTAAAAGCTGTAGAGGTATTTTAAGTTTGATTTGTGATAACCTCTTCTGATTATTAATCATGAGATGAATATTACAGATGACTAATGAGTAACATCACATATGATTTCAGTTAATTTTATCTGACCATGTTCATCTTGATCTGGAAGAGGAGAAGCAATTAATTCAAATTAATACTAAAAAAAAAAAAATTACATTTAGGCTCTGAAGCAGTTGGTATTGGAACAGTTTGGGTCAGGTAGATCCTATGGGTTGTCTCCTGTGGGACTGGTGCTTAAAGTGAAATTCCTGCTTGGATACTTCTAGGCCTGAGTCATAGCCTTAAAATTTTCTATAACAGCATCTACTCTGTTGGCTGTGTTCTCAAAAACACTTGGAAGAGAAAACTGAGAGAAATTATGCTCCTTTGAGCTGTTAAAGGTAATTAATCTCAGTGATGATCTTATTATTCCTGATAATGCCTGTTCTTCCATTTACTTTCATGCTCTAATCCAGCAATACCTTGACTGTAGCAATTAATAGAAGTTTTAATAGTTTTCAGTTGATGCTATTTATTTAAGATTATCATATTGCAGTGTTTAGCTCCACTTTTGTTATTGGCTTTGGGTGTTTAGTGCTTTAAGAACCCAACTTTAAATCAGTCTGCAGCATTCACTGAAAGACTGAATATCTGATATTTCAGAGAAAGGAAGTCATTGGATATGTGTCTTTGCCCTGGACTGCAGAGTGGGAGAAGAAATTTAAAAAGGTCATCACAAAAAGCCATTGATTCCTTTAAAGCTGGAGGTAGACTGTGGGAGCTTGAGCTTGTGCACCAGCTCTGAGGTGTCCAATTGCTCACCTGCTATCTGCCAGTGGAATTTTTTTTACAAGGAAATTTCACTGGGAAATTTCAACATAAAAGGAATGTGTGGAAAAACTAGTACACTTTCCAGTGTTGGTAGGGTTTCTGTGGCTTCCCTGTTGCTGCCTGTGGATATTTCTATGATGGTCTTTCTTCATGAACCTTGGAGAGTTCCCACCTGATGTGGGCAGAGTCACAAAGCTGTGAAGGTGACTCATACTTGTCCTTTGAAAGAGGAAGACCTATGTACAAAAGGAGAATGTCCACAAGGCTACAAAGGAGATATGTCCATACTTGCCATAGTAAACAAGTGAAATCTTCTAGAGAAATGTTCTCTGGTCACTCACGGAAGTGCTTATGCATTCTTGTATGTCCAAATAGTGACCAGCATATCTGAGGAAAAAACTATTACTGGAGTTTAAATGCACAGACCTAGACGTATGGGCTCAGAGGGAAATGTAGGTTCCTAAGAGTTCCATCTTATTTTGCAGTTTCATTTGGCACTACAAAATAGAGTTGTTGGAGACAAAGAAAGAAAGCCTAAAGGAAAACTAACTTAGACAGACATTAAGACATTAAAAACACACAAAAAATTTGATTAATGTTGACTTCTTCCTGCAGTTTGGGCAAAATATTTTTTTAACATGTAAGTTCCACTTAGAGCTTTGCTTTAGAAAGCCTCCCTGATGTGCTGAAAGGTTCAAAGAAGTTCTAGGTAGTAACTAGTGCAGCCAAGACACAAAATTACTGCAGGGTGAGCAAAGGAACCAAGCAATGGATGCAGAGCCTCAGGATGGGAAATGTATTTTCAGATATTGCTGATGATTTTCTATAACCTGTCGTATTTCGTCATTATTGTATTGCTATAGTTTTGGTTATGGCAAATATTTTGGAGCTGGCTGAATGAAAGGGCAAAAAGAGATGTTGCTATTCTTTTTTCTCCAGAAGCCCGATAGTCTACTAAGGTGTGCTTCTAGATTTGTTGCCTTTTTGCTTGAAAGGCTTTGAAGCATATTGTGTCCAGGAACTCCAAATCACCATTGTGTACCCTGTTAAATTTCCAAAAGGATGGGGGAGATAGGAGATGAATCAAGGAAGATGCCCTTTGTCCTTTGCAGTTATTTCACTTTAAAATACACATATGTGTCTGCAGGAAAAGTGGCTAAGACTGGCTAGGAGTTTAGAAGAAATACTTTAGGATGCTTGGATCCAAATGCCAAATTCTACTCTTCTGCATACAGCTGTCTAATAAATCTGGACCAGGAGAGATTATAATCTAATGGCCTACTTTAGGCATATGCATTGAAATGAATCTCTTTTGTATTTCTACTGGATTGTTAATGTGAGGAGAAGATGACAAGCATTCCAACTCTATGAATTTACATTCTCTTCTTTTTTTTTTTTCCTAAAATGCTAAGGGATTTATAGATTTTCTGACCTAAAATTATACTTATTCTATTGTCGATAACAATCCAACAGCCAGATTTGCAATCCTATGGTATTGCAGTAAAAAATTTAATATCTCTAAGCAATTTTTTACTAACACATATATTTATTCCTGGAATTCTTTTGAATTCTCTGTCATCATTAATCCTATGCAACATGATGTACAACAGAAGAGAAGCCAGAAGATTACTCTGTAAATTGTAAGTAAAGCTCTGGTAGAGCACTCACATGGTGGTAATAAAATAGAGCTTTCAAGGGTGCTGTGGAAAGTTAGAGGTGACAAGCTGAACTAATAAAACCATCTATCCCATAGGCATATGAGTAAGCAGAGTGATTTTTCAGCCCAGTACCAGTTTAACACATAGGCCAGAAGAGGAGGGATTGTGTCGGACATAAACCCGCAGTTTGTGGGACAGAAGAGGAGATTGTTGCCGGCTTATTGGCTGACCTGAACTTAGACAGAGGAGTTAGCCCTTGTCTTGGAGGTCACTGCTGGAATTTTTTCCTACATGGAAGATATTCCAAATCTACAAATATAATTTGGTGAGAGGAGGCCAAATTTGGACCTGTCAACTTCGACACATCCCTTAAAAGATTCCAAATGATAGCAATGGTGTGTAAGAGAGTTGTAACAAAGGAGAGATTTTCAGCTCTTTTAACAGAGAGCTATATAATCACACTTTCTTGTAGAAGCATTCAGTGTGAAGATCTGTCAATAGAAATCTCAAACTGTGAATATACAATTGCACTTTATTATCCCTTTGTTATTTTGTAACTACATAGGTATGACAGACAGAAACTGATGTTAAAAGAAATCCACAATTGTCGGTGTGTCACATACATGAATCCCACTGCTGGAAGTTTTTCAGTAAATCAGCATCTTTGGGTAGGTACACCAAATGCCATATTTTAACAAAATGTTTTTGCTCACAGTAACACTCAAGCTCTTAATTTAAGGAGAATGAACATCCTAACATTTTGTTACTGTAGTGCACAGCAGACAGATGGTGGTCTGTCTTGCACAGAGCAAACAAGGAACTCAGCAGTTATAATTACCAGGTAAAAAGTGCTGAGGGGATGGAGTACACAGGGAAACCTTCAGTTAGACCCATTGCCAAGGCATCCCTGGGAGCCTACATAAGCAAGTAAGTGCTGCTTGTAAAACAATAATCATGTGTAAGACACTCCAGGTTTCCTCAAAAGTCCTTTGGCTCTCTAAGGAGTACAGTGAAAAGAGTACACAGAGGTCTCCAAACCTTCGCACACCAGCAAGGTTATTTGTTTGCCTTTGTGTCTTAAGATTTATGGTGCTACTGTTCTTGGCAGGGCCTGGAAACCAGCCACACACAAAACAGAGAGAGATGGAAGCAACTGGTGAACTTCAGAGTTCTGTCTTTCGTGAAAGATGAAGAGAAGGAAGCAAAACTCCTCCTAAGGCGTCCTTTTTTTTTTAAGAATTAACTTCATTTTATATTAAAATTGTTTTGTGATTACTTTGTTTCAGATCTTTGGGTAGGATGTGTTGGCTGTGTTTTGTCTGCCAGCTCAAATGAGCTGTTTGTGGCAGTTGCATAGCATTTTTCTTCTGCCTTGTGCCATATCTTGGTTGCCACTGCCTGTACCTGTGCTCAAGCTCAGGGGTTTCCATTTTTAAGGTGGTTAGGATTTGAATTCCAAAGATCAGCAAAATGTGTCTGTTAGGATGTGCATGTAACAATTACCTCAACAGTCACACTTTTCTGAAATCTTGTGTCTGTGCTGTATTTATTAAATGCATAGACTATTAAAGGAAACAATTCAGTTCCCTTAATCCCGTTTCTGACAGACCCACGTGCAAATCCTCTGAGAGAGCCATGCACCTGTGACTGATCTGATGGAGCACCAAAGCAGAGAGGGGGCCTGAGATCAGCTCCTTGAACAGCCAGACTTCACTGAGTGACAGCTTGTTTGTGTCCTGAGTGATGTGCAGGACCTGGTTCGGAACGTCACAATGGAATCGCTGCTCTGTGACAGTGACCGTAATGTACTTCAATTCAGTCACCCCACAGCAGCAACAAAGGCCAAAAAATCCACCACAAGTGTGCTTAACTTCAAAAAGAACAACTCCGTGAAAATAGGCAAGCCCACTAAAAAGAAGCTAAAATGGGCCACTAAAAGAATTAAATTCTTCCAGGCAGTAAGAAAATCTCTGAAGTAGGGGCACAGCAGCAGAGCATGCCCCATCCTTTGGGAAAGACATCAGAAAGGATGAAAAGAGCCTGGCATGGCTAATCAGCAAAGGAAAAAAGGTTATTAGAAGTAAGAAAGATCATTCAGAAACTGAAGTTGTGTCTAAACTAAGTAAGAAGGGCTGCATACTGAAGACTGAAAATAAAACTGTAATCAAACTAGCCAAAAGAGTTTAAGGACTAACCAGCTTCAGGGATCAGAATTTCCCCTAAACATTTTTTTGATCACTTTAGCAGAAACAGATGATAAAATAAATATAAAATGTCAAAATGGCTATGCATTTTTTGTACTGATACTTGCTGTGAGTAAATCTGGGGCTAATCCCACATAGAAACTTTTTTTAAGAAGAGAGTGGGGACATCAGCATAGCTCTGAGGAAGGATTCAGAGTACCAAAAGCGAGATCCACACTATTTAAAAATACATGAGAAGCTTGGTGACAATGTAAAGTCCTTCCAGGTAGTAATGACGAGGATCAGTTGTGAAAAATTGCCAAAGTGATTGGGTAATAAAATTACCCAGATGAAATTCAGAGTAGATAAGTGTAAAGTACATGTACACTGGGGAAAAAAGCCTTTTTCATATAGAAGATGATGGACTCTGAACTGATGATTACCACTGAAGAGCGAGATGTGGGGGTTATGATAAATAATTCCATGAAAAGATCATCTCAGTGCTTGGTGGTAGTTAAATAAAAATGAATCAATAGTTAGAAGTTATTAGAGAACAGAAGACAAACAGAAACCATAATTATTCCACCGTGTGTGTATTCCACCAAGTATTCCACCATGATTCACCAGGACATTGAAAATTAGGTGCAGTTCTAGACATGTCATTGCAAAAATGATATTTTAGAACTAGAAAAGGTGCAGAGAAGTGCAACAAAGATGACTGAACCAACAGCTTCTGTGAGGAGGCTGGGAGACTTGATAGCATTGAAAGGAGGCAACCCAAGCAGCTGTCTGCAAAGCCACAAGTGCTAGCAACAAGGTATATGCTGACTGACTGCTGTCTCTTACAGTGCAAACACATGTGAAAGGAATGGGAGAGAGAGGTTTAAAACAAGAAGAGGGACTTCACGCAGTGGATAAAGGGCCTTTGCAACTCCTTTCCAATGGATTTAATGAACACAGGTTTTCATGCCATCAAGGGGAGACCAGAGTTTATAACTGGAAGGGTGCTACCTTTTGTGAGTAGACAAAGCACAACCCACTGAGAATATCTCCTGAGCTGAAAATATTCAGAGATTATGAGAGTATTAGGGGCCAAATATCATATGTTCTTGTGTTGGTTTTATTCTCACCAGGTGGCAGCTGCTGACCACCTCCCTGTCTGGTTGAATCCTTTCTCTGGCCCAGTATGGTTGCTCATGAGTGTGTGATCACAGGTAATTACAGATGCAAACTTTTCACATCCAGACAGTTGTAACATATCTTGCTAAATTAAATAATGGGTTTTTTTGAGAAGATCAAGTATCAAAATGAGATTATAGTCTTAATACTAAAGCAATACCATAACACTTTATAATTAGTGGCTCGTACTATTTTCCTATAAGGTAGCTCCTAATCATGAGATTCAGTGTTGGTTGTGAGAGTCAGGACAGAGTGGTATATTGGCTGTGGGGACAGTGTTTAAGTGGGCAGGTTCAGCTGGTGTTTCAACCATTCATTTACGCCCTTGAACAAGAAGCTCATGTTCACTTCTTTTCACCTGTTAATTTCAGCTGAAATTAAGAGAGCTGATTAATTAAAAAGGAAGGAGTCCTTTTATCTTCAACAGCAGACCTTGTGCCTTGCTACTACTTTGTACTGTTAGTCTCCTTTTATACTTATATTTCAACTGGTTACTCAGAAATATGTTTAGCATGGTTTTTTGCCTTACACTGTGTTCTTTCCTATGCAGCAACTTTTATTTGTGTAGTTTTAGTATCTTTTAATACCTGGAAATACATAGATTAAAAAAAAAAAAAAAAGGTGTTTGAGTATTTATTGAAACCATCTTTCCAGTTTCTGAGGTGCTCTCTATATTGTATTTGAACTTGTCAACAATTTTTTTGGTAATAGATAGAATTGAGAAACACATCTCAAATAGCTTCTCATACCGCTTGGTCTCACTCTTAAGAATCACTGTTCTGATACAGCCTGTATTAGTATACTTGGTAATTAAGTTAATTATGAATGTTCCATGATATGGTTTTATTTGAAAATGTTGACTGATCCAAAGCGTAATTTCTGCAAAGGTGTATGAGTCTAAGAAATTTCTGTTTAGCTGGGTTTGCTTAAGCTTTCTGATTTACAGATATTATTTTTTTCTTTCACATAGGAACAAACACTCTGAAAATGAGGTATTCTGTGTTTTGCTCAGTCCTATCTCAGCCACACCAAGGCAAAAAAAAAAAACATCCTCAGGTAATTTTTCTGAGTTCTCTTGTTTTTAGGTGACTGTTAAAAATACCATAAAGATGTTAATAATAGAATTATAGTTTAATTGATCCAGGGTAAAGGATCAATATGTTACTCTCCCTAAGAAATTTAACCACTCTATAGTTCCTTTTTGCTTGACATTCCACTAAGGTGCTCTCTAACATATTTTTATTTTTTTAAAAACAGCATGCCTACTCTGAGCTATCCCAATTTGATTAATCACACGCAGATTATTAGTCCTTCTGAAAAGAAAACGCCTGCAAAGGAGCATGCTGCCCTGAAGTCAGGCACATTTGGCAAGCTTCATACTAACTTGATAGTGATTATGATCTCCATCGAGTGAGACAGGCAGTGAATAAGGTATTTAACACTGTGTGCTTTGGCTGTGAAAACCTTTTCGACTTGTGCTTTCAATTTCTGGATTTCAGTGTTATTAAAAATATCTGTGTGGGTATATTTTAAAAGAAATAATTATCCTTTCCTATACACACACCATTTTTTTAATCTCAGGGAATTTTCTCTGTTTACTGACTGCTCCCCAGAGATGGATGCTCTAACCACCATAGAGAGAGCAGGACCATAAATATCCTTTTGCAACACAGGAGCTGCAGTTACAGTGTAGTGAAATCTATCCTTTTGCAACACAGGAGCTGCAGTTACAGTGTAGTGAAATCTATCATCTCACTCATATAAGATACAATCTTTCTGCATCAGAAAATTGCCCAGAACTTTCTACCCACAGTGACTAGATTCAACTATGTTTTTAATTTTAGAGATTTGATATGTGTATTCCAGGTAATACAGGTCTTTCTATGTAGTTCTTGTATTCATAAATTGCTCTTTCTCTTTACTAAATATTACAGATTCTTGTATGATTTATGTAACAATTATTTTCTTAACATCTTCAGTCTAACTCAGTGGAAAGTTCCCCAAATATACTTGTATAGGCTATGTCAATATTCAGAGTAACTATTATGCCTGAACATCTAAATTCTGTAATGCCATTTTCTCATGGTAGTCCACTGGCCGCCAGAAGGAGAATGCAGCATTCTCAGGCAATGAGGAGCGTAGCCATAAGATATCTAGACTGTTGTAATTATCAGGATAGAAGCGTTTATAAAATGTCTCCTATAGCTCTCCTACAAGCCTGAAAATTACCTTACAAACTCTGAAGGTAAAAGTACCAAGAGAATAAATTAGACCATGTTTCATATACAATTGCACTGGTTTCAGTCAATTCTGAATTGTTCTGAAACACCTGGAAAAGTTGCTGTTGTTTGTAATTATTATTTTAAAAACTGTAATGCATTGTGTAACAGCCATGATCTTATTCCTGGGTTTCTGTTGTATAAAGCTTCTAGCTGGAAGTTTAGTATTTACTAAATACATTTTCTAGATCTACTAGGAGAACTCACGTCTTGCTTCTTGTGCCATTCCACGGCACTTCTCCTTGGAGGGAAGAGTAGTAGGAATGAGAGGGTAAGGCCAAATTTTCTGAATGTTGGAGTAATGCCTCTAGTCTAGTCAAGAGTATGAATGTGATTGATGACTTTGCAGTGATGTGGAGGGCAAAATACTGGCATGTTACAATAAAAATTTTTTGAAAGCCCAGAATTTTGTTGTCCATGACAAGCTGCCACATGATTAAGAAAATAAGTTTGTGTTCCAGACTGCTCTGAAACAGAATGTGAACAGTTCCTGCAAATAGTAGTTCTCCCAAATGTGTTTATTCTAACCTGTCTATACAGCAAACTACTGTGCCATGTGGTGCAAACCTTGAACAAGCTGATTCAAATATCAGAAACAACCTAAATGTGGCAGATCTATGGTCCTGCACACTTGTAAAAGCCAGGTAAATATGTCTGCAGAGATCTGGTTCCCATATAACCAGGTTTTTCCCTTACTGAAGGCAGCTCAGATGTAAAGCTTACATGGTACCACTCCACTCTGCTACAGTCTAGGAAGGAGACAACTAAAACTTGGGGTCTGATATAGCAAAGGACAAAATTTGGGCCCTAGGTTAAAAGTGCCAGCTGCTTTCTTTGTTTTGTTTTGTTTTTTCCCCCTGTTTTTTTTGGTTTATGTGTGTGTTTGTTTAGCAAACAAACTTAAGTACAACCTTACAACCCCTGAGATGTCCTCTCCCCCCTCCCAGTTTTGTAAATTACTGGATGCTTACACACAGAGCAGACTGCAGGGAGGGAAGAGCATGCAGAGTGCTGAGGAATCAAAGTTACTCCCATTGGAGATGATGGCTTCCTTCCTCATCCTTCTCAAGTCCACGTTCAAATGTTATCATGGTGGTTGTCTTTTCAAATATGAATGGTCCTTCCATTTCCTTCTGCTGCCTCGTGCCCACAAAGTTTGGCAGGATCTGTCTAGAAAAAGCACTCTCATCACGATTCCTGTACTGCCTCCTGCATGTAGGCAGAAAGTGAGGATGGAGGAAAGAAATAAGGGAAAGCAAAGAACATCTAACAATTCTGAACATACTTTTCCTCAAAAGAATTATTGAAAAAATACCGTAAGATTTGGCAACTCAGTGAACCTAGTGTTAATTTTTTTTTTCCAAGCTAGCTTTCTTTTTGTTTAGCCTTCCTATCTGGGTTAGCTTTTAACAAATTCAGCTGTCACTTTCTATATGAGTGAGAACATTTTTAGCACTGCAAATCGAGCTGGCAACAAGTGAGCAGTAGTGTGAGACCATCAGCAGGTGCGTGGGAGACAGCAGCAATTTGGGAAGCCTGAAACAGTGCCTGTGAGGTTCGCAAAGGGAAATCAATGTTAAAAAAGCATAGTAAAAATCTTTCTGGTTGTAAGAGGTATTGCTGGAACAACTGTGGTGCTGAGAGCACAATTTGTTTTTCTAGCCTTCAATAATTTCTGATCTTTGTATGTTATCTCTAAGATTTAAAGACAGTTTCCTTTTTTCAATGCATTTGGAAATATTAATCTTTGTATTGAGATAGGAATTTCACCCAGAGTTCCTGAGGGCTGCTTATTTAAGGTCTGTTTAGAAGCAAGAAGGAGAGCAGGGTGCCATTTTTTTTGGATCAAAAAGTTGCTGCGAAAAGCAATACCCCAATAACAGAAAATTTCAAAATAAAACTTCTCAATAATGATATCTGCTAGACATAAAAACAGATAAATTGTATTGAATCAACTTGTACATAAACATGAAGACAGTAGAGGAAGTATGGTACATGAGCCACCTGCACACCAAATAATTATTAACATACTTGCTGAATTTAGTCTTAAGTATTGGGGTGATTCCATGCTGCAAAAGTCCCAGTGAATGCATTTGTATTAGCACTTTGCAGCAGAGAGACTTTAGTCTGCCAGTTCCTAAAAATGAATGCAGTGTTCTTGAGGAAACCATGCTGGAACTGGCACTCTGGGTGAAATCCTGAAGTCAAGAGGAACATTTTCACTGCCTTTAATAAGGCCAACATTTGTTGACTGATAACAACCGATAACAGAATGGAGAGTTGGAGTGTCAAAGTGATAGTTAATGAAGGGTATACTAAAGGGTCGAGGTGAACAACACATCAGAAACAATGGCAAGTGTCTTAACCTCAAGTGTGATGTGTTGTTCTTACTGCTGGTGTAGTCCTTTGGTATTCAGTGTGTCAGGATAATCTATAATGGGAGTGAAGTTAGGAATAATACAGAGCAAAAGAGGCAATCCAGAAAAAAGAATTTTTAAACACAACCCGGGACTCCAGGAGGATACAGTCAGGCTATCCTAAAGAGAAAGATATGTGACAGAGGTAAATAAAATGGGATTATAACAAAGGTGAAAGTCATAGAAAGAAGGGATAATGGGAAGGGTTCATTGTTTCCATGGCAAACAACTTCATTATGTAACTCCTTTTTAAACAGGACATTAATTGTCCATTAAACATACATAGTATGGAAAGCAAAGATTCGTGTTTTGGTGACCCAAGAATGCATATCACTGACTGAAACATTTTAGTTTCTAATGAGGGATTGACAGTATCATGTATAAGGAAAAAGTGTTTGAATTTAAATGTTTTTGCAGGGAACACTTTCACCACTCCAGTGATACATAGCTTCCTATTTCCTTGGTCCTTTTATGGCTCCATGAAATCATCCTGTATTTCCTTAGTTAAATGTATGGAGGAAAAAGGTACTGAACATTTTAACAAAATTTTCATCCATGCTACAGAAAGTACTTGGAGGTATGATTCTCAGCATGAGGTAAGACAGGTATCTGCCCTGCTTCATGGTATATTATACTCTAAGTACTAGAAAGATGTAAGGGGTGTTATTATACTGAAACTATACATTTTACAGATCAATTGTTTATTACAGAGTATTTTTTTGACTCTGTTCCTTGTCTGAGCGAACATAATTTCTATATAAGAGGACAGATGATAAAAACAAAATCACTAGAGTCACAAGAAGTATTCTGTCTTCTGTTTTACTTGAAGAAGCATATTTATTGAAGTTTCTTCTTTGCAATGATGTTATTTATCTTTCTTCTGTTCAGATGCTACCACCTTATGGTTGCATGCCATGGTAAAGACTAGGAGAATATTCAGAATCAATGGAGGATACACAGGAAGTAGAGTGTACTCCAAGGAGGGCAGAGTAAAACAGCATGAAATCATATACTAATAGCATAAAGTGCCAGGGATAAATAGTCCCATAATTTTGGGGTGAACTTGTTTTCCTCCAGAAAGGGAGCTGAAATGAAAATCTATCAAAAAAATCTGCCTTGCATTTGATAGCCTGTTCAGTTGTCTACAGAGAGAAGACCCAGTCCAGGAGATCTAGCAGCCAGAACTTCTAGCAATGGCATGCTGCCAGGGTCTGAGAGAAAAAAAAATTAAGATACTGCCTACTGGTTCTATAGTTAACAGGGCTGTTCCCAGACTTCATAAGTGCACACATGAAAAAGAGACAATTGTGATAAAGGGTTAATATGCTGGGTGAATACTTGTTTGTATCTCTATATTGTTAGCACCAGGGTGTTGATGAGCACATATTTATCCATAAGCCACTAATTTACTGCCACTTTGCCCATGGTGTTGGAGAACCTCGTTACTTCCCAGTATCTGATTGGGAGAAGCTGACCAGAATTTTAAAAGAATCACAAGAGCACTAAAATGAGCTTCATGCTGCAATGAACCGTGTTGTCTAAGGATGCCATACAGCACATGTAAGTTTCTTTACTTTTGGTACATATAACACCTGCTCTAGCAAAGGTAATCACTGATGTGCAAATTCATTTAAAGGTGACCAGCAGGAGTATTAAAAATAACCTCCCCAGCTTTAGGGATATATGCTGAGTACCCCAGGAATTTATCACAGTTTTAATGTGAACTGTAACCATTTTTACTTCTAATGCTTCCAAGAAGTCTTTACACACTGTGAATTGTTGGCTCCTTCCCAGCATGACCCACTGGCCTGCTACTGGTCATATCAAACAGTAGAGCCCCGAGGGAGACTGTGGTTTGAGCTGTCCAGGTATTTTAAAACTCCTTATTGCAATGTTACAGTGGCTTCAAACATTCTCCATTTTATGTGGATAGGAAATGAAGGATACTAAAAAACCCAAAGCACAACAACAAAAAAGCTCTGCATGTTAGAAACATATACAGAGCTTCAGAAAAGAGGTTTATTTAATGCTGTTAAATTAGCCCCATATTTTACAAAGGGATCATGTGGTGCATCAGCTATCATCTGCTTAATGCATTCCAAGGGGTCTCCTCATACAGGAGCAGTTCCTATAACGCAGTTAGAATTCAGACAGTTTTGAAAAGCAAATTAAAAGAGTAGATGGATAGAGAGAATGGGGTTTAAATTTAGATTTACTAAAACTTCTTTTGGAAGAGTTTCTGCGGCATACATTCTATGGTTCTAAATCTGACAAGTACTCGATAAAGTGGTTTGACTTTCTATTCCTATACAGATTTTATTTTTGTGCTGAGATGCTAAATTCAGCACCAGTTCAGTTGTAATTATTCTAATTATTTATTAAATTATTTTTTCTACAGAATTTGTTAGACAGTCATTAAGTCATTTAATTAAGGATTGTTCATACAAGCAAGGATTTCCATGTCCATTTCTCAGAACAAAATACTCATTTCTTTTGCTGGGTGTTCACTTACTGCATTCCACATAGTTTGAACAGTAAAATGGCCTTGGTTAGATTTGTTTTGCATGTGTTGCTTCACCCTCTGTTTCTCATACAAATCTAAACTGGTATCAGCTTTGAATTGCTGGCAAGTGTTAACTCAAAATCTGCACCTCTCCCATTTCATAGGAAGGTAAAAAAAGAAAATACTTCTGTTCACATTGGCTCCTTCTTTTCAGCTCCTCAAGCCTAAAATTACTTTAGTATAAATTTAAATAAAGCATCTTATTACAAAAAACCTTGATGCATCCAAAAATTACCTGTTTATAGTGTTTTCAGGAAAGTCACTGGATTTATCTCAGTGCTAAATGATGAAGAACCCCCAAGAAATATATACAGGCTTCATCCACTGGGACCCAAAGCAGAAAGCAAATTAGCTCTTTATCTTGTTTGGATTTTTGTTAATCAAGGAAAATGCACTTAATTACTGTGACAGGAAGCAGTGCATGTAGAAACTGCACTGAGCCTGTAGCCAGATGTCACGTAGTCTGAGATAGCTTAAGTTTGTTGCGCTGCCTCTTTGTCAACAGAAGAGAACCTCCTCAATCACAGCTAGAACTTGTTATTTTATTCAAATAGGAATTCCAGTAACTCCTATAAGAAAAACATATCTTTTCATAGCAATAAATGTTTGTTTGTTGTTGTTCTGGTTTTGGTTTTGGTTTTTTTAACATGACCTTGTGGGATTTGGGGTTGTTCTGAAACCTGGATGCACTTAACATCTCTGTCACCTTTCAACCTCTCAATTTGTTTTGAAACTGGCTAGTGAAAATTGCCAACTTTGAATCAACAGACAAGCATGAAGTATTACTGAATGAGAATGGAAAAAAAAGAAAATTAGTTTCTGTAAAGAAACTACATTTAGAAAAGTTGAATTAACACATAATGCAGAGCAGGACTCAGTCAAAACCTTCATTTTGTTTCCCCCGGCTGCACTTGGAAACACAGAAGTTCTGATCAGGAGTTTGCAGCTTGGATGAGTTTATGAAGATTTTACTACTATTTTCTGGCCCATTGCTTTTGATAGCTCAAATATCTTAAGAATGCCTGTTATCATGCAAAAATAAATACTCTTAGTCCTATCTTTATAATTATCAGCTGAATTCTTGAGGTATCTTGTGGCAATGCTCTCTTAATTGGAGTTGGAAGTAGTATCAAGAAAAGTCTATACTGTTTGCCAGTCTTCCACAGATCAGTGGAAGTTTATCAAGTCTCCAGACTTTAAGGAGGTGGTCAGGTTACGGATTTTGGGTTGCTGTGACATTACAGCGCAACGGTTCATACAGCATTGCTGAATCCCAAATGCCAGAAAGGAGAGAGTGTTTGCTTTCCACAAGGAGTGACCCGAGTCAGATTGTGTGTCAGCAGTCGGATTAAATTTCAACAGCAGATTGCAGGGTTTCTTTCTATGTTAGTGGTTGGACTTGATGGGCCTGGAGGTCTTTTCCAGCCTTAGTGATTCCATGATTCTTCTCCCCATCATTGCAGAGCCTTCAAATTTTGACCCTGGAATACTGCACTGTGAATTGTCTGGTTTCATACATAAGCAGTGTCAGAAGGCAAATGAAGAGGGCTTGTCACCACATGTGTGGATAGTTTCTCATCTGCTCTGTTCTTTTTTATTTTTCTCAGCCTTTGTAAGGACTGCTAATTTAACTTCACGTTTATGTTGTTCAGGCACCTATCTCAAATTCAGACCATCATTCAGCAACCTATTACACAAGTTCCCAGTAGAGTGCAGGGGTCCATGACAAATGACGTGCAGCCCAGGCAGGGGGTTAAGGCTGTGGGGTGAGAGAAGCACTGTGAGAGGTGGCAGATCCCCGTTCTTGGCTCTGTAAGACTCAGCACAAGCTGGGAAGCCACCACCTCACAGACAGGTGATAGGGTACCAGACAAGTAGCTAGGTGAAGCCTAAATGCCTGTTCCTGGCTCCTACTGAGTTCCTACTATCACAGTTTATCTGTAATTTAGGAAAGAAACATATAATCTTACCAATTGCCCTGTAAAAGTTGTCAGCTCCTTGTTTACACAGTTCCATGAAATAGATAGTATTTCAAGGTTACTTGTGACTAGCTTTTGTTCTGAGGTAACAGGGAATGTTACTTCTAATTAACTCATCATGTTCATCAAAATCAAATTCTTCAAATCCTTGGGACCTGCATTACAGAGAAATTGCCTCCAAGTACGATGTAGTAAGAAGAAACTAGCATTATTTAATCTGTGGGAAATTCATTGAAATAATGTCACATTTACCCCATTTTGACTGACAAATTAAAAACAACATTTCTCAAAATATATGTTCAGTAAAACTATAGTGTTAACAATTTCTAAATTATTATTTTTACATTAATAGAAAGCCTTCAAAGATAGATCTTTTGCTAGGAATGTGCCTAGAGTTACAGAAATAAAATAAGTATTTTATATTTACAGTGCACAATAAAACGTAGTCAATGGTGAAAGAGGACTATGTAATGAAGTCCAGAATATAATTAAGAAATAGAAATAAAAGCTGCAGAGAAAAGATTTTCTGCTTTTCTCATCACCAAATTTTGTAATTGCAAAGTTTGTTCCTATTTGTCTGATGGGTGGTAGTCTCTTTCACAGCTCCAGGCTGAAAGCAATGCTTATTGAAGACTGATCCTCCCACCCTCTTCATATATTTATCTATTTTTTACTTTAATTTTAGAAACTCTTTAATTTTACAGTCATGGTGTCTTTATTGAATCTCTTACAGCTACTTTGATATGTAACAATGAAGGAAATTTTGGCTCAAAAACCCAGATTAATGACAACCAAAATGTCTTGTGTTGGTTTTGAAGAATTTTTAAAAGAAATAAGCTAAGCTTCCAAGGATTCTGGACTCTTTGCTCTAAAGCTGGTAATCACTCAACTTCTTGGCATGATATTATTTTAAAATTTTAAAAATATTTTTATTATCTCAAAACTAATTCCTCTGCCCCTTCTTTGGGAAAGCTTGAAACTGTATAACTTTTGCCAATAAGTAAAATTCTTCTTTTTCCATAATAGAATTTCTCATAAAGTTGCAACTCTGATTTTTCCAGCCTGCTTTAAACCTGATCTAAATACAAGATAATGCAAAGCTGATCGTTAATGTGAAGTTTCCAGAAGTGGCTTTAATACAGCACCCTTCATGGCAGGATAGCACTTCGCATGGAACCTCATGCTTAGAGGACTGAATTGGAAGATTGTGGCTAAAACTATTAGAGAAGGCCATAAGTCCTCAGTGACAATAAACAAGTGGCAGAGGAAAGATAAACAACACTTGTCCAGCAGCACTCATTTCCTTACTTGCTTTCTGCTTCCAAAATAGGGGTTTAGTGTAAAAAAAACCATTAATGTTATTTGTCAATTCTAACTTTGGACCAGGAAGAGCAACTGGGAATTTTGTATGAAAGGTCCATATTTGTGCCTTTCCTGTGTATACTGCTATTTGATATGGATAGACAGAATTCCCATGATACCTACATTCTCAAGTTAAAAAATGAAATACCATCCTCCCTTGCAGACACACACGTTATATAGAGGCACCCATTTCAACTGCTCATTTACAAAGTAGCCATGTCCTGGCACCTACATAATTCAAACAGCTTTATTGACCAGCAGTCCTGTGTAGTGCAGGTACTGTCTCAGCATTCTTCAAGCCTGCTCTGATCAGTAGCTCTGAGTTTAAAGCTGAAGAATAAAGGCACTTCTTTATTTGATAGTTTCAGCAGGCAGACACTGTAACAATTGAATTATTTTCATGTAGAAACAAAACCACAGATTTGACTTGTTTACCCTATTGTATGAAAAATCATTCAATCCTGAAGGTTGTTTCATAAACTCAATAGTAGTTATCTTTTTTTTTCATTTGCACAAAATTTTATATATATATATATATATATATAAACTCGAGTTTTACTTTACCTTTATAATCAAGACGACTTTAACACTTATTTAATCTTCTTTCTACCTGCCCCCTCCCCCAAACAGGAGTACTTTACTGCTTTTCTTTCATTCTGTCTGCTTGTTGTCCCTACCTTCTGCAATCCCTGCGTTTTACTAGAATATTAAATGATCCTAGAGGAAAATATTTACTATAGAAAGTAGTTCGTTGTGATATAAGGACAAATAGTACGGGTTTACAGTGCAATCAGGAAGCTGCTCGGAGAACAAAACGCTTGCTCCCGTTTTTGGGCAGCAGCCCCGTCTTTGTGGCAGTGGCCGCCTCCGCCAATATTAATTGCGCAGTGCCCCCTAGGGACTCCTGCCGCCGCCGGGGATCCCCAGCGGCCCTCGCACGCCGCTCCTCTTCGCCCTTCTTGACCTTGATAATAACTTCGAATTTCATCCTATTCCAGCTATAATGATATTACTTGCTCTTTAATTCCTTCCAGTTTTTGTTTTGGTTTGGTTTTTTAAGTAGACTATTAATATCTGCGGTTTACAGCACTCTGTGTATCTTCAGTGCATGTATATTTGGTTTCACATACGGAGTTTTCTCTACGTTGTTTGAATTTGATGGTAACATTTTAAGACATTCTTTTCCAATGTGGTATTTCTGTGAGATGAGGTTTTTTTTCAATAGTTTGTTAAAAAGGAGCTGTGTGAATTTTCTTCTGAGTGCTGGAAGAAAGAGGCTGGGAACTGCAGTACTTTGCACAGATGTCAGATACCTGATGAGTGATTTCTTATACTTATTGATGTGGTGGGTTTTGGGGAAATAATAGTAATAATGAGAACAATGATAAGGACATGTTTCCTTTTACATCACTCACATAGGTGAGCTGAGATGTCCAAAGAAAATTTGTTCTTAGGAAAGTAGAATTTTGCCAAAAGTATTTATGATCAAAGCAGTTTGGAAATAAAAGATGGTAAGATGAGGAAAGGGCAGTAGATTTTGAATAGGCTTCATCAGCAGAGGGGAGAGGTCATCTGGGAAGATTAGTTATAGGAGCTATTAAATCACCTCTGTGACACTGTTAGAAGAAGCTGCTTAACATAATCATGTGCAATCAGTAAAAATGCTGTTTATTACAGAGCAGTTTTGATTTTCCTATTTGGTATTGTTATGTAAGATGGTGTAATGTAAGGCCATACACATTTCTCCAGTACAAATTACCGGCATTAATGGTTTATGGTGTTTTCCTGACATTTTTCAATGTAAAAAAAATTTTAGGGAAGTATCTCTCCAAACCTATTTCCGCTAATATATTTATTAGAGACTTGCAAAAAATTTTTTCTTTATACTGTTGTTGT
The DNA here is from genome assembly GCF_009650955.1 of Corvus moneduloides. Lineage (NCBI taxonomy): Eukaryota > Metazoa > Chordata > Aves > Passeriformes > Corvidae > Corvus > Corvus moneduloides. The sequence goes on from NC_045482.1 coordinate 18,234,038, forward strand.
ACACAATTGCAACTGATACAGAGTTTATGTCAACTAGTCCCGCATCCTATACCTCTGTTTGAGTTTAATTACCCTTCTTAATGACACAATCCCAGCCATCTCTTTGAAGTGCTTCTCATTTAGGGATAAGACTCCACAAAAAAGGATTGTCTTCTAATGTGGTCTCTCCAGTTTGAAATTGGACTTCTCTATGCATATTTTCTTATATGTAAAGTGGAGAATAGTATCATCATTTATGTTTCTCATATATTTATGTTCATGGGTTATCTCAGGATAGACATGCCAAATCAGAGTTTCGGATTTGGACACATTTTGGTTGCAAGATGTTAAAAGTTGACTGTCACATTTCATGAGAACGCACTAGAAAATTTGAGGGTGATGGAATCTTTGCCAGGGTGTTTGGTTGGGGTTTTTAAAATTATTTTATTTTGCATAAGTTTTTGGCACATATTAGTATCTTGCAATATACTAGCTTATATCTTTCCCTGAGTTTCCCTTCATTCTAGATCATAATTTTGTCAGGATGCATGTTTTTGTACCACGAAGTACAACAGATTTCCAGATAAACTGAGTCAACAAGGGGATAGCAAAGTGCTTTAAAATCAGTAAAGTTAACTCAGTCTTAACTGTTGTAATGCTGCTTCCATAGCGATGCACAGTTGTAGGACCAAATATCTAGTAGCAAGCTACTAAATTGCAGCAGATTACAGACAGGCTGTACTCTCACTTATTTTATTATTTTCTGTAAGTCTATCTTGTCCCCACAAAGTAAAATCGTGTCAGAAATATAGAGCTGTATTTTTTTAATTTTACTTCCTTATTATGTCTTAGTTTAGTACAATTCAGAATATTCCTTGCATATTCTTTTACTTCCATTTTCGTGATTTATTAGATGGCATTAGCATGTGTTGGCTCTTTCTTTCATTTTCCCGGATAATCTGGCAGCCAGAAAGAGCTAGAATGAGGTACAAGTGCAAGTACATACTTTTGGAAATCATTCTAAAGCATAATATATTGAAATGTTTTATAATGAATCCTTGTTTGCCAGAAAAATATTCAACCATGCCAGAAAATTATCTGTGAGGAATAATTCTATCCCCTTCTTTCCTCCCCCTCTTCCCAATTTGTGTTGCTTGGAAGAGGAGACGAAAAATGGCACAGATGCATGCAGTATTGCACAAAGAGTATATATGGACATTTCAGTCACTGATATTTCCCCATTTTCTGATGCTAATGTAAGATATGTTGGTTTTGCATTTGTAATTAAGATGAACAGATGGTGAAGACTTAGTTTAAAGTAATACTGTACATCCATTAAAATAATCTCTGCTGACAGTGATTCTTTACTATAGCAAGACTTAATTGCATCTATAACATGTGTACATCAGAAAGAACTCGGTCTTTAGCCATTTGCTCCATTAGGACAATAGTAAAACAGACGTCACCAAAATAGAATTTGTCCTGGAGACTCCTAAGAGTAACAGATGCATCTCTGCTGAGAATATTGGCTTGCTTTAATTAATGAACACTTTATGAATAAAAGAAAACATAATTTCAGAAAATATGCAGGATTTCTGTTGAAAAAAGGCACCCAAGTTTTGCAGGACGAACATTCAGGAACATGAAAGTAAAATTTTTAATAGATAAACTTGATGTTGCTTACCCTATTTCTCTCATGGACTAGTACATGTAATTTGAGTGTTCCTTGGCAAGCTTTATAAATGTGTATCTTTTTAAACTGGGTTTTTGTTTTAAATTAGGTACATTGTGAAGGGTCTGACTGAAGCAAGTCCTTAAGTCTCTATGAAGAAAAGCAAACCTCTGCATGTTTTCATTTTCCATAGAAATGATATAAAATGTCTTTTTTGAAATTGTTTACATATGGGTTATATAAAAATATCATTATGTGTTTTCTCCTTAAAATCTGTACTTCACAGGAAAGGAATTTCAGGTTATAACTCCAAAGCAGATATCTATTCCTTCACCTCTTGTACAGAACAACAACAGGTTTGTTAAGAAATAATACTTATTTTTCACTAAAAACATCATTTGGTGGTTGTATATTTATAACTTCACCCCTTTTCTGTTTATTTCTTGTGCTACCTGCTGTCACCACATTGGTAACTATTTTCTGTGATAATGAAAACTACTGAATTCTAACCTCTGAGGACACAGATTGGCAGAAATACCCTTCTTCCTTTCCCCAAGCTTCTTTTGTAAGGACATCTATTTTACTATTGTTGTGATTACCAGAAATTAAGTCTAGGGTTTGATTAGCATTTCTGCAAGTTTTTTTAAACTAAAGTATATCTTCTATTGTGCCAGAACTATCAGCAAAATCACTATACAGTGGCTGAACAGGTCTTTACTGAGAAAAACAGTTGTCCACACTAGTTTCACAAAATGAGTGAATCCCCATCTTTTATTGTGTGCTTCATCTGTTGAAGGCCTGGGCTCCCTACTCTTTCCTCCTCAGGAGTTGTCACTATCAAGGACAATGTCTGGGAGACTGTAGTGTGTCACATGTTGGTTTAAATTCCTTCACTTTTTCCTGTTAAAATTCTGCTTTGTTTAAAAATATTTAGATATTTATTGAAGCAAAGACTTGAACCCTGAGGACCCATTTTCCACATGAGTACCACAAACCTCATGTTACTGAGTCATTTTCACTGTGCCTCAGAATATTTAAGTGTATTAAAACAAGTGGAATAGCACCAGCAGGAGAGATTGAGAGAGCCTTTATCCTAGAATATGAAAACTCTGTAACATGCTAGTTAAACATTTTTACAGAAGATATGGTTCAAAACCCCTCAGGCAAAAGAAGGAATTGAACCAACCTTTCTTCTATTCAAGACGGGGTGTAGGGTAAAGCAGGATAGAGGTACTGCTTTCTTTTAATCAATACATTAGTTTTCTTTAAAATGTCTGAAATTGAAATTAAATATTTCTCTTCAGTGTGCATGCCTCCTTCCCTTCCCACAGCTAAAACTATTTTAAAATAATTTGGGCAGAAATTTGTGGTTGGGAAAGAAGATGGTTTGACAGGCACACTGAGAAAGTCTTTCATTTGCATAGATTTCATTCTGGTGACAGAATTAGACCAAATAGTCATGTAAATACAGCTGAGGTATATGGAAAAAAGGAAACAAAAAAGACAAGGGATGAGACAGACTGGGACTCAAGGGAACAAAAAAGACTGCAAGTTTTACAAAACATTCATTTGTCTAATTTGCTCAACGTAATAAAGAAAGGACAGGTTTATTTGGGGAGTTAGCAGAAATTATTGATTAGAGGAGAATTATATTTACTGGATATGGGATGGGTAATGTTTTTGAACGGATATAGAAAATATCTCTCCAGAACTGGAATGATCCATAAGTCATAGGATGCAGGGCACAAAACACCAACACACTAACATACTGAGAAAGGCTTTAAACAATAACCAAGTAAATCTTGGAAGAGTTCCAAAGAAACCGGGAACAGAAAAGGAACTACATGCACAATAATGGGGTTTAGACAATAGAGATAGTGCAGCAGACATTCATGAGTGGAGTATTAGCTCTTTAATTATAATAATTACCTAAGTTTAAGGTCAAGGCACCTGTGCATTGCTGTCTGTGAGAAACTGATTAAAAAATTAGAAGTAGCATTTAATCTCTGTGATACTATTCCCAAAAATTCTCTTAGAAATTTGGATATTGCCAAGATTATTACTTATTATTTGTGCTGTACCTAGAGACATTGACTGAGATGGGTCCCATGTCACCAGCCTGATATCATTGATATCAAGATTGACTCTCTTACCACTTAAAATAAAATATAAAATGAAAACTCTCCACAGGGAGGAAAACCATGAAAAAGACTCACATCTTATTTTATTCTGCTTTCCCATTCATACTGAACACGGAAATGAAAGGCTTCATTTTGTTCCCTTTAGTAATTCAGAGAAGTCTATTCCTGGTCTTGGAAATTAACTTTTTAGCTAATCAGTTGGTATAACCTCAGATTTGCTGCAAGGGAACCCTATCTGAGAAGCAGTGAAGGTGGATCTTGTCACCTGGACATGGATGAAGCACAGAGTTTTGCAAAGTATCTCTGTCTGGAAACAACACTACTCTCATCATCCCAGTTATGTTCATGGCTGTCGGAGGCTCTGTCCTAATTTCTGAGCAGGAGAATGCAATTGTGGGAGAATTTTGTGCTTCTGGGACCTCACATGCAGCCGGTACGTGACGTGGGGTTGGCCAGCTGTGCTTGTGCCACACAGTTCCATATTCTGCTCGCTGCCTGCCACGTTAGGTAAGCTGGAATTTGAAAAAGAGCAGGCAGAGATCACTGAGGTGCATACAGAGAGAGAAAGACCTCCTGTCCCTTTCCCCTCCTCCCCCAAGGTATAAGTATTTGGAGTTGGATTGCAGGTAGGAATAGAAAGCCAGTCCCAACAGGGATGGATACCAGCATTTTTTACTGAGAACACAGTTAGAGGAGACTTGAGTGAAGAATGGGTGTCGAGTTGAGGAAATTATGGAAGAAACAGAGGAGCACAAAAGAAGGAATAAAACAAAGAGAAGAAGGAAATATTAGAGGCGCTGCAGCCAAGGTATGGACATGTGTTATATAGGAAGACATTTACTAAAAGCTTATAGAGATTAGAAGCATAAGGTTATTTCTTAAAAGAAGGGAGCAAGTGCATGAAAAGAAGTCATAGGAGAGGACAAGAGGAAACCTGGAAAAAGAGACTGAAAAAGTAAATATGACAATTTGTAAGTGAATTGTTGCAATTTGTTATAGCTATTGCTCTGCAATGCCATTTCTGACAAAAAAATATTTCCATCCCAGTAAAAATTTGAAAATTTTATAAGGCTTTTAAAATGAGTAATTTCTAGTAAAACACAAATGGAAATGTTAGTATACATTTTTATTTTAGTGAGCAGTCCAGATTTCGCAATTTTAGTTCGCAGTTTCTTGACTTTCTCTCTTTTTGCTACTTCCTCCCTTTTTCTTTTGCTTCATTCTAACAACTCAAATCTGCACCATGTTCAAAAAGAAGTGCGTTCCAGAGGAATTTTGACAGTCTAAAAATGTCAGAAATGAAGAAAAACATCTCACAAGTGCACTTGACAAGTGCACTTTGCAAGAGGGAAGGAACTGCTTCTACAAAAGGTCACACAGAAGAATAAAAAAATACAGACCAAAACAAATGCAATAGTATTTTCTGATGAAAAAAATTTAAGTGACATGTCCAGGAATGCTTCATTGGAGAAAAAAAAGGCATATCTAGTTTGTATTTCTCATATTTCTGAGTGAGAAAGAAAATATTGAAAGGATATGTTAATACAAAAACAACTTTGGATCCCCTTCTGACCCTGAAGCAAGTGTCAGGCTATCATTGTAGGGGGAGATGTTTTCTCTCCAGCTATGGCCTATGGTTGATAACCAGACCTTTTACATTTCAATTGTAAGTTAAAGATGTCCTGAAAGAAACAGAATTGTTTTTTCACCATTGTACGTGCTCACCCCCTCTTGTGCTTTCACTAGTTCAGGGGTCGTTGTTTACATTCACATTTGAGGTAAAATGCACTAGAGATGATCACTGGAAAAAGAAGTTCACAGAAGATGAATTGAGAAAATGAGGTGCCTGTGGTGAAATTCTGGGTAAAAGCACAAAATTAACTGTCGCCCAAGCCAAAGAAGGTGAGTAACTCCAAGTCAGTACCACCATCACTCTGATTGAAGTAGTGAAAGAACATTGGAAGAGCCTGTTCTAGGTGAGAACAAGCCTAAAGATGAGGAAAATGATTAGAAGATGAGAGGATGGAAAGCTTTTAGTGAATCAAAAGCACCTGTTAACAATAAATAAATAAATAAAAGTGAAGAAGAAGAACCCTTTTGCCTGTTCTTGAACGTTTTGGTCAGATAAAACCAAGTCTTGCGGTATCATTTGACAGTATCTTGTGAGAGGGATTGCAATAATGTTAAAATATGGCAAGAAATCAGTAATATTTCATGGTTAGAATATTGTTACAATGAAAGATGAGACCAGGGCTGATTGTTTTCAGTATGATTAAAAACTGAAAATTTGACTCGAGCAGAAAAATGAAAATAAAGGTCACTAGGATTATTTGATTTCTGATACCATCTGAAAATTTTGAGAGGGGAGGTTCTGTAAGTTAATATATAAGCATATTTAGAAACAGTTACTGCTTTAGAAAACTTGCAATTTAAAAACAGAGGTGAAAGGCAAGGAGGGAGAACAGAAAAAGAAGCTAGTATACTTTCCAGCAAAAGTTTATTCTGGGAATTATTAAAAAGATATTCTTCTAAAAGCAGCTTGACAATATCTCAGGCTATCTGGAGACATTAGGAAAGCCTCACTGGAACACTAATCAATGGGTCTTGCATGATACCTGTTTTGGTAAAGTGCCTGGACTACATTATCCTTTTACGTTGTTTCTAGCCGAATATTTTTTGACTGGGGAGAAAAAAGAGAGTTGGTCTTCTGATTCCAGGCTAGCCAATATCTTTTTCACTGACATTTTAGGGGAAATAATGTGAAAATTTGGCTGTCATTGCAGTTGCACTGTGAACAGCTTCTCCTCCACTGGTATGCCTATTATCTGAAATAGTCCAATTAATTCAAATGTGCAAATAATTTCTACCAGAAGCAAGAACAGATTCATAATATGGCCCTTAGTTTTGGGGCTGGGGTGAGGGACGGGTGGAGTTTCTGGCCTAAATGTTATTTTTTCTTTCACCTAAAAATTTAAATTGGAAGGCTCTTATGAGACAGAATTTAGTTAATTCTGTGGAGTGCTCTGAGATTCCAAAGTCGGAAGTGCTAAAACCTTTGCAAGGTTTTCTTCCCCACTAATTAACGTCCCTATGATCAGATGGGAATTTGTAGAGTAGGCTGGCACTTCTATGTAATGATGTTATATTGTAGATGAGAATATTTGTACTTTCTGTTGATATTTGCATTGTTTACTCAAGGCAAAGCAGAGAGCATGATTCTTTCTAGTGGCATAGAATTACAAGGGTTTGGCAAGGCAGATTTGAGAGAGAATGGCTGGCAATTTTTTCATTGACAGAACTTGTCAACAGTTAAAGGTGAGCAAGGACAATAAGTGGGAATGATGAAAGCTTCTTTTTATTTTCCATTTTAAAATTGACAAATAGCTTCACCAGGCAGAAACACAGCAGAATGAATTGTAATAAGCACAGTGTTTTGGTAAATTATATTTGTTAGTGAGGAAAAATCAATGTATTGATTTTTTCTTTTTATGTGCAGAATCTAGTTATAGAATGCCTCATAAAAATTATCCTTCTAATCCTTGTATAAGAGTAAGTTAGAAAAACTCCACTTCAGATCACAGTGTTTCATTCTCTTTTTGCTTCTGGAGAGTAAGTTTGAAGGGCAGAATGTAAAATGTTCTTACTGATTTTGAAGGGTACTTAAGAGTAGCTCCCTTAGCTTCAAGTTGGGGTAAAAAGAAAATGTATGTGTTTGTGTAAGTGAATTTAGCCACTGACTTTCCGCAGTAGCTCACCTGAGTAGACAAGCTAATGGCAAAAACCTCTGTAGACCTGAGCAAGGCACCCTTCTGCAGGGCAAAGGAAGAGGTTAGATGTGTTTGGAAGCTTTAATTAAACTTTTTGTAAGTGATGCCAGAATGCTACATGAGTTGAGTGCTGTTCTCTGTATCTTTTATTATGCTTTCCAAAGATACTGGAAAAATATTTCAATTATCTTAATTTTTTTCCCTAAGTTCCAACATATCTCTGATATTGTTTCCAAAGTAACAGGTCCAAGCACACTCCTAGCATACTTCTGAAAGTTGTAGGATATAATTTGGCAAAACTGAGAATGACAAATTTGACACTTAGGATGAAGTAGAGAGGATTGAACACAATCACTTCTGACTGTGTTGTGAGCAGTAATAAAAATACACTTTTATGAAGCGAGCAGATACGTGGTACTAGTCCTACCTTGTTAGTGTAAATGCACTGAATGAGAGTGAGTTATACAAATGTAAAGGCAGCATAAAGGAGAAGAGTCAGTCTAGAGTATTTTGAAAGTACATGAAATCTCATTTATGCTACTGTGCTGCTGAAAGCAACTCAAACACATTTTGTGTAGTACTTGTATAAATATTTTGGGCCTGTGTGAGAACGCCCTTTCCTGGACTTTTAGCATGGAGCAGAAATGCACAGGCTTTTTTTTTCCCTGCTTTTGAGACTCAAACCAAGGAAAAGAAATGTTAGCATGGTTTGAGGTGGCTCTGTTTTCACCCCCCGGATTTATTTTTCCAATTAGAATCACGGTGAGAGCCACTGTGAGATGATGCTGAAGAGAGTGTTCGGTGAAAAATGCTTCACCTATTTGTTTCAATTCTCACAGCAGGTGTTTAGTTGTAAAACAGTAATTTAACATACAGAGTAACCTAGAATCTTTTCCAGATGCTTATTCACCTATGCCGTTGGCTTAAATGAAAATACAGATGACTGGACCAAACTTGATGTTTGTAATGTCATTAGTCATGGGAATAAATGGAATTCTTCATGGTTCATTTTCCTTTAAAAATAGAAGGAAATAAAATGCAGATGAGTTAACGTTGCAGGCATAGAATTTCCTGTATTTTTCTAGAAATAATTTCTTATAAAATTTTCAGGCTTTTGAGTAACATGTGGTCCTCAGGATCCTGATTAATTAAAAAAGAACGTAATCACACCCTCTTTCATGTGGTTTTAAGCATAACCCCATGCTCTGTAATTTTTCCAAAATACTTCCTCAAGTTTTCCAGCCTGCTTTAAGCCATTTTTCAAGCATTTTTTTTATTATCTCTGCTCGGCAGTTGGACTTTTTCTTTCAAATTAATTCCCTGATTTGTGAGATGTCATAGTGTCAGAATCCCACTTAAACCAGGTAGTGCAGCATTTATGGCAGTAGGATTCAGAGTAGAGCACACTTGACTAACAGCCAATGTCTGATACACTTCCCTACGTTGTGCTGGGATGAATAGGGGCAGCAAGAACCAAACCTTCATAACCTCAGCAGTTTCAGCTCAGCTACCAAGGAAAAGTTACTTTGCAACAGTTTACAAATGGGGGAAAAGGTTTTGCAAAGTAACGTGAGAAGCCTGTGTGCCTTAAGGAGTGTGTTTCTTTATCTTTCAACAATTCTTTCTACAATTCTCATCTGCTATAGATATATTTTGTATATCCAGGTTTTGTTCTCTGACAAATTCTGTTCAATAACTTGTAGAAATTGCAGATCTGCAGCAAATGTTCCAGGTTTTTACACTAATGGCTGTGTAAGATTTTTCCTATTTTCCCTCTGCCTTGTTCTACTTCATATTTTGGCATTCATATGGTTCATCCTTTTGATATACAATATATTTCCATGGTGTATTTGTGTGTTTGTGCACGTTGTGAAATTTCAGTTCAGCTGTGCTACAATATGCATGCTGCTTATATTGTACAGTGAGAATCTATTGTCCTGCCTTTGTCATTTGATCTTGATTTCGTTCCTTTCCAAGATAGTGTAACTCCCATGTTTTGACCTTCCCCCCCTTTCACCATTTCTCTAGAGAACTGATCAATACCTGCTGCTTTCCCTTTATTCAGATGATGGATAGTTTTGGATAACTCTGTAATCTTTGCTCTCCTGTTCAACATCAGATTCTCCAAGCACTGACCTTCATACAGGAATTCTTCAATGGCATTCAGCAGCCATGCCTCTTTCCACATGTTAAAGAAAGTCTGGTGAGGTTCTCTTGTTATTTATTTAGATTTCCTGAAATAGAGGAAGCAAAACATAAGAGCAGTGAAACATATGAGTTCTGACCTCTTGTAGGGTTTGATAAAGCTTCACCAGCTGAGTGTCATTTGATCTCCTTCTCTGTTTCTGTAATCTGTACTTGACCCAGTTCTAAGTATGATCCAGCACTTTCCAACAGGTTAGTGTCATGTGACTGAGAGTTTCAGTATTTACAGGAGACGCCTAAGGGAGAAAATAAGGTATTTACTGCTCAAAGAATGTAAGTCTGGTGTTGAAGCTGCTTTCCGGTTCTCTGAAGTGACTCACACAGGGCTAGAGACAAGAAGAATTTTCAGAGGAATTTTTCATAATCCTGCAGAAAGCCTCCCCCTTTTAGTCTGAAGAAGCAAGAAGAAGAAAAGCAGATCTCTTCTTGCCTCATAGTAAGACAAAATCATGACTTTGATACTAAAATGGAGGGTAGAATGCACCTACTTGTGCTTGAAGTTAGGACCAACAGAGCACTATTTTGAACTGAAGGAAGGAGAAATAATGAGCAATTCCTATTTTGTGAGGAAGTGGGCACTGACCAGATGATTCTAAATCTGAATGCAACAGCATCCAGCTTCCAGCAGAGAGGCAGCTGGAATTGCCTAGGCACAAGGTGGTAACCAGGAGGAACTGACAAACCTGAAAAAAGTGAACGATTTTAAATGAGCACCAAACCTCCACAATAACTTTGAGAATACTCTCTATAATATCTTTTTGAATTGCCTTTTGAAATGTCTTGGGGGTTTGTTTGGGGTTTTTTCATTTCAGATCTATGTAATATGCATTAATTTTTAGATCTGTGCCTTTCTATTTTTTCTCTTTACTCTGTGCATTATGTATATTTGTATCCAGCTGTGCACATGCTTGGGTGCCTCATGGATTGGTCTGTACAGAAGAGTCATGAAGTATTTATGACTAGATCTTAGTCTCAGATGGATAAAATTGCACCAATATCTCATGATGAACACAAAACAGACCAACAGCATGTCATAAATATGACTGAATTTTGACTTCAAATAATTGAACTGACAATACACAATAGTACCAGACTTAGAAAGACCTGCTGAAATGATCCCAATTTTAAAAGGGCTTTGTCAGCATACTTCTTAACACATATTAGAAAGCAGCAAAAAAACCCAAAAAGCAAGTTTCTGGTGGAGTTTGTGTGCTAGGTTTTAGCACATTGTCCCTTCCTACTTTTCTTTCAATGTTTGCTTTTTAAAAGTATGGGTTCCTCTGTTCTCTGGTAGCATAGGAAGGACTTTGAAGGACTTTTTGACGAGGGAGCACCTGATTATAGATAAAGACAGATAGATACACCCACACACACCTACTACACCTTTGATTTCCCATGTATCTTATAAATTTTCAGGCTGTAGGAAATGTTTTTTGAGCAAAACACAATACTGAAATTTCAGCTTTTTAAGCTGGTAAATGTAACTCAACTGGATTTAATTTTTGTATTAAATAGAAACTAGCATTTTCATTTCTAAATTGCATTGACTAAGAAAATGTGTTTTTCCTTCAGATAAAATTATGTGAAATCAAGACAATCTTCTGAGATGCCTATCTGATATTGGTGGGGAAGAAACCCCCAATGCAGCCAAAAGAATCTCCTGATTGTGTGAGTTTTAAAGCAGAAACAAATTTCCAGTCCTGGTGAACTACGCAACCATTGACTGACTCGTGTGGTGTCTCGGACCCTTGGATACTGTCTTGACAAGGTAGAGTTACATGATTCAGCTTATGTTACTTCTTTCACATGTTACTATGATTTTCCCATTCTCCAGTACTGTGTTACTTGAAGCAACCATTTTGTGTTATTTCAGACTATCTCTTAGTAAGAGCTTCAACCAAACACTGCATAGTTTGCTGCTATGAATAGTTGCATAGAATGCTACTAAATATAATGCAGATCAGCAATGCAAAACAATTTGGAAAGTTATTCCCAGGTTAAGAGGATTTCTCTTAGATTTGTTGAATTTTATTTTTGCTTAGTCCTTCTGAAAAGTGCAAAACTAAAAATAGAGAGTAAGGCAAAAGTTTCACATTATGCACAGTGTAGGAACAAAGTGATCCACATGCTGCCCTTTGAACACAACCAGATGAATCCAGATTGTCAATTCTTACACCCTTATTGGATTTTGTGATGGTGAGATTTGTCATAGTTTTTATCTAGGTTCTTCTTAAAGCCTTAATTCTTAAAATCTAGGAATAGCTTGGAGAAATTGGCTTTTTCTCATTCCCACTTGTTTTTTCTTTTCCTTCCTTTGTTTATTTCCTTTCTTTCTTCCTTTTTGTTTTTCTAGCTTGGTTTTTTTTTCTGTTTAATAATTTTATTGCTTCCATGGCTAGAGAAAACTTCAAAACATATTCTGAGTAAGTTTTTTTTTTAAAAAAATGTATCTTTTACTTCATTGCTTTAAAGCCAATTCAGTTTTTCAGTGGAACATAGAACATATGTAGATATTAGCAGAATTTTCTGTTTCTTCTTCTGTAAGAATTAATTTATCCCAATACCAGTACAAGCCACCCTCCTCAGACAGCACTGAGTCCTCATGAACTCAGGGAGAAGCAGAGAAAGGAGTGTTCTGGAGAGCATTGCATGACAAGGGGAAAAAGTTTTGGGGCCTCTGGCTGTTGCTGTAGAATGTTCATCCGCCTGATCTCATTAGATCTCTGCCCTCTGCACCAAAATTGCACCAGTTTTAATTGGTCTGGAGAATATAGTTGGCTGTGATGTCATGAAAACAGATTCTTGCTTCCAGTGCACCAGGAATGGTTGGTTGAACTCAGAGGTCAAGGCTGTGTTGCCATTATGAAGACTGACTAAATTTGACTGACTAACATTCAGGCAGGCATGGATTGAATTTCACCATGGAGAAGATGTAAATTCAGGAGCAAAAAGTCTTCAGATTTTACATCTGTTTAAAAATAAATATATATATATATGTATTGACATATGTTCATGAAAAAGGTGCTAGAGGGTTTGGGATTTTTTTTTCTTCTGACTTTATAGAACAGTATAAATTTTATATTCACTGGAAAATGACAAGCTGTTTTTAAGTGGTAGCTTCATGTCAGTGCTAAAGGCTGCAGCTATGATTGCCAGAGGGATGAAATGCCCATTAAAGATGGCAATTTTACTTGCACTATGGGATTTCTGGGTACAGGGAATTTAGCCATGAAAAAAAAAGGGGTTTTAGCAGAAACATGCACTTTTTCCTACATTCAGTTTATAAATACTAGTCAAAGTATCATTGTCTTTATCTGTGTGTGTATGTGATTACTTTCAAGATGGAAAATGGGCATTTCCACACAGCTTGAAAGCTGTGATCCTTGAAAACCCATCTTTATTCTCTGTCAAGGATGACTGGAGTAGATTACACTGGAGTATTAAAAGTACTAAACCACAAAAACCTTGAACCGTTACCACAGCTAAGCTACCATCATAATGGGAAATTTTTTTAAGATCTAGAATATGCAATAAGTCTCAGCTTTCTTTTTTAAATAAACTATTGCTTTATCACTATAAGAGAATTTACTTATCCCTTGCAATCTGCATTTATTAATAACACTAAAAATAGAGCAATTATATTTAAATGACAGAGCTAAATATTGAGTCAGTGGTATGAAGCAAATGGCAGTGTTGCTCGTTTCTTGAAGAATAACATACTTCATGAAAGCTACTTTTCCAGGTTGTGAAACCCAGCAGGGCCTTTCTGACAACAGGCTACAACTTTCAAGTAAATTACATAATGTAATACTGAGTTTCTGTATTTCACATGGTTATGTACACATTATGTGTGATTTTTTTTTTCCAGCTCAGAAAAGTTCTGAGTTAGATCCCACTTCTCTGCATACTAATGTAAATTGTAAAAAAACCCCAAGGAAATTAACAGTTAAGCCATTCAGCTATTCACCTACACTCCACTCACTTAGTTACCTCCATTCTGTTACTTCCCACACACACATCTCCATCCTCCACTTGAACAACCCACAATTATCTCCATAATAAACCACTGTGTTTATAATAATGGAGCTGGGAGCATCATCTATCAGTTTAAGGCAAACTTACCATTGTATGGCCTTGTTTTCAGTTATTCATATGAATGAATTTCAGATACCTAATAGAATTTCAGTTACTTATAACCTTTATCAGAATGACTTTTTCCTGTGTGCATACCTCAGTCTAAAGTTTTGGGAAAACTGCAGCCAAACCAGCCATTTGCAACAGAAATGCTGAACCAAGGTGAGTGAATTTGCTCAAGATAATATACACTGGTGACTTTTCTTGAACATGTAAAAATTATTAGTATTTGAGGCAAGAGTCTGAATTGATCAAGAAAACAAACATATCATCAATTCTGTGCAATTCTACAAGCTTTATTTTGGTTGGAACCACGTAACCTGTGTATAATTTGGCCAGACTTTGGCAACTCTATCTGAAATGAGAAAGGTTCACCCTGAAGTTGTAGGTGATAGACCAGGACTTTTCATTCAGTAACAACTTTCAGTTGATGTGAGCTTTGCAATTCCTGAGTCTGGGCCCTAGAAAGCAATAATCTGTGCTTTCTTTATTATGTTTTCTCTTGTTCATTATTTTTTGCATTTTTTCAGCACCCACAAAGTTCAGGTTATCAGCCACATCTCCTCCACTGAGTTGCAGAACAGGGCACACAAAAACTGCATTTCCCTGTAGCATACTGATACCAGTGAGGAAGCTCCTGTTGTGTAGCTGGGCATTGCCCTGACACATGAACAGTCAGGCTCTTGCTGCAGTTTCTGAAGGCAAAGTGAAGATCTGAGGGGGATTTTAAAAGGCAGAATGTGAAGGCTTTGCAGATACTGATAGACAATTCCTTCCACAAGTGTGAGGGGCAACAGAGGAAAGAGCATGACTGGGCTTGTTTTGAAAGCATCGCAGTCAGAGGAAGGTACCTTGGCTCATAGACTAATTGGAAGCGAGCGCTGACCTTTGATATTGAACATGAGAGGGTCAGTGGTGAGCAGATAGGCCACAAAGGGCTTTGGAAGTCAAGACAAATCATTTGTGTCTAATTCGACTGAGAAGGCTACAGAGAGCCAGTTCTAGGGAGTGGCAAGGGAAGGAGATTTGTGTCGAGCTTTAGAGAGAAAGGGCTGAGACTGGAGGCGGGAGAGGGAGTTGGGAGAGCAGGGGAAGTGACTGGACAATCTGAGATCAGCTATAGCAGTGAAAGGGGGAGGGAGGATGGGATGTTTGAAGCAACCTTCATATGAATGAAAGCTTGACAGAAATGGCAGCAGTTTCTGAATTATTATAATATATTCCAAAGACATGCCAATTCAGGAGTTCACAATGCAGCTGTTGTTTCTGAGGGAATGAGAAATTATTTTACAATTTATTCAAAGGACTATTAAAAAGGTGGCAGACGAAGAAAAAATATCTGCATAAAAAGGAAAGTTAATTGCTTCATAAAATGACTCACTGAGTGGTTCAAAAATCTTCTCATGCATAAACAGCAAAGTTTTACTGTTTGGGTTTTGTTATTTGGTTCCTTCATATACTGAAAGAGTAATTTTCACGGGCCGGCATCTCTAGAAATAATGGTAGTTACATAATTGGATGTTATGAAACAAAGCTGCTATCTCTTAGTTTTAGGTTCCTGGAATTGGAAAGTTATAGGAACTGGGAAAAGTGGTTTCATTTCTATTTGCTGAATTTACCCATGGACATTTGTTCAAAGTGCTCATCATGTGCCTAACTTTCACCTTTCTTCTGGGACTATCAGAGACATAGCTTTAGCTGAGCATGAATCTCTTGTCACCAAAAACAAAAAAAAAAATTATCAAAGTTATTGGCCTTGTAAATTATCAAGATAAAGTAATAAGTATAATGGGCACTGGACTTCTGGTGATCTTAAATGCTGTTCTAATAAATGGCCACTATAATAATTGAAAGTCCTCTGTGAAGTTTTCTGTCAGTCGATTCTATTTCTCATATGACCACACATAAAGACCACTCTGAAAATGCTTGTTGCTGCCTCCAAATCATGGCTGTGACTGGCAGTACTCTGTACAATTATGAGTACTTTGCGATCACAGGTGTCTCATACTGTTGTACAGGTTTGTTTAGATGATGTCCAAAAGTCCAGTGAAACATGGGCTCTGTTGTGATGAGTGATGTGAAGATGTGGAGCCAAAATGATGCTGGCTTTGTGGCAGCTGTCTAATTGTTCATTTTAGCATGGAGGCTGATTTCAAACCAATGTTCTGCAAAGAATCCATCAGTGACAGAATTTGCAGGGGTGCCTTTTATGCATGTGGGTGGCTTGTAACAAATCACAGACCTGTTCTTTTATTTCAAAAGCAGCAGTTGGATGTTGTAGTTAGGCAGGTGTCTATAAATCCCTCATCTATTCCAAAGAGGAGAGCAGTTTTCCTAATGGAGTGGATGAGCTAGCTGCCAGACTTGAGAGAAACCGGGAGTGGGGACTTGGGTAACCTTAGTCTTTCACATGCATCTTACATACAAACAAAAATGTTTGTTTTCTAACTCCTAGCTTGGAATTTGGATGGGGATGTTCCTCTAGACAGATAGGAAACATGAAAGCATTGTAAATAGCACAAGGCCCCTATATTCATATCTTTATCTAATCTATATCTACTTTCATTTTTATTGTTTATGGCAGAGTGTGTTTGGGTGGGGTGTGCTTAATGTGGAGGTTTGCTTGTGGGCTGCTACTAGAGACATTGGTTTTATTTTGATGGATAATTTATATGTGCTGTGTCATAGCACCTCATATTTGCAGGGGACTTTATTCAAGCTAAGTTTAAGACAAGATGTAGACTGTGTCATAATACAGGAGTGATTT
Organism: Corvus moneduloides; assembly: GCF_009650955.1. Classification (NCBI taxonomy): domain Eukaryota; kingdom Metazoa; phylum Chordata; class Aves; order Passeriformes; family Corvidae; genus Corvus; species Corvus moneduloides. The sequence goes on from NC_045482.1 coordinate 18,250,703, forward strand.
GGTCAGCATTGACTTCAAGGTATTGCCCACAAACAAGAAGGGATAATCTCCCTTCCTAGTTGGAGGCGTTTATGTGCCACAAGCATAATGACAGTGGTAAAAATCAAGCCAAATATAATAGTTTTCAAATGCTGGAAGTGCCCGGTCCAGTACAGCTTCCCTTGTGCTCCCTCCAGTGATCCTCCATCGCTCTCCTGTAGCAAATCAGGATAGCTGGCTATTCAACCTAGCTGACTTTTTGTCTTGTCCCTTGCTGCCCCTCACATATGATTTCCCAGGCCCACAGTACTAATTTCCTTCTGCTCTTTTTTGGTGCTAGTGGTGCTAACAACACAAAGGTTGTGGGTTCCATCCTTATATGGGCCATTTACTCAAGAGCTGGGCTTGATGATCCTTGTGGTTCCCTTCCATCTCGGAATATATCTGTGAATAATTATATCATCCTACTCTGCTTATTTTCAGAAACTGGAGGAGCTATTAGCTCTCTCATCTTTGATCAAGAGCAATTTTAATTAAATAAATTTTCTAAGAAGGAAACTAACAATTTTTTTCTGTTCAACCCTTTTCTCCTATTCCACAAGGAATCCTGCATTTTTATCCTGCCTTAACTCGGGAACATGAACATAGTGAAAACCTCTTTGTTTTAAAGACATTGTCCTTGATGGCCCAACCTATTGTTCTGCCTTCCCTTGGCAAGTCACCAAGTCTTGTTGCCCTTTTGTATCTAAAAATATATCTTAGTATCTTTTAATGTAATTTTTCTTCTATCAATTTGTCAAACAAGCAGAAACTGCTACAAATAACTACAAAGAACTGACCTTTATTGAGGATATGAGTGATATCTTCTTGTCACATCTCATAATATCAGTCAATTCTGATAAGCATAGTTCAGAAACAGTTTAAGTAAATACTGCACATGCTCATAACGTTAATTGTCAATTCAAACAAATTGTAGTTATCAGTCTATCCAAATTCTTTGACATGCATTTTGTACGGGCTCTCTGCTCACTCACCTCTTATTTTGTGATCTTAGCTGGTTTTCATGGTGCTGAAAGATATATTTTTGATCACACCTTAATTTATTTAAAAAAGAATACACTTTCATGTCCCATTTTATAAAAAGCTCCCTCTCAAGAATCCTCCTTCTTTAAAAAGGCTTGTAAAGAATCAAAAGGTGGGTTCCTGGGTTTAATTTATGATAGTAGAGCCATTTAATACATAACGTCCTTCTCCTTAGTTACTTATGAATTGACATTATAAAATAAAATGTCCCCAAAGGTGTCTATATGCCAGTTTGCAAGGAGAACATACCCTGCTACATAAAGAGAAGGGATCTCATATTAAAGGACTAATGCTTGGAACATCTGAGAGCTCTTTAATGTTATTTACTCAGTGTTGGCTTGAAGCCAGTAACAGAAACCCTTTAAATACAACACTGAAGAATTTGGTCCTGAGAGATGTTGCAATAACAAATTACCTCTCTCTTTCCCCCTCAGTTATCTCCACCTGTGAGATGGGAACAGCCTGTTTGTCAGAGCACACTTGTGAGATGTAATTCATTAATGCCTGTGAAATGGTTTGAGATCATTGGACAGAAGTCTCTGTTCAAGTGTCAGCTCTCAAATTAAATCTATTTTATATTGCTGCATCAGAAACTACTCGGACACTCTTGTTCCATACAAATAATGAGCAGTATCTGACTGACATTTTCTTTGGCTTAATAGGATAGTCTGTCCACAGTGCCGAAGGAAGGGCGTGCGCTAGTGCAGGGACATTAGGGAGCATTGATAACACACTGAGCAAAGTCCAGATATATTTGGATTTGGGAATTCAAAGAACTAGGAAAGAAAGAAAGTAAATTAGAAAAGAGAGAAAGACAAAAAGAGGTTGGCTGAGACAGTAGGTAGGAAGAAAGGAGGAAGGCAGGTAGACCAGAGCAGATAACCTGAAAAAAAAAAGATGAGGAGGAAAAGCAGAAAAAGTTGTGAAAAGCGACTTTTCAATTAAAATGAAAAGGCAGTTGGATGTTTATTGCAAAAAGTCACAACTTACAAAAACAAGGCTGTAATGCCATCTTGGGGTTTCTGGTGACATCTCAATCCAGCAGAGCTCTGCTCATTTGGTTTGTGAATGTCAACAGAAACCCCTTGATGCTATTGAGCTCACAGTTACCTCTTATTGATTCTGTATTATTTCAACAGTGGAAAAATAACACCTTTATTTTCACAGCCAAAGTATCTCACACTGTGATAGAAATGTACATGAGCTTATTGAATCTCATCTCTGTTCATTTCTATCGAGCTTCCAACACCTAGGTAATGTTATCACTGTGGTTTAGAGAGATATGTGTTCTTTTATGGCTATCAAGTGAAAGACTATTTATCAAATATATCGTAGTCCAGGTCTTTATTAGGCTAAGGGATATAAAGTGTCCAGCTGTCTTCTGCTGTTTATTATTTTAACCTCACCTTATCAGTACAAATATTACCCCAAACAAGCCTCTTACTGATGTGTTGTATACATCTTTCTCATTTTTCACAGACAGAATAATCAAACAGGAATAAAACCTATTTTGTGAACTGAGTGAGAATATGCACCATTTAGTAATGAGTTTGTATAAAATGCATTGGAGCTTCGAGCCCAGCTCTGTAATATGTGGAAAGTCTTTCAATTTTGCTGAAAGAGAAGCAGTTCAAAGGTGACATCCATGAGCAAGTAGTATGTTATCTCTTGATTTCCAAAGAGTTCAGGTAAATAAGTGTGTTGGGTCTGGCTGAGGTGGAGCTAATTTTCCCCACAGTGCTGTGCTTTGCTTTGTGTCTGGAAAGGTGTTGATAACACACCGGTGTTTTGGCTGCTGCTGAGCAGTGCTTACACAACATCAAGGCTGTCTCTCAAGTGTTTCCCCCCTCACCCAGGAAGCTGGGAGTGGGCAAGACCTTGGGAGGGGCTTCAGCCAGGACAGCTCACCTAAAGTGACCAAAGGGATATTCCATCCTGTGTGATGCCTGCTCAGATGTAACAGCTAAGGAGGGGGTTAGGGTGGGGATGAGGTGAGCGTTTGTTACTATGAGGTTTGTCTTCCAGGGCAATTGCTCCACGCACTGAAGCCCTTCTTCCTGGGAAATGGATGGACATTGCCTGCTGGTGGGAAGTAGAGAATAAATCGGTTTTTTCATTTGCTTCCCCATGGGCTTTGTTTTTGCTTTACTAAACTACCTTTATCTTGACCCATGAGTTCTCTTCTGTCTTATTTTGTCCCTGCCTGGCATGCTGAGGAGGAGAGTGATAGACAGCTTGGTGGGCACCTGGCATCCAGCCAGGGTCAACCCACTGCAATAGGAAACAAATTCATTGTAAAACATACAGCCTGAACTATACTATCCTGTGCATGAGTCACAAAAATTCCATTAATTAATTGGAATAGAACAAATTTACTCTCTGTGTTGCCAGTGGAAAAGACTAACAGTTAAGTTCTAGAAAACAGAAATGTTGTTCTGCATATAATGCTCCTAAAATAGACATTCTTACATTGAGAAGTAATCACAACTTTTAAGTAGAAGTTTTTTCTTTAGAAATGGCAAAATTCGGAAGAATTTTATAAGGTAAATTTATGTTCCAGTAATCAAACTGAAATTTTTTTGTACCTCAGAAAATAATTTTGTGAGTTCACATACACCTAAAGCTTCCCTAATAATTATCTGCCTATCTAGTCTAAGCCAAAATCCCTTTAGTGCTGAGAATTCTACAACCTTCTTATCTAGGCTGGACATGTGTTTTTCTTTTGGGGAAAACTTTTCCCAATTTTTCTTCATGCCTTCAGACTGAAATGGTTCTTTCTTGTTCTGCTTGTTGTAGACTTGTAGGAAACTGATCATCAGCCTAACCATAACATCTTTCTGCATAAGTGAAGATATCATCATACTGTTTTCTAAACATTATTACCAATCTTTCCCCATTGGCCATGTTTTCTAAATTGCTCTAATTTTTTGTTGCTCTTCCATGGATTTTCTCTGCTGTAAATGTAACTTGTGAACAGTGATGCCAAAAACCAGCCATCAGTTCCCTTGCTGAGACCTTGTACATACTGCATAGCTGACCTCTGTTACCCTACTCAAATCCTGCTGCTAAGACATCCCAGAATGGTGCTTTATGTTTTTCCCAGTTTCATCTCAGTGTTGGCCACACTCTGCCTTTGGCCTTCTCCACCCTGCAGTGCTGCTGTCTGCCAAGTATTCTTTTTTGTGCGTGTATATTTGATACTTGCTACCTAAGTACCGAACTTATTTTTGATACTAAACACAAAAAACTCCTTGAACTGAGTGAGAATTTTGAATACAGAGGCACTACATGTTCTTGCAGAGGGTATGGATCCAGTTCTGTGAATTGCCTTGAAACCCTCTTAGTGCAGTAGAGGACTCCTATTATCAGTCTTAAATATGTATATATTGCTTCACATTTGGGGGAAAAAAACAACAAACCAACAACTTGAGTCCAGAATTTTAAAATTATGCTTTATTTTCTTTTTATTTTTTTCTTGGCAATGAACACTTTATTCTAACTGTCTTTAATTACCAAAACTTTATTGAAAACATCAAGAGTTATGTGAAGATACACTTGACCTGGAGTGAAGTATCAGGAGTTTTTAAACATTTAACTTATAGTGTATATTAGTATGAAACTAAGTTGAGCAGAACCCATTAATGTCACAGTGGTCGGTTACCAATGGAAATAAATAATTCATGATGAAGGGAATTAGTCTAATTAGCAGGCAGTTTGAGTCCTTTGATAAAACCCAGCTCTAATTCCGTGAAGGGCAGGAAGTGCTGTCATCAGTCAGCCCTGAAAAGATTAGCATCTATTATGAATGAGGTTAGACACCCTAGTGAAGTCATGTGTGTCCTGGAGACAAACTTAGTATGTTCCAGAATGGGACACAGTTTGTCTCACCAACACATCATGATTCCTACTGGGCTATTGTATGTAATAACAAGCAAAGATCAGTGCTCCTTCCTATCATTCTCCCCCTGTCCATCATTCTGACAACTGTGCAAATACATTTTCCATGCAAAGCAGGGAATGTGCCCTGAATACTTGTAAAATTGCACAAGATGTCAAAGAAAATGTATTACCTTTTCTCAGCAACCTAAAGCCAAACAAACTAAAATACCAGTGCAGAAAGAAGTATAAAAACACATCTGATAAATGTATGGGGTGTAGAGGAAGGTGTATCAGTTTAGAGGTACATTGATTCCATTTGAAAACATTATTGCTGTCTGTCACAAGATGTGTCAATAAAGCTATAGACGTAGCCCTGTGTGATAGGTTTTAAAATAACTGGTGATGCTATAACGTTATAGTATTGGATGGAGAGTAATATCCTGCAAAATTGCCTTAAATTCTGGAAGTATGGCCTCAAAAAAAAGGAGAAGCTTCTTTGTATTATGTATTTTCGTTTAGAAATGCTAACTGCTTCATTTGAGGAGAGTAGCTGTGAGCTGTGCAAGCTTCACAGTTTTGTACTACATGCTGACGCAACATCAGCTGTGTTTCCATTTTTGCTTATGAGCCTTTTGAAATTATATGTTTCCGTTTTGCAATTTGATGCAATAATGAAGAAACTCCACATTTGTACATTGTTATTGTATTGCCTGTTTTTATTGTAGGAAATTAATTGCTTCTTTTATTTATGTTATTAAGGGGGGGAGAAAACAATTTTGCAGTATTTTATCATTTGCTGTAATAATTATCCTACTAGTAATACAACGGAAGGCTTAGAAACAGTATATTATGTTCAAATGTCTGAACAGTACTTAATATGTTGACACTTGTGGCTGGGGAATGTTGGTCTTCAAGTTGTATTGAAAAAGGTAACAGTAAATGGTTAATAATACCCCTGAGAAGCTTAAGATGATTTATAATAGAGAAATGAAGAGGAAAAGAATAAGTGTAGTCAACACAAGAAATTATTTTCACAGAAGCAGAACAGCTTAGCAACTCTGCTGTCCAAATACTAATTGACAGTAGAACACTGATATTTCAGAGAGTGCCGGAATCAAGTGCTACACTAACTTCAAGTAGATTCCTGGATGAGATTTAAAAAAATAGTGATCTTCTCTGTAGGGTTTCTTGCTCTGAGTTCCTTGAAGAAGGAAGGTACACAAGGTAGTGGTCAATCTTTATTTGTTCTTTTTTGTCTTGAATTCACTGGCTAGTAAAAGTCAGAACAAAATTCAGTTGTAGGAGAGTTTTTGGGTTTTGATTCTTTCATCTCTGTGTGCCTCTTAAAAATGACCTACAGTGTGGGTGTGCCCTGGGCTGACAAATGGGTTCATTCAGCTTACTGAA